>NC_142949.1:15315387-15627470 GCF_046866305.1 Octopus bimaculoides | reverse complement strand
CTTCGAAATGAAAAGTGCTTTTTTTTCTAGTCTATATTAACCCACTAGACTTCAAAATGAAAAGTGATTTTTTTCTAGCCTATATTAACTCACTAGACTTCAAAATGAAACGTGCTATTTTCTAGCCTATATTAACCTACTAGACTTCAAAATGAAAAGTGCTTTTTTCTAGCCTACATTAACCCACTAGACTTCAAAATGAAAAGTGCTTTTTTCTAGCCTATATTAACCAACTAGACTTCAAAACGAAAAATGCATTTTTCTAGCCTATATTAACCCACTAGACTTCGAAATGAAAAGTGCTTTTTTCTAGCCTATATTAACCCACTAGACTTCAAAATGAAAAGTGATTCTTTCTAGCCTATATTAATCCACTAGACTTCAAAATGAAAAGTGCTTTTTTCTAGCCTATATTAACCCACTAGACTTCGAAATGAAAAGTGCTTTTTTCTAGCCTATATTAACCCACTAGACTTCATAATGAAAAGTGCTTTTTTCTAGCCTATATTAGTCCACTAGACATCAAAGTGAATAGTGCTTCTTTGTAGCCTATATTAACCCACTAGACTTCAAAATGAACAGTGCTTTTTTCTAGCCTATATTAACCCACTAGACTTCAAAATGAAAAGTGATTTTTTTCTAGCCTATATTATCTCACTAGACTTCAAAATGAACGGTGCTTTTTTCTAGCCTATATTAACCCACTAGACTTCGAAATGAAAAGTGCTTTTTTCTAGCCTATATTAACCCACTAGACTTCAAAATGAAAACTGTTTTTTCTAGCCTATAGTAACCCACTAGACTTCAAAATGAATAGTGCTTTTTTGTAGCCTATATTAACCCACGAGACTTCAAAATGAACAGTGCTTTTTTCTAGCCTATATTAACCCACTAGACTTCAAAATGAACGGTGCTTTTTTCTAGCCTATATTAACCTACTAGACTTCAAAA
Source organism: Octopus bimaculoides (assembly GCF_046866305.1). Lineage (NCBI taxonomy): Eukaryota > Metazoa > Mollusca > Cephalopoda > Octopoda > Octopodidae > Octopus > Octopus bimaculoides. The sequence continues at coordinate 15,626,519 of NC_142949.1, read as the reverse complement.
TGAAAAGTGCTTCTTTCTAGCCTATATTAATCCACTAGACTTCAAAATGAAAAGTGCTTTTTTCTAGCCTATATTAAACAACTAGACTTCAAAATGAAAAGTGCTTCTTTCTAGCCTATATTAACCCACTAGACTTCAAAACGAAAAGTGCTTTTCTCTAGCCTATATTAACCCACTAGACTTCAAAATGAACAGTGCTTTTTTTAATCCTATATTAACCCACTAGACTTCAAAATGAAAAATGCTTCTTTCTAGCATATATTACCAACTAGACTTCAAAAGGAAAAGTGCAATTTTCTAGCCTATATTATCCCATAAGACTTCTAAACGTAAAGTGCTTTTTTTCTAGCCTATATTAACCCACTAGACTTCGAAATGAAAAGTGCTTTTTTTTCTAGTCTATATTAACCCACTAGACTTCAAAATGAAAAGTGATTTTTTTCTAGCCTATATTAACTCACTAGACTTCAAAATGAAACGTGCTATTTTCTAGCCTATATTAACCTACTAGACTTCAAAATGAAAAGTGCTTTTTTCTAGCCTACATTAACCCACTAGACTTCAAAATGAAAAGTGCTTTTTTCTAGCCTATATTAACCAACTAGACTTCAAAACGAAAAATGCATTTTTCTAGCCTATATTAACCCACTAGACTTCGAAATGAAAAGTGCTTTTTTCTAGGCTATATTAACCCACTAGACTTCAAAATGAAAAGTGCTTCTTTCTAGCCTATATTAATCCACTAGACTTCAAAAGGAAAAGTGCAATTTTCTAGCCTATATTATCCCATAAGACTTCTAAATGTAAAGTGCTTTATTTCTAGCCTATATTAACCCACTAGACTTCGAAATGAAAAGTGCTTTTTTTTCTAGTCTATATTAACCCACTAGACTTCAAAATGAACAGTGCTTTTTTCTGGCCTATATTAATCCACTAGATTTCAAAATGAACGGTGCTTTTTTCTAGCCTATATTAACCTACTAGACTTCAAAATGAAAAGTGCTTTTTTCTAGCCTATATTAACACACTAGACTTCAAAATGAAAAATGCTTCTTTCTAGCCTATATTAACTCACTAGACTTCAAAATGAACAGTGCCTTTTTCTAGCCTATATTAATCCATTAGACGTCAAAATGAACGGTGCTTTTTTGTAGCCTATATTAACCCACTAGACTTCAAAATGAACAGTGCTTTTTTCTAGCCTATATTAATCCACTAGACTTCAAAATGAACAGTGCTTTTTTCTAGCCTATATTAATCCACTACACTTCAAAATGAACAGTGCTTTTTTCTAGCCTTTCTTAACACACTAGACTTCGAAATGAAAAGTGCTTTTTTCTAGCCTATATTAACCCACTAGACTTCAAAATGAATAGTGCTTTTTGTAGCCTATATTAACCCACTAGACTTCAAAATGAACAGTGCTTTTTTCTGGCCTATATTAATCCACTAGATTTCAAAATGAACGGTGCTTTTTTCTAGCCTATATTAACCCACTAGACTTCGAAATGAAAAGTGCTTTTTTCTAGCCTATATTAACCCACTAGACTTCGAAATGAAAAGTGCTTTTTTCTAGCCTATATTAACCCACTAGACTTCAAAATGAAAAGTGCTTTTTTCTAGCCTATAGTAACCCACTAGACTTCAAAATGAATAGTGCTTTTTTGTAGCCTATATTAACCCACTAGACTTCAAAATGAACAGTGCTTTTTTCTAGCCTATATTAACCCACTAGACTGCAAAATGAACGGTGCTTTTTTCTAGCCTATATTAACCCACTAGACTTCAAAATGAAAAGTGCTTCTTTCTAGCCTATATTAATCCACTAGACTTCAAAATGAAAAGTGCTTTTTTCTAGCCTATATTAAACAACTAGACTTCAAAATGAAAAGTGCTTCTTTCTAGCCTATATTAACCCACTAGACTTCAAACCGAAAAGTGCTTTTCTCTAGCCTATATTAACCCACTAGACTTCAAAATGAACAGTGCTTTTTTTAATCCTATATTAACCCACTGGACTTCAAAATGAAAAATGCTTCTTTCTAGCATATATTACCAACTAGACTTCAAAAGGAAAAGTGCAATTTTCTAGCCTATATTATCCCATTAGACTTCTAAACGTAAAGTGCTTTTTTTCTAGCCTATATTAACCCACTAGACTTCGAAATGAAAAGTGCTTTTTTTTCTAGTCTATATTAACCCACTAGACTTCAAAATGAAAAGTGATTTTTTTCTAGCCTATATTAACTCACTAGACTTCAAAATGAAACGTGCTATTTTCTAGCCTATATTAACCTACTAGACTTCAAAATGAAAAGTGCTTTTTTCTAGCCTACATTAACCCACTAGACTTCAAAATGAAAAGTGCTTTTTTCTAGCCTATATTAACCAACTAGACTTCAAAACGAAAAATGCATTTTTCTAGCCTATATTAACCCACTAGACTTCGAAATGAAAAGTGATTCTTTCTAGCCTATATTAATCCACTAGACTTCAAAATGAAAAGTGCTTTTTTCTAGCCTATATTAACCCACTAGACTTCGAAATGAAAAGTGCTTTTTTCTAGCCTATATTAACCCACTAGACTTCATAATGAAAAGTGCTTTTTTCTAGCCTATATTAGTCCACTAGACATCAAAGTGAATAGTGCTTCTTTGTAGCCTATATTAACCCACTAGACTTCAAAATGAACAGTGCTTTTTTCTAGCCTATATTAACCCACTAGACTTCAAAATGAAAAGATATTTTTTTCTAGCCTATATTAACTCACTAGACTTCAAAATGAACGGTGCTTTTTTCTAGCCTATATTAACCCACTAGACTTCGAAATGAAAAGTGCTTTTTTCTAGCCTATATTAACCCACTAGACTTCAAAATGAAAACTGTTTTTTCTAGCCTATAGTAACCCACTAGACTTCAAAATGAATAGCGCTTTTTTGTAGCCTATATTAACCCACTAGACTTCAAAATGAACAGTGCTTTTTTCTAGCCTATATTAACCCACTAGACTTCAAAATGAACGGTGCTTTTTTCTAGCCTATATTAACCCACTAGACTTCAAAATGAAAAGTGCTTCTTTCTAGCCTATATTAATCCACTAGACTTCAAAATGAAAAGTGCTATTTTCTAGCCTATATTAAACAACTAGACTTCAAAATGAAAAGTGCTTCTTTCTAGCCTATATTAACCCACTAGACTTCAAAACGAAAAGTGCTTTTCTCTAGCCTATATTAACCCACTAGACTTCAAAATGAACAGTGCTTTTTTTAATCCTATATTAACCCACTGGACTTCAAAATGAAAAATGCTTCTTTCTAGCATATATTACCAACTAGACTTCAAAAGGAAAAGTGCAATTTTCTAGCCTATATTATCCCATTAGACTTCTAAACGTAAAGTGCTTTTTTTCTAGCCTATATTAACCCACTAGACTTCGAAATGAAAAGTGCTTTTTTTTCTAGTCTATATTAACCCACTAGACTTCAAAATGAAAAGTGATTTTTTTCTAGCCTATATTAACTCACTAGACTTCAAAATGAAACGTGCTATTTTCTAGCCTATATTAACCTACTAGACTTCAAAATGAAAAGTGCTTTTTTCTAGCCTACATTAACCCACTAGACTTCAAAATGAAAAGTGCTTTTTTCTAGCCTATATTAACCAACTAGACTTCAAAACGAAAAATGCATTTTTCTAGCCTATATTAACCCACTAGACTTCGAAATGAAAAGTGATTCTTTCTAGCCTATATTAATCCACTAGACTTCAAAATGAAAAGTGCTTTTTTCTAGCCTATATTAACCCACTAGACTTCGAAATGAAAAGTGCTTTTTTCTAGCCTATATTAACCCACTAGACTTCATAATGAAAAGTGCTTTTTTCTAGCCTATATTAGTCCACTAGACATCAAAGTGAATAGTGCTTCTTTGTAGCCTATATTAACCCACTAGACTTCAAAATGAACAGTGCTTTTTTCTAGCCTATATTAACCCACTAGACTTCAAAATGAAAAGATATTTTTTTCTAGCCTATATTAACTCACTAGACTTCAAAATGAACGGTGCTTTTTTCTAGCCTATATTAACCCACTAGACTTCGAAATGAAAAGTGCTTTTTTCTAGCCTATATTAACCCACTAGACTTCAAAATGAAAACTGTTTTTTCTAGCCTATAGTAACCCACTAGACTTCAAAATGAATAGCGCTTTTTTGTAGCCTATATTAACCCACTAGACTTCAAAATGAACAGTGCTTTTTTCTAGCCTATATTAACCCACTAGACTTCAAAATGAACGGTGCTTTTTTCTAGCCTATATTAACCCACTAGACTTCAAAATGAAAAGTGCTTCTTTCTAGCCTATATTAATCCACTAGACTTCAAAATGAAAAGTGCTATTTTCTAGCCTATATTAAACAACTAGACTTCAAAATGAAAAGTGCTTCTTTCTAGCCTATATTAACCCACTAGACTTCAAAACGAAAAGTGCTTTTCTCTAGCCTATATTAACCCACTAGACTTCAAAATGAACAGTGCTTTTTTTAATCCTATATTAACCCACTAGACTTCAAAATGAAAAATGCTTCTTTCTAGCATATATTACCAACTAGACTTCAAAAGGAAAAGTGCAATTTTCTAGCCTATATTATCCCATAAGACTTCTAAACGTAAAGTGCTTTTTTTCTAGCCTATATTAACCCACTAGACTTCGAAATGAAAAGTGCTTTTTTTTCTAGTCTATATTAACCCACTAGACTTCAAAATGAAAAGTGATTTTTTTCTAGCCTATATTAACTCACTAGACTTCAAAATGAAACGTGCTATTTTCTAGCCTATATTAACCTACTAGACTTCAAAATGAAAAGTGCTTTTTTCTAGCCTACATTAACCCACTAGACTTCAAAATGAAAAGTGCTTTTTTCTAGCCTATATTAACCAACTAGACTTCAAAACGAAAAATGCATTTTTCTAGCCTATATTAACCCACTAGACTTCGAAATGAAAAGTGCTTTTTTCTAGGCTATATTAACCCACTAGACTTCAAAATGAAAAGTGCTTCTTTCTAGCCTATATTAATCCACTAGACTTCAAAATGAAAAGTGCTTTTTTCTAGCCTATATTAACCAACTAGACTTCAAAATGAAAAGTGCTTCTTTCTAGCCTATATTAACCCACTAGACTTAAAAACGAAAAATGCTTTTCTCTAGCCTATATTAACCCACTAGACTTCAAAATGAACAGTGCTTTTTTTAGCCTATATTAACACACTAGACTTCAAAATGAAAAATGCTTCTTTCTAGCCTATATTACCAACTAGACTTCAAAATGAAAAGTGCTTCTTTTTCTAGTCTATATTAACCCATTAGACTTCAAAATGAAAAGTGATTTTTTTTTCTATCCTATATCAACTCACTAGACTTCAAAATGAAAAATGCATTTTTCTAGCCTATATTAACCTACTAGACTTCAAAATGAAAAGTGCTTTTTTCTAGCCTATATTAACACACTAGACTTCAAAATGAAAAATGCCTCTTTCTAGCCTATATTACCAACTAGACTTCAAAAGGAAAAGTGCAATTTTCTAGCCTATATTATCCCATAAGACTTCTAAACGTAAAGTGCTTTTTTTCTAGCCTATATTAACCCACAGACTTCGAAATGGAAAGTGCTTTTTTTTCTAGTCTATATTAACCCACTAGACTTCAAAATGAAAAGTGATTTTTTTTCTAGCCTATATTAACTCACTAGACTTCAAAATGAACAGTGCTTTTTTCTAGCCTATATTAATCCACTAGACTTCAAAATGAACGGTGCTTTTTTCTAGCCTATATTAACCCACTAGACTTCGAAATGAAAAGTGCTTTTTTCTAGCCTATATTAACCCACTAGACTTCGAAATGAAAAGTGCTTTTTTTTCTAGTCTATATTAACCCACTAGACTTCAAAATGAAAAGTGATTTTTTTTTCTATCCTATATCAACTCACTAGACTTCAAAATGAAACGTGCTATTTTCTAGCCTATATTAACCTACTAGACTTCAAAATGAAAAGTGCTTTTTTCTAGCCTATATTAACACACTAGACTTCAAAATGAAAAATGCTTCTTTCTAGCCTATATTACCAACTAGACTTCAAAAGGAAAAGTGCAATTTTCTAGCCTATATTATCCCATAAGACTTCTAAACGTAAAGTGCTTTTTTTCTAGCCTATATTAACCCACTAGACTTCGAAATGGAAAGTGCTTTTTTTTTCTAGTCTATATTAACCCACTAGACTTCAAAATGAAAAGTGATTTTTTTTCTAGCCTATATTAACTCACTAGACTTCAAAATGAACAGTGCTTTTTTCTAGCCTATATTAATCCACTAGACTTCAAAATAAACGGTGCTTTTTTCTAGCCTATATTAACCCACTAGACTTCGAAATGGAAAGTGCTTTTTTTTTCTAGTCTATATTAACCCACTAGACTTCAAAATGGAAAGTGCTTTTTTTTTCTAGTCTATATTAACCCACTAGACTTCAAAATGAAAAGTGATTTTTTTTCTAGCCTATATTAACTCACTAGACTTCAAAATGAACAGTGCTTTTTTCTAGCCTATATTAATCCACTAGACTTCAAAATAAACGGTGCTTTTTTCTAGCCTATATTAACCCACTAGACTTCGAAATGAAAAGTGCTTTTTTCTAGCCTATATTAACCCACTAGACTTCGAAATGAAAAGTGCTTTTTTTTCTAGTCTATATTAACCCACTAGACTTCAAAATGAAAAGTGATTTTTTTTTCTATCCTATATCAACTCACTAGACTTCAAAATGAAACGTGCTATTTTCTAGCCTATATTAACCTACTAGACTTCAAAATGAAAAGTGCTTTTTTCTAGCCTATATTAACACACTAGACTTCAAAATGAAAAAATGCTTCTTTCTAGCCTATATTAACTCACTAGTCTTCAAAATGAACAGTGCTTTTTTCTAGCCTATATTAATCCACTAGACTTCAAAATGAACGGTGCTTTTTTCTAGCCTATATTAACCCACTAGACTTCGAAATGAAAAGTGATTTTTTTCTAGCCTATATTAACTCACTAGACTTCAAAATGAACGGTGCTTTTTTCTAGCCTATATTAACCCACTAGACTTCGAAATGAAAAGTGCTTTTTTCTAGCCTATATTAACCCACTAGACTTCAAAATGAAAACTGTTTTTTCTAGCCTATAGTAACCCACTAGACTTCAAAATGAATAGTGCTTTTTTGTAGCCTATATTAACCCACTAGACTTCAAAATGAACAGTGCTTTTTTCTAGCCTATATTAACCCACTAGACTTCTAAATGAACGGTGCTTTTTTCTAGCCTATATTATCCCACTAGACTTCAAAATGAAAAGTGCTTCTTTCTAGCCTATATTAATCCACTAGACTTCAAAATGAAAAGTGCTTTTTTCTAGCCTATATTAAACAACTAGACTTCAAAATGAAAAGTGCTTCTTTCTAGCCTATATTAACCCACTAGACTTCAAAACGAAAAGTGCTTTTCTCTAGCCTATATTAACCCACTAGACTTCAAAATGAACAGTGCTTTTTTTAATCCTATATTAACCCACTAGACTTCAAAATGAAAAATGCTTCTTTCTAGCATATATTACCAACTAGACTTCAAAAGGAAAAGTGCAATTTTCTAGCCTATATTATCCCATAAGACTTCTAAACGTAAAGTGCTTTTTTCTGGCCTATATTAACCCACTAGACTTCGAAATGAAAAGTGCTTTTTTTTCTAGTCTATATTAACCCACTAGACTTCAAAATGAAAAGTGATTTTTTTCTAGCCTATATTAACTCACTAGACTTCAAAATGAAACGTGCTATTTTCTAGTCTATATTAACCTACTAGACTTCAAAATGAAAAGTGCTTTTTTCTAGCCTACATTAACCCACTAGACTTCAAAATGAAAAGTGCTTTTTTCTAGCCTATATCAACCAACTAGACTTCAAAACGAAAAATGCATTTTTCTAGCCTATATTAACCCACTAGACTTCGAAATGAAAAGTGCTTTTTTCTAGGCTATATTAACCCACTAGACTTCAAAATGAAAAGTGCTTCTTTCTAGCCTATATTAATCCACTAGACTTCAAAATGAAAAGTGCTTTTTTCTAGCCTATATTAACCAACTAGACTTCAAAATGAAAAGTGCTTCTTTCTAGCCTATATTAACCCACTAGACTTAAAAACGAAAAATGCTTTTCTCTAGCCTATATTAACCCACTAGACTTCAAAATGAACAGTGCTTTTTTTAGCCTATATTAACACACTAGACTTCAAAATGAAAAGTGCTTTTTTCTAGCCTATATTAACCCACTAGACTTCGAAATGAAAAGTGCTTTTTTTTCTAGTCTATATTAACCCACTAGACTTCAAAATGAAAAGTGATTTTTTTTTCTATCCTATATCAACTCACTAGACTTCAAAATGAAACGTGCTATTTTCTAGCCTATATTAACCTACTAGACTTCAAAATGAAAAGTGCTTTTTTCTAGCCTATATTAACACACTAGACTTCAAAATGAACGGTGCTTTTTTCTAGCCTATATTATCCCACTAGACTTCAAAATGAAAAGTGCTTCTTTCTAGCCTATATTAATCCACTAGACTTCAAAATGAAAAGTGCTTTTTTCTAGCCTATATTAAACAACTAGACTTCAAAATGAAAAGTGCTTCTTTCTAGCCTATATCAACCCACTAGACTTCAAAACGAAAAGTGCTTTTCTCTAGCCTATATTAACCCACTAGACTTCAAAATGAACAGTGCTTTTTTTAATCCTATATTAACCCACTAGACTTCAAAATGAAAAATGCTTCTTTCTAGCATATATTACCAACTAGACTTCAAAAGGAAAAGTGCAATTTTCTAGCCTATATTATCCCATAAGACTTCTAAACGTAAAGTGCTTTTTTTCTAGCCTATATTAACCCACTAGACTTCAAAATGAAAAGTGATTTTTTTCTAGCCTATATTAACTCACTAGACTTCAAAATGAAACGTGCTATTTTCTAGTCTATATTAACCTACTAGACTTCAAAATGAAAAGTGCTTTTTTCTAGCCTACATTAACCCACTAGACTTCAAAATGAAAAGTGCTTTTTTCTAGCCTATATTAACCAACTAGACTTCAAAACGAAAAATGCATTTTTCTAGCCTATATTAACCCACTAGACTTCGAAATGAAAAGTGCTTTTTTCTAGGCTATATTAACCCACTAGACTTCAAAATGAAAAGTGCTTCTTTCTAGCCTATATTAATCCACTAGACTTCAAAATGAAAAGTGCTTTTTTCTAGCCTATATTAACCAACTAGACTTCAAAATGAAAAGTGCTTCTTTCTAGCCTATATTAACCCACTAGACTTAAAAACGAAAAATGCTTTTCTCTAGCCTATATTAACCCACTAGACTTCAAAATGAACAGTGCTTTTTTTAGCCTATATTAACACACTAGACTTCAAAATGAAAAGTGCTTTTTTCTAGCCTATATTAACCCACTAGACTTCGAAATGAAAAGTGCTTTTTTTTCTAGTCTATATTAACCCACTAGACTTCAAAATGAAAAGTGATTTTTTTTTCTATCCTATATCAACTCACTAGACTTCAAAATGAAACGTGCTATTTTCTAGCCTATATTAACCTACTAGACTTCAAAATGAAAAGTGCTTTTTTCTAGCCTATATTAACACACTAGACTTCAAAATGAAAAATGCTTCTTTCTAGCCTATATTACCAACTAGACTTCAAAAGGAAAAGTGCAATTTTCTAGCCTATATTATCCCATAAGACTTCTAAACGTAAAGTGCTTTTTTTCTAGCCTATATTAACCCACTAGACTTCGAAATGGAAAGTGCTTTTTTTTCTAGTCTATATTAACCCACTAGACTTCAAAATGAAAAGTGATTTTTTTTCTAGCCTATATTAACTCACTAGACTTCAAAATGAACAGTGCTTTTTTCTAGCCTATATTAATCCACTAGACTTCAAAATAAACGGTGCTTTTTTCTAGCCTATATTAACCCACTAGACTTCGAAATGAAAAGTGCTTTTTTCTAGCCTATAGTAACCTACAAGACTTCAAAATGAATAGTGCTTTTTTGTAGCCTATATTAACCCACTAGACTTCAAAATGAACAGTGCTTTTTTCTAGCCTATATTAATCCACTAGACTTCAAAATGAACGGTGCTTTTTTCTAGCCTATATTAACCCACTAGACTTCGAAATGAAAAGTGCTTTTTTCTAGCCTATATTAACCCACTAGACTTCAAAATGAAAAGTGCTTCTTTCTAGCCTATATTACCAACTAGACTTCAAAAGGAAAAGTGCAATTTTCTAGCCTATATTATCCCATAAAACTTCTAAATGTAAAGTGCTTTTTTCTAGCCTATATTAACCCACTAGACTTCGAAATGAAAAGTGCTTTTTTTTCTAGTCTATATTAACCCACTAGACTTCAAAATGAAAAGTGATTTTTTTTTCTATCCTATATCAACTCACTAGACTTCAAAATGAAACGTGCTATTTTCTAGCCTATATTAACCTACTAGACTTCAAAATGAAAAGTGCTTTTTTCTAGCCTATATTAACACACTAGACTTCAAAATGAAAAATGCCTCTTTCTAGCCTATATTACCAACTAGACTTCAAAAGGAAAAGTGCAATTTTCTAGCCTATATTATCCCATAAGACTTCTAAACGTAAAGTGCTTTTTTTCTAGCCTATATTAACCCACAGACTTCGAAATGGAAAATGCTTTTTTTTCTAGTCTATATTAACCCACTAGACTTCAAAATGAAAAGTGATTTTTTTTCTAGCCTATATTAGCTCACTAGACTTCAAAATGAACAGTGCTTTTTTCTAGCCTATATTAATCCACTAGACTTCAAAATGAACGGTGCTTTTTTCTAGCCTATATTAACCCACTAGACTTCGAAATGAAAAGTGCTTTTTTCTAGCCTATATTAACCCACTAGACTTCGAAATGAAAAGTGCTTTTTTTTCTAGTCTATATTAACCCACTAGACTTCAAAATGAAAAGTGATTTTTTTTTCTATCCTATATCAACTCACTAGACTTCAAAATGAAACGTGCTATTTTCTAGCCTATATTAACCTACTAGACTTCAAAATGAAAAGTGCTTTTTTCTAGCCTATATTAACACACTAGACTTCAAAATGAAAAATGCTTCTTTCTAGCCTATATTACCAACTAGACTTCAAAAGGAAAAGTGCAATTTTCTAGCCTATATTATCCCATAAGACTTCTAAACGTAAAGTGCTTTTTTTCTAGCCTATATTAACCCACTAGACTTCGAAATGGAAAGTGCTTTTTTTTTCTAGTCTATATTAACCCACTAGACTTCAAAATGAAAAGTGATTTTTTTTCTAGCCTATATTAACTCACTAGACTTCAAAATGAACAGTGCTTTTTTCTAGCCTATATTAATCCACTAGACTTCAAAATAAACGGTGCTTTTTTCTAGCCTATATTAACCCACTAGACTTTGAAATGAAAAGTGCTTTTTTCTAGCCTATATTAACCCACTAGACTTCGAAATGAAAAGTGCTTTTTTTTCTAGTCTATATTAACCCACTAGACTTCAAAATGAAAAGTGATTTTTTTTTCTATCCTATATCAACTCACTAGACTTCAAAATGAAACGTGCTATTTTCTAGCCTATATTAACCTACTAGACTTCAAAATGAAAAGTGCTTTTTTCTAGCCTATATTAACACACTAGACTTCAAAATGAAAAAATGCTTCTTTCTAGCCTATATTAACTCACTAGTCTTCAAAATGAACAGTGCTTTTTTCTAGCCTATATTAATCCACTAGACTTCAAAATGAACGGCGCTTTTTTCTAGCCTATATTAACCCACTAGACTTCGAAATGAAAAGTGATTTTTTTCTAGCCTATATTAACTCACTAAACTTCAAAATGAACGGTGCTTTTTTCTAGCCTATATTAACCCACTAGACTTCGAAATGAAAAGTGCATTTTTCTAGCCTATATTAACCCACTAGACTTCAAAATGAAAACTGTTTTTTCTAGCCTATAGTAACCCACTAGACTTCAAAATGAATAGTGCTTTTTTGTAGCCTATATTAACCCACTAGACTTCAAAATGAACAGTGCTTTTTTCTAGCCTATATTAACCCACTAGACTTCAAAATGAACGGTGCTTTTTTCTAGCCTATATTAACCCACTAGACTTCAAAATGAAAAGTGCTTCTTTCTAGCCTATATTAATCCACTAGACTTCAAAATGAAAAGTGCTTTTTTCTAGCCTATATTAAACAACTAGACTTCAAAATGAAAAGTGCTTCTTTCTAGCCTATATTAACCCACTAGACTTCAAAACGAAAAGTGCTTTTCTCTAGCCTATATTAACCCACTAGACTTCAAAATGAACAGTGCTTTTTTTAATCCTATATTAACCCACTAGACTTCAAAATGAAAAATGCTTCTTTCTAGCATATATTACCAACTAGACTTCAAAAGGAAAAGTGCAATTTTCTAGCCTATATTATCCCATAAGACTTCTAAACGTAAAGTGCTTTTTTTCTAGCCTATATTAACCCACTAGACTTCGAAATGAAAAGTGCTTTTTTTTCTAGTCTATATTAACCCACTAGACTTCAAAATGAAAAGTGATTTTTTTCTAGCCTATATTAACTCACTAGACTTCAAAATGAAACGTGCTATTTTCTAGCCTATATTAACCTACTAGACTTCAAAATGAAAAGTGCTTTTTTCTAGCCTACATTAACCCACTAGACTTCAAAATGAAAAGTGCTTTTTTCTAGCCTATATTAACCAACTAGACTTCAAAACGAAAAATGCATTTTTCTAGCCTATATTAACCCACTAGACTTCGAAATGAAAAGTGCTTTTTTCTAGGCTATATTAACCCACTAGACTTCAAAATGAAAAGTGCTTCTTTCTAGCCTATATTAATCCACTAGACTTCAAAATGAAAAGTGCTTTTTTCTAGCCTATATTAACCAACTAGACTTCAAAATGAAAAGTGCTTCTTTCTAGCCTATATTAACCCACTAGACTTAAAAACGAAAAATGCTTTTCTCTAGCCTATATTAACCCACTAGACTTCAAAATGAACAGTGCTTTTTTTAGCCTATATTAACACACTAGACTTCAAAATGAAAAATGCTTCTTTCTAGCCTATATTACCAACTAGACTTCAAAATGAAAAGTGCTTCTTTTTCTAGTCTATATTAACCCACTAGACTTCAAAATGAAAAGTGATTTTTTTTTCTATCCTATATCAACTCACTAGACTTCAAAATGAAAAATGCATTTTTCTAGCCTATATTAACCTACTAGACATCAAAATGAAAAGTGCTTTTTTCTAGCCTATATTAACACACTAGACTTCAAAATGAAAAATGCCTCTTTCTAGCCTATATTACCAACTAGACTTCAAAAGGAAAAGTGCAATTTTCTAGCCTATATTATCCCATAAGACTTCTAAACGTAAAGTGCTTTTTTTCTAGCCTATATTAACCCACTAGACTTCGAAATGGAAAGTGCTTTTTTTTCTAGTCTATATTAACCCACTAGACTTCAAAATGAAAAGTGATTTTTTTTCTAGCCTATATTAACTCACTAGACTTCAAAATGAACAGTGCTTTTTTCTAGCCTATATTAATCCACTAGACTTCAAAATGAACGGTGCTTTTTTCTAGCCTATATTAACCCACTAGACTTCGAAATGAAAAGTGCTTTTTTCTAGCCTATATTAACCCACTAGACTTCGAAATGAAAAGTGCTTTTTTTTCTAGTCTATATTAACCCACTAGACTTCAAAATGAAAAGTGATTTTTTTTTCTATCCTATATCAACTCACTAGACTTCAAAATGAAACGTGCTATTTTCTAGCCTATATTAACCTACTAGACTTCAAAATGAAAAGTGCTTTTTTCTAGCCTATATTAACACACTAGACTTCAAAATGAAAAATGCTTCTTTCTAGCCTATATTACCAACTAGACTTCAAAAGGAAAAGTGCAATTTTCTAGCCTATATTATCCCATAAGACTTCTAAACGTAAAGTGCTTTTTTTCTAGCCTATATTAACCCACTAGACTTCGAAATGGAAAGTGCTTTTTTTTTCTAGTCTATATTAACCCACTAGACTTCAAAATGAAAAGTGATTTTTTTTCTAGCCTATATTAACTCACTAGACTTCAAAATGAACAGTGCTTTTTTCTAGCCTATATTAATCCACTAGACTTCAAAATAAACGGTGCTTTTTTCTAGCCTATATTAACCCACTAGACTTCGAAATGAAAAGTGCTTTTTTCTAGCCTATAGTAACCTACAAGACTTCAAAATGAATAGTGCTTTTTTGTAGCCTATATTAACCCACTAGACTTCAAAATGAACAGTGCTTTTTTCTAGCCTATATTAATCCACTAGACTTCAAAATGAACGGTGCTTTTTTCTAGCCTATATTAACCCACTAGACTTCGAAATGAAAAGTGCTTTTTTCTAGCCTATATTAACCCACTAGACTTCAAAATGAAAAGTGCTTCTTTCTAGCCTATATTACCAACTAGACTTCAAAAGGAAAAGTGCAATTTTCTAGCCTATATTATCCCATAAAACTTCTAAATGTAAAGTGCTTTTTTCTAGCCTATATTAACCCACTAGACTTCGAAATGAAAAGTGCTTTTTTTTCTAGTCTATATTAACCCACTAGACTTCAAAATGAAAAGTGATTTTTTTTTCTATCCTATATCAACTCACTAGACTTCAAAATGAAACGTGCTATTTTCTAGCCTATATTAACCTACTAGACTTCAAAATGAAAAGTGCTTTTTTCTAGCCTATATTAACACACTAGACTTCAAAATGAAAAAATGCTTCTTTCTAGCCTATATTAACTCACTAGTCTTCAAAATGAACAGTGCTTTTTTCTAGCCTATATTAATCCACTAGACTTCAAAATGAACGGTGCTTTTTTCTAGCCTATATTAACCCACTAGACTTCGAAATGAATAGTGCTTTTTTGTAGCCTATATTAACCCACTAGACTTCAAAATGAACAGTGCTTTTTTCTAGCCTATATTAATCCACTAGATTTCAAAATGAACGGTGCTTTTTTCTAGCCTATATTAACCCACTAGACTTCGAAATGAAAAGTGCTTTTTTCTAGCCTATATTAACCCACTAGACTTCATAATGAAAAGTGCTTTTTTCTAGCCTATATTAATCCACTAGACTTCAAAGTGAATAGTGCTTCTTTGTAGCCTATATTAACCCACAAGACTTCAAAATGAACAGTGCTTTTTTCTAGCCTATATTAACCCACTAGACTTGAAAATGAAAAGTGATTTTTTTTCTAGCCTATATTAACTCACTAGACTTCACAATGAACGGTGCTTTTTTCTAGCCTATATTAACCCACTAGACTTCGAAATGAAAAGTGCTTTTTTCTAGCCTATATTAACCCACTAGACTTCAACATGAAAAGTGCTTTTTTCTAGCCTATAGTAACCCACTAGACTTCAAAATGAATAGTGCTTTTTTG
Organism: Octopus bimaculoides; assembly: GCF_046866305.1. Taxonomy (NCBI): domain Eukaryota; kingdom Metazoa; phylum Mollusca; class Cephalopoda; order Octopoda; family Octopodidae; genus Octopus; species Octopus bimaculoides. Next base: position 15,610,930 of record NC_142949.1, on the reverse strand, counting down.
TAGCCTATATTAACCCACTACACTTCAAAATGAACAGTGCTTTTTTCTAGCCTATATTAATCCACTAGACTTCAAAATGAACGGTGCTTTTTTCTAGCCTATATTAACCCACTAGACTTCGAAATGAAAAGTGCTTTTTTTCTAGCCTATATTAACCCACTAGACTTCAAAATGAAAAGTGCTTCTTTCTAGCCTATATTAATCCACTAGACTTCAAAATGACAAGTGCTTTTTTCTAGCCTATATTAAACAACTAGACTTCAAAATGAAAAGTGCTTCTTTCTAGCCTATATTAACCCACTAGACTTCAAAATGAAAAGTGATTTTTTTCTAGCCTATATTAACTCACTAGACTTCAAAATGAAACGTGCTATTTTCTAGCCTATATTAACCTACTAGACTTCAAAATGAAAAGTGCTTTTTTCTAGCCTACATTAACCCACTAGACTTCAAAATGAAAAGTGCTTTTTTCTAGCCTATATTAACCAACTAGACTTCAAAACGAAAAATGCATTTTTCTAGCCTATATTAACCCACTAGACTTCGACATGAAAAGTGCTTTTTTCTAGCCTATATTAACCCACTAGACTTCAAAATGAAAAGTGATTCTTTCTAGCCTATATTAATCCACTAGACTTCAAAATGAAAAGTGCTTTTTTCTAGCCTATATTAACCCACTAGACTTCGAAATGAAAAGTGCTTTTTTCTAGCCTATATTAACCCACTAGACTTCATAATGAAAAGTGCTTTTTTCTAGCCTATATTAGTCCACTAGACATCAAAGTGAATAGTGCTTCTTTGTAGCCTATATTAACCCACTAGACTTCAAAATGAACAGTGCTTTTTTCTAGCCTATATTAACCCACTAGACTTCAAAATGAAAAGTGATTTTTTTCTAGCCTATATTAACTCACTAGACTTCAAAATGAACTGTGCTTTTTTCTAGCCTATATTAACCCACTAGACTTCGAAATGAAAAGTGCTTTTCTCTAGCCTATATTAATCCACTAGACTTCAAAATGAAAAGTGCTTTTTTCTAGCCTATATTAAACAACTAGACTTCAAAATGAAAAGTGCTTCTTTCTAGCCTATATTAACCCACTAGACTTCAAAATGAATAGTGCTTTTTTCTAGCCTATATTAATCCACTAGACTTCAAAATGAACAGTGCTTTTTTCTAGCCTATATTAACCCACTAGACATCAAAATGAAAAGTGCTTCATTCTAGCCTATATTAATCCACTAGACTTCAAAATGAAAAGTGCTTTTTTCTAGCCTATATTAACCAACTAGACTTCAAAATGAAAAGTGCTTCTTTCTAGCCTATATTAACCCACTAGACTTCAAAACGGAAAATGCTTTTCTCTAGCCTATATTAACCCACTAGACTTCAAAATGAAAAGTGATTTTTTTTCTATCCTATATCAACTAACTAGACTTCAAAATGAAACGTGCTATTTTCTAGCCTATATTAACCTACTAGACTTCAAAATGAAAAGTGCTTTTTTCTAGCCTATGTTAACACACTAGACTTCAAAATGAAAAATGCCTCTTTCTAGCCTATATTACCAACTAGACTTCAAAAGGAAAAGTGCAATTTTCTAGCCTATATTATCCCATAAGACTTCTAAACGTAAAGTGCTTCTTTCTAGCCTATATTACCAACTAGACTTCAAAAGGAAAAGTGCAATTTTCTAGCCTATATTATCCCATAAGACTTCTAAATGTAAAGTGCTTTTTTCTAGCCTATATTAACCCACTAGACTTCGAAATGAAAAGTGCTTTTTTTTCTAGTCTATATTAACCCACTAGACTTCAAAATGAAAAGTGATTTTTTTTCTATCCTATATCAACTCACTAGACTTCCAAATGAAACGTGCTATTTTCTAGCCTATATTAAGCTACTAGACTTCAAAATGAAAAGTGCTTTTTTCTAGCCTATATTTACACACTAGACTTCAAAATGAAAAAATGCTTCTTTCTAGCCTATATTAACTCACTAGTCTTCAAAATAAACAGTGCTTTTTTCTAGCCTATATTAATCCACTAGACTTCAAAATGAACGGTGCTTTTTTCTAGCCTATATTAACCCACTAGACTTCGAAATGAATAGTGCTTTTTTGTAGCCTATATTAACCCACTAGACATCAAAATGAACAGTGCTTTTTTCTAGCCTATATTAATCCACTAGATTTCAAAATGAACGGTGCTTTTTTCTAGCCTATATTAACCCACTAGACTTCGAAATGAAAAGTGCTTTTTTCTAGCCTATATTAACCCACTAGACTTCATAATGAAAAGTGCTTTTTTCTAGCCTATATTAATCCACTAGACTTCAAAGTGAATAGTGCTTCTTTGTAGCCTATATTAACCCACTAGACTTCAAAATGAACAGTGCTTTTTTCTAGCCTACATTAACCCACTAGACTTCAAAATGAAAAGTGATTTTTTTTCTAGCCTATATTAACTCACTAGACTTCACAATGAACGGTGCTTTTTTCTAGCCTATATTAACCCACTAGACTTCAAAATGAAAAGTGCTTTTTTCTAGCCTATATTAACCCACTAGACTTCAAAATGAAAAGTGCTTTTTTCTAGCCTATAGTAACCCACTAGACTTCAAAATGAATAGTGCTTTTTTGTAGCCTATATTAACCCACTACACTTCAAAATGAACAGTGCTTTTTTCTAGCCTATATTAATCCACTAGACTTCAAAATGAACGGTGCTTTTTTCTAGCCTATATTAACCCACTAGACTTCGAAATGAAAAGTGCTTTTTTCTAGCCTATATTAACCCACTAGACTTCGAAATGAAAAGTGCTTCTTTCTAGCCTATATTAATCCACTAGACTTCAAAATGAAAAGTGCTTTTTTCTAGCCTATATTAAACAACTAGACTTCAAAATGAAAAGTGCTTCTTTCTAGTCTATATTAACCCACTAGACTTCAAAACGAAAAGTGCTTTTCTCTAGCCTATATTAACCCACTAGACTTCAAAATGAACAGTGCTTTTTTTAAGCCTATATTAACCCACTAGACTTCAAAATGAAAAAGGCTTCTTTCTAGCATATATTACCAACTAGACTTCAAAAGGAAAAGTGCAATTTTCTAGCCTATATTATCCCATAAGACTTCTAGACGTAAAGTGCTTCTTTTCTAGCCTATATTAACCCACTAGACTTCGAAATGAAAAGTGCTTTTTTTTCTAGTCTATATTAACCCACTAGACTTCAAAATGAAAAGTGATTTTTTTCTAGCCTATATTAACTCACTAGACTTCAAAATGAAACGTGCTATTTTCTAGCCTATATTAACCTACTAGACTTCAAAATGAAAAGTGCTTTTTTCTAGCCTACATTAACCCACTGGACTTCAAAATGAAAAGTGCTTTTTTCTAGCCTATATAACCAACTAGACTTCAAAACGAAAAATGCATTTTTCTAGCCTATATTAACCCACTAGACTTCGAAATGAAAAGTGCTTCTTTCTAGCTTATATTAACCCACTAGACTTCAAAATGAAAAGTGCTTCTTTCTAGCCTATATTAATCCACTAGACTTCAAAATGAAAAGTGCTTTTTTCTAGCCTATATTAACCAACTAGACTTCAAAATGAAAAGTGCTTCTTTCTAGCCAATATTAACCCACTAGACTTCAAAACGAAAAATGCTTTTCTCTAGCCTATATTAACCCACTAGACTTCAAAATGAACAGTGCTTTTTTTAGCCTATATTAATACACTAGACTTCAAAATGAAAAATGCTTCTTTCTAGCCTATATTACCAACTAGACTTCAAAAGGAAAAGTGCAATTTTCTAGCCTATATTATCCCATAAGACTTCTAAATGTAAAGTGCTTTTTTTCTAGTCTATATTAACCCACTAGACTTCAAAATGAAAAGTGATTTTTTTTTCTATCCTATATCAACTCACTAGACTTCAAAATGAAACGTGCTATTTTCTAGCCTATATTAACCTACTAGACTTCAAAATGAAAAGTGCTTTTTTTCTAGCCTATATTAACCCACTAGACTTCGAAATGGAAAGTGCTTTTTTTTCTAGTCTATATTAATCCACTAGACTTCAAAATGAAACGTGCTATTTTCTAGCCTATATTAACCTACTAGACTTCAAAATGAACAGTGCTTTTTTCTAGCCTATATTAATCCATTAGACTTCAAAATGAACGGTGCTTTTTTGTAGCCTATATTAACCCACTAGACTTCAAAATGAACAGTGCTTTTTTCTAGCCTATATTAATCCACTAGACTTCAAAATGAACGGTGCTTTTTTCTAGCCTATATTAACCCACTAGACTTCAAAATGAAAAGTGCTTCTTTCTAGCCTATATTAATCCACTAGACTTCAAAATGAAAAGTGCTTTTTTCTAGCCTATATTAACCAACTAGACTTCAAAATGAAAAGTGCTTCTTTCTAGCCTATATTAACCCACTAGACTTCAAAACGAAAAATGCTTTTCTCTAGCCTATATTAACCCACTAGACTTCAAAATGAAAAGTGATTTTTTTTCTATCCTATATCAACTCACTAGACTTCAAAATGAAACGTGCTATTTTCTAGCCTATATTAACCTACTAAACTTCAAAATGAAAAGTGCTTTTTTCTAGCCTATATTAACACACTAGATTTCAAAATGAAAAATGCCTCTTTCTAGCCTATATTACCAACTAGACTTCAAAAGGAAAAGTGCAAGTTTCTAGCCTATATTATCCCATAAGACTTCTAAACGTAAAGTGCTTTTTTTCTAGCCTATATTAACCAACTAGACTTCGAAATGGAAAGTGCTTTTTTTTCTAGTCTATATTAACCCACTAGACTTCAAAATGAAAAGTGATTTTTTTTCTAGCCTATATTAACTCACTAGACTTCGAAATGAAAAGTGCTTTTTTCTAGCCTATATTAACCCACTAGACTTCAAAATGAAAAGTGCTTTTTTCTAGCCTATAGTAACCCACAAGACTTCAAAATGAATAGTGCTTTTTTGTAGCCTATATTAACCCACTAGACTTCAAAATGAACGGTGCTTTTTTGTAGCCTATATTAATCCACTAGACTTCAAAATAAACGGTGCATTTTTCTAGCCTATATTAAACCACTAGACTTCGAAATGAAAAGTACTTTTTTCTAGCCTATATTAACCCACTAGACTTCAAAATGAAAAGTGCTTCTTTCTAGCCTATATTACCAACTAGACTTCAAAAGGAAAAGTGCAATTTTCTAGCCTATATTATCCCATAAGACTTCTAAATGTAAAGTGCTTTTTTCTAGCCTATATTAACCCACTAGACTTCGAAATGAAAAGTGCTTTTTTTTCTAGTCTATATTAACCCACTAGACTTCAAAATGAAAAGTGATTTTTTTTTCTATCCTATATCAACTCACTAGACTTCAAAATGAAACGTGCTATTTTCTAGCCTATATTAACCTACTAGACTTCAAAATGAAAAGTGCTTTTTTCTAGCCTATATTAACACACTAGACTTCAAAATGAAAAAATGCTTCTTTCTAGCCTATATTAACTCACTAGACTTCAAAATGAACAGTGCTTTTTTCTAGCCTATATTAATCCACTAGACTTCAAAATGAACGGCGCTTTTTTCTAGCCTATATTAACCCACTAGACTTCGAAATGAAAAGTGCTTTTTTCTAGCCTATATTATCCCACTAGACTTCAAAATGAAAAGTGCCTTTTTCTAGCCTATAGTAACCCACAAGACTTCAAAATGAATACTGCTTTTTTTGTAGCCTATATTATCCCACTAGACTTCAAAATGAACAGTGCTTTTTTCTAGCCTATATTAATCCACTAGACTTCAAAATGAACGGTGCTTTTTTCTAGCCTATATTAACCCACTAGACTTCGAACTGAAAAGTGCTTTTTTCTAGCCTATATTAACCCACTAGACTTCAAAATGAAAAGTGCTTCTTTCTAGCCTATATTAATCCACTAGACTTCAAAATGAAAAGTGCTTTTTTCTAGCCTATATTAACCAACTAGACTTCAAAATGAAAAGTGCTTCTTTCTAGCCTATATTAACCCACTAGACTTGAAAACGAAAAATGCTTTTCTCTAGCCTATATTAACCCACTAGACTTCAAAATGAACAGTGCTTTTTTTAGCCTATATTAACACACTAGACTTCAAAATGAAAAATGCTTGTTTCTAGCCTATATTACCAACTAGACTTCAAAAGGAAAAGTGCAATTTTCTAGCCTATATTATCCCATAAGACTTCTAAACGTAAAGTGCTTTTTTTCTAGCCTATATTAACCCACTAGACTTCGAAATGAAAAGTGCTTTTTTTTCTAGTCTATATTAACCCACTAGACTTCAAAATGAAAAGAGATTTTTTACTAGCCTATATTAACACACTAGACTTCAAAATGAAACGTTCTATTTTCTAGCCTATATTAACCTACTAGATTTCAAAATGAAAAGTGCTTTTTTCTAGCCTACATTAACCCACTAGACTTCAAAATGAATGGTGCTTTTTTCTAGCCTATATTATCCCACTAGACTTCTAAATGTAAAGTGCTTTTTTTCTAGCCTATATTACCCCACTAGACTTCAAAATGAAAAGTGCTTTTTTTCTAGTCTATATTATCCCACTAGACTTCAAAATGAAACGTGCTATTTTCTAGCCTATATTAACCTACTAGATTTCAAAATGAAAAGTGCTTTTTTCTAGCCTACATTAACCCACTAGACTTCAAAATGAAAAGTGCTTTTTCTAGCCTATATTAACCAACTAGACTTCAAAATGAAAAATGCATTTTTCTAGCCTATCTTATCCCACTACATTTCTAAATGTAAAGTGCTTTTTTCTAGCCTATATTAACCACTAGACTTCAAAATGAACAGTGCATTTTTCTAGCCTATATTAATCCACTAGACTTCAAAATGAATGGTGCTTTTTTCTGGCCTATATTAACCCACTAGACTTCGAAATGAAAAGTGCTTTTTTCTAGCCTATATTAACCCACTAGACTTCAAAATGAAAAGGGCTTTTTTCTAGCCTATATTAACTCACTAGACTTCAAAATGAAACGTTCTATTTTCTAGCCTATATTAACCTACTAGACTTCAAAATGAAACGTGCTTTTTTTCTAGCCTACATTAACCCACTAGACTTCAAAATGAAAAGTGCATTTTTCTAGCCTATATTAACCAACTAGACTTCAAAATGAAAAATGCATTTTTCTAGCCTATATTATCCCACTAGACTTCTAAATGTAAAGTGCTTTTTTCTAGCCTATATTAACCCACTAGACTTCAAAATGAACAGTGCTTTTTTCGAGCCTATATTAATCCACTAGACTTCAAAATGAACGGTGCTTTTTTCTAGCCTATATTAACCCACTAGACTTCAAAATGAACAGAGCTTTTTTCTAGCCAATATTAACTCACTAGACTTTAAAACGAAAAGTGCTTTTTTCTAGCCTATATTAACCCACTAGACTTCAAAATGAACAGTGCTTTTTTTAGCCTATATGAACACACTAGACTTCAAAATGAAAAATGCTTCTTTCTAGCCTATATTACCAACTAGACTTCAAAAGGAAAAGTGCAATTTTCTAGCCTATATTATCCCATAAGACTTCTAAATGTAAAGTGCTTTTTTTCTAGCCTATATTAACCCACTAGACTTCGAAATGAAAAGTGCTTTTTTTTCTAGTCTATATTAACCCACTAGACTTCAAAATGAAAAGTGATTTTTTTCTATCCTATATCAACTCACTAGACTTCAAAATGAAACGTGCTATTTTCTAGCCTACATTAACCCACTAGACTTCAAAATGAAAAGTGCATTTTTCTAGCCTATATTATCCCATAAGACTTCTAAACGTAAATCGCTTTTTTTCTAGCCTATATTAACCCACTAGACTTCGAAATGAAAAGTGCTTTTTGTTCTAGTCTATATTAATCCACTAGACTTCAAAATGAAAAGTGATTTTTTCTAGCCTACATTAACGCACTAGACTTCTAAATGTAAAGTGCTTTTTTCTAGCCTATATTAACCCACTAGACTTCAAAATGAAAAGTGAATGTAAAGTGCTGGACTTCAAAATGAAATGTGCATTTTTCTAGCCTATATTATCCCACTAGACTTCTAAATGTAAAGTTCTTTTTTTCTAGCCTATATTAACCCACTAGACTTCAAAATGAAAAGTGCTTTTTTTCTAGTCTATATTAACCCACTAGACTTCAAAATGAAACGTGCTATTTTCTAGCCTATATTAACCTACTAGATTTCAAAATGAAAATTGCTTTTTTCTAGCCTACATTAACCCACTAGACTTCAAAATGAAAAGTGCTTCTTTCTAGCCTATATTAACCCACTAGACTTAAAAACGAAAAATGCTTTTCTCTAGCCTATACTAACCCACTAGACTTCAAAATGAACAGTGCTTTTTTTAGCCTATATTAACACACTAGACTTCAAAATGAAAAGTGCTTCTTTTTCTAGTCTATATTAACCCACTAGACTTCAAAATGAAAAGTGATTTTTTTTTCTATCCTATATCAACTCACTAGACTTCAAAATGAAAAATGCATTTTTCTAGCCTATATTAACCTACTAGACTTCAAAATGAAAAGTGCTTTTTTCTAGCCTATATTAACACACTAGACTTCAAAATGAAAAATGCCTCTTTCTAGCCTATATTACCAACTAGACTTCAAAAGGAAAAGTGCAATTTTCTAGCCTATATTATCCCATAAGACTTCTAAACGTAAAGTGCTTTTTTTCTAGCCTATATTAACCCACAGACTTCGAAATGGAAAGTGCTTTTTTTTCTAGTCTATATTAACCCACTAGACTTCAAAATGAAAAGTGATTTTTTTTCTAGCCTATATTAACTCACTAGACTTCAAAATGAACAGTGCTTTTTTCTAGCCTATATTAATCCACTAGACTTCAAAATGAACGGTGCTTTTTTCTAGCCTATATTAACCCACTAGACTTCGAAATGAAAAGTGCTTTTTTCTAGCCTATATTAACCCACTAGACTTCGAAATGAAAAGTGCTTTTTTTTCTAGTCTATATTAACCCACTAGACTTCAAAATGAAAAGTGATTTTTTTTTCTATCCTATATCAACTCACTAGACTTCAAAATGAAACGTGCTATTTTCTAGCCTATATTAACCTACTAGACTTCAAAATGAAAAGTGCTTTTTTCTAGCCTATATTAACACACTAGACTTCAAAATGAAAAATGCTTCTTTCTAGCCTATATTACCAACTAGACTTCAAAAGGAAAAGTGCAATTTTCTAGCCTATATTATCCCATAAGACTTCTAAACGTAAAGTGCTTTTTTTCTAGCCTATATTAACCCACTAGACTTCGAAATGGAAAGTGCTTTTTTTTTCTAGTCTATATTAACCCACTAGACTTCAAAATGAAAAGTGATTTTTTTTCTAGCCTATATTAACTCACTAGACTTCAAAATGAACAGTGCTTTTTTCTAGCCTATATTAATCCACTAGACTTCAAAATAAACGGTGCTTTTTTCTAGCCTATATTAACCCACTAGACTTCGAAATGAAAAGTGCTTTTTTCTAGCCTATATTAACCCACTAGACTTCGAAATGAAAAGTGCTTTTTTTTCTAGTCTATATTAACCCACTAGACTTCAAAATGAAAAGTGATTTTTTTTTCTATCCTATATCAACTCACTAGACTTCAAAATGAAACGTGCTATTTTCTAGCCTATATTAACCTACTAGACTTCAAAATGAAAAGTGCTTTTTTCTAGCCTATATTAACACACTAGACTTCAAAATGAAAAAATGCTTCTTTCTAGCCTATATTAACTCACTAGTCTTCAAAATGAACAGTGCTTTTTTCTAGCCTATTTTAATCCACTAGACTTCAAAATGAACGGTGCTTTTTTCTAGCCTATATTAACCCACTAGACTTCGAAATGAAAAGTGCTTTTTTCTAGCCTATATTAACCCACTAGACTTCAAAATGAAAACTGTTTTTTCTAGCCTATAGTAACCCACTAGACTTCAAAATGAACGGTGCTTTTTTCTAGCCTATATTAACCCACTAGAATTCAAAATGAAAAGTGCTTCTTTCTAGCCTATATTAATCCACTAGACTTCAAAATGAAAAGTGCTTTTTTCTAGCCTATATTAAACAACTAGACTTCAAAATGAAAAGTGCTTCTTTCTAGCCTATATTAACCCACTAGACTTCAAAACGAAAAGTGCTTTTCTCTAGCCTATATTAACCCACTAGACTTCAAAATGAACAGTGCTTTTTTTAATCCTATATTAACCCACTAGACTTCAAAATGAAAAATGCTTCTTTCTAGCATATATTACCAACTAGACTTCAAAAGGAAAAGTGCAATTTTCTAGCCTATATTATCCCATAAGACTTCTAAACGTAAAGTGCTTTTTTTCTAGCCTATATTAACCCACTAGACTTCGAAATGAAAAGTGCTTTTTTTTCTAGTCTATATTAACCCACTAGACTTCAAAATGAAAAGTGATTTTTTTCTAGCCTATATTAACTCACTAGACTTCAAAATGAAACGTGCTATTTTCTAGCCTATATTAACCTACTAGACTTCAAAATGAAAAGTGCTTTTTTCTAGCCTACATTAACCCACTAGACTTCAAAATGAAAAGTGCTTTTTTCTAGCCTATATTAACCAACTAGACTTCAAAACGAAAAATGCATTTTTCTAGCCTATATTAACCCACTAGACTTCGAAATGAAAAGTGCTTTTTTCTAGGCTATATTAACCCACTAGACTTCAAAATGAAAAGTGCTTCTTTCTAGCCTATATTAATCCACTAGACTTCAAAATGAAAAGTGCTTTTTTCTAGCCTATATTAACCAACTAGACTTCAAAATGAAAAGTGCTTCTTTCTAGCCTATATTAACCCACTAGACTTAAAAACGAAAAATGCTTTTCTCTAGCCTATATTAACCCACTAGACTTCAAAATGAACAGTGCTTTTTTTAGCCTATATTAACACACTAGACTTCAAAATGAAAAATGCTTCTTTCTAGCCTATATTACCAACTAGACTTCAAAATGAAAAGTGCTTCTTTTTCTAGTCTATATTAACCCACTAGACTTCAAAATGAAAAGTGATTTTTTTTTCTATCCTATATCAACTCACTAGACTTCAAAATGAAAAATGCATTTTTCTAGCCTATATTAACCTACTAGACTTCAAAATGAAAAGTGCTTTTTTCTAGCCTATATTAACACACTAGACTTCAAAATGAAAAATGCCTCTTTCTAGCCTATATTACCAACTAGACTTCAAAAGGAAAAGTGCAATTTTCTAGCCTATATTATCCCATAAGACTTCTAAACGTAAAGTGCTTTTTTTCTAGCCTATATTAACCCACTAGACTTCGAAATGGAAAGTGCTTTTTTTTCTAGTCTATATTAACCCACTAGACTTCAAAATGAAAAGTGATTTTTTTTCTAGCCTATATTAACTCACTAGACTTCAAAATGAACAGTGCTTTTTTCTAGCCTATATTAATCCACTAGACTTCAAAATGAACGGTGCTTTTTTCTAGCCTATATTAACCCACTAGACTTCGAAATGAAAAGTGCTTTTTTCTAGCCTATATTAACCCACTAGACTTCGAAATGAAAAGTGCTTTTTTTTCTAGTCTATATTAACCCACTAGACTTCAAAATGAAAAGTGATTTTTTTTTCTATCCTATATCAACTCACTAGACTTCAAAATGAAACGTGCTATTTTCTAGCCTATATTAACCTACTAGACTTCAAAATGAAAAGTGCTTTTTTCTAGCCTATATTAACACACTAGACTTCAAAATGCAAAATGCTTCTTTCTAGCCTATATTACCAACTAGACTTCAAAAGGAAAAGTGCAATTTTCTAGCCTATATTATCCCATAAGACTTCTAAACGTAAAGTGCTTTTTTTCTAGCCTATATTAACCCACTAGACTTCGAAATGGAAAGTGCTTTTTTTTTCTAGTCTATATTAACCCACTAGACTTCAAAATGAAAAGTGATTTTTTTTCTAGCCTATATTAACTCACTAGACTTCAAAATGAACAGTGCTTTTTTCTAGCCTATATTAATCCACTAGACTTCAAAATAAACGGTGCTTTTTTCTAGCCTATATTAACCCACTAGACTTCGAAATGAAAAGTGCTTTTTTCTAGCCTATAGTAACCTACAAGACTTCAAAATGAATAGTGCTTTTTTGTAGCCTATATTAACCCACTAGACTTCAAAATGAACAGTGCTTTTTTCTAGCCTATATTAATCCACTAGACTTCAAAATGAACGGTGCTTTTTTCTAGCCTATATTAACCCACTAGACTTCGAAATGAAAAGTGCTTTTTTCTAGCCTATATTAACCCACTAGACTTCAAAATGAAAAGTGCTTCTTTCTAGCCTATATTACCAACTAGACTTCAAAAGGAAAAGTGCAATTTTCTAGCCTATATTATCCCATAAAACTTCTAAATGTAAAGTGCTTTTTTCTAGCCTATATTAACCCACTAGACTTCGAAATGAAAAGTGCTTTTTTTTCTAGTCTATATTAACCCACTAGACTTCAAAATAAAAAGTGATTTTTTTTTCTATCCTATATCAACTCACTAGACTTCAAAATGAAACGTGCTATTTTCTAGCCTATATTAACCTACTAGACTTCAAAATGAAAAGTGCTTTTTTCTAGCCTATATTAACACACTAGACTTCAAAATGAAAAATGCCTCTTTCTAGCCTATATTACCAACTAGACTTCAAAAGGAAAAGTGCAATTTTCTAGCCTATATTATCCCATAAGACTTCTAAACGTAAAGTGCTTTTTTTCTAGCCTATATTAACCCACAGACTTCGAAATGGAAAGTGCTTTTTTTTCTAGTCTATATTAACCCACTAGACTTCAAAATGAAAAGTGATTTTTTTTCTAGCCTATATTAACTCACTAGACTTCAAAATGAACAGTGCTTTTTTCTAGCCTATATTAATCCACTAGACTTCAAAATGAACGGTGCTTTTTTCTAGCCTATATTAACCCACTAGACTTCGAAATGAAAAGTGCTTTTTTCTAGCCTATATTAACCCACTAGACTTCGAAATGAAAAGTGCTTTTTTTTCTAGTCTATATTAACCCACTAGACTTCAAAATGAAAAGTGATTTTTTTTTCTATCCTATATCAACTCACTAGACTTCAAAATGAAACGTGCTATTTTCTAGCCTATATTAACCTACTAGACTTCAAAATGAAAAGTGCTTTTTTCTAGCCTATATTAACACACTAGACTTCAAAATGAAAAATGCTTCTTTCTAGCCTATATTACCAACTAGACTTCAAAAGGAAAAGTGCAATTTTCTAGCCTATATTATCCCATAAGACTTCTAAACGTAAAGTGCTTTTTTTCTAGCCTATATTAACCCACTAGACTTCGAAATGGAAAGTGCTTTTTTTTTCTAGTCTATATTAACCCACTAGACTTCAAAATGAAAAGTGATTTTTTTTCTAGCCTATATTAACTCACTAGACTTCAAAATGAACAGTGCTTTTTTCTAGCCTATATTAATCCACTAGACTTCAAAATAAACGGTGCTTTTTTCTAGCCTATATTAACCCACTAGACTTCGAAATGAAAAGTGCTTTTTTCTAGCCTATAGTAACCTACAAGACTTCAAAATGAATAGTGCTTTTTTGTAGCCTATATTAACCCACTAGACTTCAAAATGAACAGTGCTTTTTTCTAGCCTATATTAATCCACTAGACTTCAAAATGAACGGTGCTTTTTTCTAGCCTATATTAACCCACTAGACTTCGAAATGAAAAGTGCTTTTTTCTAGCCTATATTAACCCACTAGACTTCAAAATGAAAAGTGCTTCTTTCTAGCCTATATTACCAACTAGACTTCAAAAGGAAAAGTGCAATTTTCTAGCCTATATTATCCCATAAAACTTCTAAATGTAAAGTGCTTTTTTCTAGCCTATATTAACCCACTAGACTTCGAAATGAAAAGTGCTTTTTTTTCTAGTCTATATTAACCCACTAGACTTCAAAATAAAAAGTGATTTTTTTTTCTATCCTATATCAACTCACTAGACTTCAAAATGAAACGTGCTATTTTCTAGCCTATATTAACCTACTAGACTTCAAAATGAAAAGTGCTTTTTTCTAGCCTATATTAACACACTAGACTTCAAAATGAAAAATGCCTCTTTCTAGCCTATATTACCAACTAGACTTCAAAAGGAAAAGTGCAATTTTCTAGCCTATATTATCCCATAAGACTTCTAAACGTAAAGTGCTTTTTTTCTAGCCTATATTAACCCACAGACTTCGAAATGGAAAGTGCTTTTTTTTCTAGTCTATATTAACCCACTAGACTTCAAAATGAAAAGTGATTTTTTTTCTAGCCTATATTAACTCACTAGACTTCAAAATGAACAGTGCTTTTTTCTAGCCTATATTAATCCACTAGACTTCAAAATGAACGGTGCTTTTTTCTAGCCTATATTAACCCACTAGACTTCGAAATGAAAAGTGCTTTTTTCTAGCCTATATTAACCCACTAGACTTCGAAATGAAAAGTGCTTTTTTTTCTAGTCTATATTAACCCACTAGACTTCAAAATGAAAAGTGATTTTTTTTTCTATCCTATATCAACTCACTAGACTTCAAAATGAAACGTGCTATTTTCTAGCCTATATTAACCTACTAGACTTCAAAATGAAAAGTGCTTTTTTCTAGCCTATATTAACACACTAGACTTCAAAATGAAAAATGCTTCTTTCTAGCCTATATTACCAACTAGACTTCAAAAGGAAAAGTGCAATTTTCTAGCCTATATTATCCCATAAGACTTCTAAACGTAAAGTGCTTTTTTTCTAGCCTATATTAACCCACTAGACTTCGAAATGGAAAGTGCTTTTTTTTTCTAGTCTATATTAACCCACTAGACTTCGAAATGAAAAGTGATTTTTTCTAGCCTATATTAACCCACTAGACTTCGAAATGAAAAGTGCTTTTTTTTCTAGTCTATATTAACCCACTAGACTTCAAAATGAAAAGTGATTTTTTTTTCTATCCTATATCAACTCACTAGACTTCAAAATGAAACGTGCTATTTTCTAGCCTATATTAACCTACTAGACTTCAAAATGAAAAGTGCTTTTTTCTAGCCTATATTAACACACTAGACTTCAAAATGAAAAAATGCTTCTTTCTAGCCTATATTAACTCACTAGTCTTCAAAATGAACAGTGCTTTTTTTCTAGCCTATATTAATCCACTAGACTTCAAAATGAACGGTGCTTTTTTCTAGCCTATATTAACCCACTAGACTTCGAAATGAAAAGTGATTTTTTTCTAGCCTATATTAACTCACTAGACTTCAAAATGAACGGTGCTTTTTTCTAGCCTATATTAACCCACTAGACTTCGAAATGAAAAGTGCTTTTTTCTAGCCTATATTAACCCACTAGACTTCAAAATGAAAACTGTTTTTTCTAGCCTATAGTAACCCACTAGACTTCAAAATGAATAGTGCTTTTTTGTAGCCTATATTAACCCACTAGACTTCAAAATGAACAGTGCTTTTTTCTAGCCTATATTAACCCACTAGACTTCAAAATGAACGGTGATTTTTTCTAGCCTATATTAACCCACTAGACTTCAAAATGAAAAGTGCTTCTTTCTAGCCTATATTAATCCACTAGACTTCAAAATGAAAAGTGCTTTTTTCTAGCCTATATTAAACAACTAGACTTCAAAATGAAAAGTGCTTCTTTCTAGCCTATATTAACCCACTAGACTTCAAAACGAAAAGTGCTTTTCTCTAGCCTATATTAACCCACTAGACTTCAAAATGAACAGTGCTTTTTTTAATCCTATATTAACCCACTAGACTTCAAAATGAAAAATGCTTCTTTCTAGCATATATTACCAACTAGACTTCAAAAGGAAAAGTGCAATTTTCTAGCCTATATTATCCCATAAGACTTCTAAACGTAAAGTGCTTTTTTTCTAGCCTATATTAACCCACTAGACTTCGAAAGGAAAAGTGCTTTTTTTTCTAGTCTATATTAACCCACTAGACTTCAAAATGAAAAGTGATTTTTTTCTAGCCTATATTAACTCACTAGACTTCAAAATGAAACGTGCTATTTTCTAGCCTATATTAACCTACTAGACTTCAAAATGAAAAGTGCTTTTTTCTAGCCTACATTAACCCACTAGACTTCAAAATGAAAAGTGCTTTTTTCTAGCCTATATTAACCAACTAGACTTCAAAACGAAAAATGCATTTTTCTAGCCTATATTAACCCACTAGACTTCGAAATGAAAAGTGCTTTTTTCTAGGCTATATTAACCCACTAGACTTCAAAATGAAAAGTGCTTCTTTCTAGCCTATATTAATCCACTAGACTTCAAAATGAAAAGTGCTTTTTTCTAGCCTATATTAACCAACTAGACTTCAAAATGAAAAGTGCTTCTTTCTAGCCTATATTAACCCACTAGACTTAAAAACGAAAAATGCTTTTCTCTAGCCTATATTAACCCACTAGACTTCAAAATGAACAGTGCTTTTTTTAGCCTATATTAACACACTAGACTTCAAAATGAAAAATGCTTCTTTCTAGCCTATATTACCAACTAGACTTCAAAATGAAAAGTGCTTCTTTTTCTAGTCTATATTAACCCACTAGACTTCAAAATGAAAAGTGATTTTTTTTTCTATACTATATCAACTCACTAGACTTCAAAATGAAAAATGCATTTTTCTAGCCTATATTAACCTACTAGACTTCAAAATGAAAAGTGCTTTTTTCTAGCCTATATTAACACACTAGACTTCAAAATGAAAAATGCCTCTTTCTAGCCTATATTACCAACTAGACTTCAAAAGGAAAAGTGCAATTTTCTAGCCTATATTATCCCATAAGACTTCTAAACGTAAAGTGCTTTTTTTCTAGCCTATATTAACCCACTAGACTTCGAAATGGAAAGTGCTTTTTTTTCTAGTCTATATTAACCCACTAGACTTCAAAATGAAAAGTGATTTTTTTTCTAGCCTATATTAACTCACTAGACTTCAAAATGAACAGTGCTTTTTTCTAGCCTATATTAATCCACTAGACTTCAAAATGAACGGTGCTTTTTTCTAGCCTATATTAACCCACTAGACTTCGAAATGAAAAGTGCTTTTTTCTAGCCTATATTAACCCACTAGACTTCGAAATGGAAAAATGCTTTTTTTTTCTAGTCTATATTAACCCACTAGACTTCAAAATGAAAAGTGATTTTTTTTCTAGCCTATATTAACTCACTAGACTTCAAAATGAACAGTGCTTTTTTCTAGCCTATATTAATCCACTAGACTTCAAAATAAACGGTGCTTTTTTCTAGCCTATATTAACCCACTAGACTTCGAAATGAAAAGTGCTTTTTTCTAGCCTATATTAACCCACTAGACTTCGAAATGAAAAGTGCTTTTTTTTCTAGTCTATATTAACCCACTAGACTTCAAAATGAAAAGTGATTTTTTTTTCTATCCTATATCAACTCACTAGACTTCAAAATGAAACGTGCTATTTTCTAGCCTATATTAACCTACTAGACTTCAAAATGAAAAGTGCTTTTTTCTAGCCTATATTAACACACTAGACTTCAAAATGAAAAAATGCTTCTTTCTAGCCTATATTAACTCACTAGTCTTCAAAATGAACAGTGCTTTTTTCTAGCCTATATTAATCCACTAGACTTCAAAATGAACGGTGCTTTTTTCTAGCCTATATTAACCCACTAGACTTCGAAATGAAAAGTGATTTTTTTCTAGCCTATATTAACTCACTAGACTTCAAAATGAACGGTGCTTTTTTCTAGCCTATATTAACCCACTAGACTTCGAAATGAAAAGTGCTTTTTTCTAGCCTATATTAACCCACTAGACTTCAAAATGAAAACTGTTTTTTCTAGCCTATAGTAACCCACTAGACTTCAAAATGAATAGTGCTTTTTTGTAGCCTATATTAACCCACTAGACTTCAAAATGAACAGTGCTTTTTTCTAGCCTATATTAACCCACTAGACTTCAAAATGAACGGTGATTTTTTCTAGCCTATATTAACCCACTAGACTTCAAAATGAAAAGTGCTTCTTTCTAGCCTATATTAATCCACTAGACTTCAAAATGAAAAGTGCTTTTTTCTAGCCTATATTAACCAACTAGACTTCAAAATGAAAAGTGCTTCTTTCTAGCCTATATTAACCCACTAGACTTAAAAACGAAAAATGCTTTTCTCTAGCCTATATTAACCCACTAGACTTCAAAATGAACAGTGCTTTTTTTAGCCTATATTAACACACTAGACTTCAAAATGAAAAATGCTTCTTTCTAGCCTATATTACCAACTAGACTTCAAAATGAAAAGTGCTTCTTTTTCTAGTCTATATTAACCCACTAGACTTCAAAATGAAAAGTGATTTTTTTTTCTATCCTATATCGACTCACTAGACTTCAAAATGAAAAATGCATTTTTCTAGCCTATATTAACCTACTAGACTTCAAAATGAAAAGTGCTTTTTTCTAGCCTATATTAACACACTAGACTTCAAAATGAAAAATGCCTCTTTCTAGCCTATATTACCAACTAGACTTCAAAAGGAAAAGTGCAATTTTCTAGCCTATATTATCCCATAAGACTTCTAAACGTAAAGTGCTTTTTTTCTAGCCTATATTAACCCACTAGACTTCGAAATGGAAAGTGCTTTTTTTTCTAGTCTATATTAACCCACTAGACTTCAAAATGAAAAGTGATTTTTTTTCTAGCCTATATTAACTCACTAGACTTCAAAATGAACAGTGCTTTTTTCTAGCCTATATTAATCCACTAGACTTCAAAATGAACGGTGCTTTTTTCTAGCCTATATTAACCCACTAGACTTCGAAATGAAAAGTGCTTTTTTCTAGCCTATATTAACCCACTAGACTTCGAAATGGAAAAATGCTTTTTTTTTCTAGTCTATATTAACCCACTAGACTTCAAAATGAAAAGTGATTTTTTTTCTAGCCTATATTAACTCACTAGACTTCAAAATGAACAGTGCTTTTTTCTAGCCTATATTAATCCACTAGACTTCAAAATAAACGGTGCTTTTTTCTAGCCTATATTAACCCACTAGACTTCGAAATGAAAAGTGCTTTTTTCTAGCCTATATTAACCCACTAGACTTCGAAATGAAAAGTGCTTTTTTTTCTAGTCTATATTAACCCACTAGACTTCAAAATGAAAAGTGATTTTTTTTTCTATCCTATATCAACTCACTAGACTTCAAAATGAAACGTGCTATTTTCTAGCCTATATTAACCTACTAGACTTCAAAATGAAAAGTGCTTTTTTCTAGCCTATATTAACACACTAGACTTCAAAATGAAAAAATGCTTCTTTCTAGCCTATATTAACTCACTAGTCTTCAAAATGAACAGTGCTTTTTTCTAGCCTATATTAATCCACTAGACTTCAAAATGAACGGTGCTTTTTTCTAGCCTATATTAACCCACTAGACTTCGAAATGAAAAGTGATTTTTTTCTAGCCTATATTAACTCACTAGACTTCAAAATGAACGGTGCTTTTTTCTAGCCTATATTAACCCACTAGACTTCGAAATGAAAAGTGCTTTTTTCTAGCCTATATTAACCCACTAGACTTCAAAATGAAAACTGTTTTTTCTAGCCTATAGTAACCCACTAGACTTCAAAATGAATAGTGCTTTTTTGTAGCCTATATTAACCCACTAGACTTCAAAATGAACAGTGCTTTTTTCTAGCCTATATTAACCCACTAGACTTCAAAATGAACGGTGATTTTTTCTAGCCTATATTAACCCACTAGACTTCAAAATGAAAAGTGCTTCTTTCTAGCCTATATTAATCCACTAGACTTCAAAATGAAAAGTGCTTTTTTCTAGCCTATATTAACCAACTAGACTTCAAAATGAAAAGTGCTTCTTTCTAGCCTATATTAACCCACTAGACTTAAAAACGAAAAATGCTTTTCTCTAGCCTATATTAACCCACTAGACTTCAAAATGAACAGTGCTTTTTTTAGCCTATATTAACACACTAGACTTCAAAATGAAAAATGCTTCTTTCTAGCCTATATTACCAACTAGACTTCAAAATGAAAAGTGCTTCTTTTTCTAGTCTATATTAACCCACTAGACTTCAAAATGAAAAGTGATTTTTTTTTCTATCCTATATCGACTCACTAGACTTCAAAATGAAAAATGCATTTTTCTAGCCTATATTAACCTACTAGACTTCAAAATGAAAAGTGCTTTTTTCTAGCCTATATTAACACACTAGACTTCAAAATGAAAAATGCCTCTTTCTAGCCTATATTACCAACTAGACTTCAAAAGGAAAAGTGCAATTTTCTAGCCTATATTATCCCATAAGACTTCTAAACGTAAAGTGCTTTTTTTCTAGCCTATATTAACCCACTAGACTTCGAAATGGAAAGTGCTTTTTTTTCTAGTCTATATTAACCCACTAGACTTCAAAATGAAAAGTGATTTTTTTTCTAGCCTATATTAACTCACTAGACTTCAAAATGAACAGTGCTTTTTTCTAGCCTATATTAATCCACTAGACTTCAAAATGAACGGTGCTTTTTTCTAGCCTATATTAACCCACTAGACTTCGAAATGAAAAGTGCTTTTTTCTAGCCTATATTAACCCACTAGACTTCGAAATGGAAAGTGCTTTTTTTTTCTAGTCTATATTAACCCACTAGACTTCAAAATGAAAAGTGATTTTTTTTCTAGCCTATATTAACTCACTAGACTTCAAAATGAACAGTGCTTTTTTCTAGCCTATATTAATCCACTAGACTTCAAAATAAACGGTGCTTTTTTATAGCCTATATTAACCCACTAGACTTCGAAATGAAAAGTGCTTTTTTCTAGCCTATATTAACCCACTAGACTTCGAAATGAAAAGTGATTTTTTCTAGTCTATATTAACCCACTAGACTTCAAAATGAAAAGTGATTTTTTTTTCTATCCTATATCAACTCACTAGACTTCAAAATGAAACGTGCTATTTTCTAGCCTATATTAACCTACTAGACTTCAAAATGAAAAGTGCTTTTTTCTAGCCTATATTAACACACTAGACTTCAAAATGAAAAAATGCTTCTTTCTAGCCTATATTAACTCACTAGTCTTCAAAATGAACAGTGCTTTTTTCTAGCCTATATTAATCCACTAGACTTCAAAATGAACGGTGCTTTTTTCTAGCCTATATTAACCCACTAGACTTCGAAATGAAAAGTGATTTTTTTCTAGCCTATATTAACTCACTAGACTTCAAAATGAACGGTGCTTTTTTCTAGCCTATATTAACCCACTAGACTTCGAAATGAAAAGTGCTTTTTTCTAGCCTATATTAACCCACTAGACTTCAAAATGAAAACTGTTTTTTCTAGCCTATAGTAACCCACTAGACTTCAAAATGAAAAGTGCTTTTTTCTAGCCTATATTAACCCACTAGACTTCAAAATGAACAGTGCTTTTTTCTAGCCTATATTAACCCACTAGACTTCAAAATGAACGGTGATTTTTTCTAGCCTATATTAACCCACTAGACTTCAAAATGAAAAGTGCTTCTTTCTAGCCTATATTAATCCACTAGACTTCAAAATGAAAAGTGCTTTTTTCTAGCCTATATTAAACAACTAGACTTCAAAATGAAAAGTGCTTCTTTCTAGCCTATATTAACCCACTAGACTTCAAAACGAAAAGTGCTTTTCTCCAGCCTATATTAACCCACTAGACTTCAAAATGAACAGTGCTTTTTTTAATCCTATATTAACCCACTAGACTTCAAAATGAAAAATGCTTCTTTCTAGCATATATTACCAACTAGACTTCAAAAGGAAAAGTGCAATTTTCTAGCCTATATTATCCCATAAGACTTCTAAACGTAAAGTGCTTTTTTTCTAGCCTATATTAACCCACTAGACTTCGAAATGAAAAGTGCTTTTTTTTCTAGTCTATATTAACCCACTAGACTTCAAAATGAAAAGTGATTTTTTTCTAGCCTATATTAACTCACTACACTTCAAAATGAAACGTGCTATTTTCTAGCCTATATTAACCTACTAGACTTCAAAATGAAAAGTGCTTTTTTCTAGCCTACATTAACCCACTAGACTTCAAAATGAAAAGTGCTTTTTTCTAGCCTATATTAACCAACTAGACTTCAAAACGAAAAATGCATTTTTCTAGCCTATATTAACCCACTAGACTTCGAAATGAAAAGTGCTTTTTTCTAGGCTATATTAACCCACTAGACTTCAAAATGAAAAGTGCTTCTTTCTAGCCTATATTAATCCACTAGACTTCAAAATGAAAAGTGCTTTTTTCTAGCCTATATTAACCAACTAGACTTCAAAATGAAAAGTGCTTCTTTCTAGCCTATATTAACCCACTAGACTTAAAAACGAAAAATGCTTTTCTCTAGCCTATATTAACACACTAGACTTCAAAATGAACAGTGCTTTTTTTAGCCTATATTAACACACTAGACTTCAAAATGAAAAATGCTTCTTTCTAGCCTATATTACCAACTAGACTTCAAAATGAAAAGTGCTTCTTTTTCTAGTCTATATTAACCCACTAGACTTCAAAATGAAAAGTGATTTTTTTTTCTATCCTATATCAACTCACTAGACTTCAAAATGAAAAATGCATTTTTCTAGCCTATATTGACCTACTAGACTTCAAAATGAAAAGTGCTTTTTTCTAGCCTATATTAACACACTAGACTTCAAAATGAAAAATGCCTCTTTCTAGCCTATATTACCAACTAGACTTCAAAAGGAAAAGTGCAATTTTCTAGCCTATATTATCCCATAAGACTTCTAAACGTAAAGTGCTTTTTTTCTAGCCTATATTAACCCACTAGACTTCGAAATGGAAAGTGCTTTTTTTTCTAGTCTATATTAACCCACTAGACTTCAAAATGAAAAGTGATTTTTTTTCTAGCCTATATTAACTCACTAGACTTCAAAATGAACAGTGCTTTTTTCTAGCCTATATTAATCCACTAGACTTCAAAATGAACGGTGCTTTTTTCTAGCCTATATTAACCCACTAGACTTCGAAATGAAAAGTGCTTTTTTCTAGCCTATATTAACCCACTAGACTTCGAAATGAAAAGTGCTTTTTTTTCTAGTCTATATTAACCCACTAGACTTCAAAATGAAAAGTGATTTTTTTTTCTATCCTATATCAACTCACTAGACTTCAAAATGAAACGTGCTATTTTCTAGCCTATATTAACCTACTAGACTTCAAAATGAAAAGTGCTTTTTTCTAGCCTATATTAACACACTAGACTTCAAAATGAAAAATGCTTCTTTCTAGCCTATATTACCAACTAGACTTCAAAAGGAAAAGTGCAATTTTCTAGCCTATATTATCCCATAAGACTTCTAAACGTAAAGTGCTTTTTTTCTAGCCTATATTAACCCACTAGACTTCGAAATGGAAAGTGCTTTTTTTTTCTAGTCTATATTAACCCACTAGACTTCAAAATGAAAAGTGATTTTTTTTCTAGCCTATATTAACTCACTAGACTTCAAAATGAACAGTGCTTTTTTCTAGCCTATATTAATCCACTAGACTTCAAAATAAACGGTGCTTTTTTCTAGCCTATATTAACCCACTAGACTTCGAAATGAAAAGTGCTTTTTTCTAGCCTATAGTAACCTACAAGACTTCAAAATGAATAGTGCTTTTTTGTAGCCTATATTAACCCACTAGACTTCAAAATGAACAGTGCTTTTTTCTAGCCTATATTAATCCACTAGACTTCAAAATGAACGGTGCTTTTTTCTAGCCTATATTAACCCACTAGACTTCGAAATGAAAAGTGCTTTTTTCTAGCCTATATTAACCCACTAGACTTCAAAATGAAAAGTGCTTCTTTCTAGCCTATATTACCAACTAGACTTCAAAAGGAAAAGTGCAATTTTCTAGCCTATATTATCCCATAAAACTTCTAAATGTAAAGTGCTTTTTTCTAGCCTATATTAACCCACTAGACTTCGAAATGAAAAGTGCTTTTTTTTCTAGTCTATATTAACCCACTAGACTTCAAAATGAAAAGTGATTTTTTTTTCTATCCTATATCAACTCACTAGACTTCAAAATGAAACGTGCTATTTTCTAGCCTATATTAAGCTACTAGACTTCAAAATGAAAAGTGCTTTTTTCTAGCCTATATTAACACACTAGACTTCAAAATGAAAAAATGCTTCTTTCTAGCCTATATTAACTCACTAGTCTTCAAAATAAACAGTGCTTTTTTCTAGCCTATATTAATCCACTAGACTTCAAAATGAACGGTGCTTTTTTCTAGCCTATATTAACCCACTAGACTTCGAAATGAAAAGTGCTTTTTTCTAGCCTATATTAACCCACTAGACTTCATAATGAAAAGTGCTTTTTTCTAGCCTATATTAATCCACTAGACTTCAAAGTGAATAGTGCTTCTTTGTAGCCTATATTAACCCACTAGACTTCAAAATGAACAGTGCTTTTTTCTAGCCTACATTAACCCACTAGACTTCAAAATGAAAAGTGATTTTTTTTCTAGCCTATATTAACTCACTAGACTTCACAATGAACGGTGCTTTTTTCTAGCCTATATTAACCCACTAGACTTCAAAATGAAAAGTGCTTTTTTCTAGCCTATATTAACCCACTAGACTTCGAAATGAAAAGTGCTTTTTTCTAGCCTATATTAACCCACTAGACTTCAAAATGAAAAGTGCTTCTTTCTAGCCTATATTACCAACTAGACTTCAAAAGGAAAAGTGCAATTTTCTAGCCTATATTATCCCATAAAACTTCTAAATGTAAAGTGCTTTTTTCTAGCCTATATTAACCCACTAGACTTCGAAATGAAAAGTGCTTTTTTTTCTAGTCTATATTAACCCACTAGACTTCAAAATGAAAAGTGATTTTTTTTTCTATCCTATATCAACTCACTAGACTTCAAAATGAAACGTGCTATTTTCTAGCCTATATTAACCTACTAGACTTCAAAATGAAAAGTGCTTTTTTCTAGCCTATATTAACACACTAGACTTCAAAATGAAAAAATGCTTCTTTCTAGCCTATATTAACTCACTAGTCTTCAAAATGAACAGTGCTTTTTTCTAGCCTATATTAATCCACTAGACTTCAAAATGAACGGTGCTTTTTTCTAGCCTATATTAACCCACTAGACTTCGAAATGAATAGTGCTTCTTTGTAGCCTATATTAACCCACAAGACTTCAAAATGAACAGTGCTTTTTTCTAGCCTATATTAACCCACTAGACTTCAAAATGAAAAGTGATTTTTTTTCTAGCCTATATTAACTCACTAGACTTCACAATGAACGGTGCTTTTTTCTAGCCTATATTAACCCACTAGACTTCGAAATGAAAAGTGCTTTTTTCTAGCCGATATTAACCCACTAGACTTCAACATGAAAAGTGCTTTTTTCTAGCCTATAGTAACCCACTAGACTTCAAAATGGATAGTGCTTTTTTGTAGCCTATATTAACCCACTACACTTCAAAATGAACAGTGCTTTTTTCTAGCCTATATTAATCCACTAGACTTCAAAATGAACGGTGCTTTTTTCTAGCCTATATTAACCCACTAGACTTCGAAATGAAAAGTGCTTTTTTTCTAGCCTATATTAACCCACTAGACTTCAAAATGAAAAGTGCTTCTTTCTAGCCTATATTAATCCACTAGACTTCAAAATGAAAAGTGCTTTTTTCTAGCCTATATTAAACAACTAGACTTCAAAATGAAAAGTGCTTCTTTCTAGCCTATATTAACCCACTAGACTTCAAAACGAAAAGTGCTTTTCTCTAGCCTATATTAATCCACTAGACTTCAAAATGAAAAGTGCTTTTTTTCTAGCCTATATTAAACAACTAGACTTCAAAATGAAAAGTGCTTCTTTCTAGCCTATATTAACCCACTAGACTTCAAAATGAATAGTGCTTTTTTCTAGCCTATATTAATCCACTAGACTTCAAAATGAACAGTGCTTTTTTCTAGCCTATATTAACCCACTAGACATCAAAATGAAAAGTGCTTCATTCTAGCCTATATTAATCCACTAGACTTCAAAATGAAAAGTGCTTTTTTCTAGCCTATATTAACCAACTAGACTTCAAAATGAAAAGTGCTTCTTTCTAGCCTATATTAACCCACTAGACTTCAAAACGGAAAATGCTTTTCTCTAGCCTATATTAACCCACTAGACTTCAAAATGAAAAGTGATTTTTTTTCTATCCTATATCAACTAACTAGACTTCAAAATGAAACGTGCTATTTTCTAGCCTATATTAACCTACTAGACTTCAAAATGAAAAGTGCTTTTTTCTAGCCTATGTTAACACACTAGACTTCAAAATGAAAAATGCCTCTTTCTAGCCTATATTACCAACTAGACTTCAAAAGGAAAAGTGCAATTTTCTAGCCTATATTATCCCATAAGACTTCTAAACGTAAAGTGCTTCTTTCTAGCCTATATTACCAACTAGACTTCAAAAGGAAAAGTGCAATTTTCTAGCCTATATTATCCCATAAGACTTCTAAATGTAAAGTGCTTTTTTCTAGCCTATATTAACCCACTAGACTTCGAAATGAAAAGTGCTTTTTTTTCTAGTCTATATTAACCCACTAGACTTCAAAATGAAAAGTGATTTTTTTTTCTATCCTATATCAACTCACTAGACTTCAAAATGAAACGTGCTATTTTCTAGCCTATATTAAGCTACTAGACTTCAAAATGAAAAGTGCTTTTTTCTAGCCTATATTAACACACTAGACTTCAAAATGAAAAAATGCTTCTTTCTAGCCTATATTAACTCACTAGTCTTCAAAATAAACAGTGCTTTTTTCTAGCCTATATTAATCCACTAGACTTCAAAATGAACGGTGCTTTTTTCTAGCCTATATTAACCCACTAGACTTCGAAATGAAAAGTGCTTTTTTCTAGCCTATATTAACCCACTAGACTTCATAATGAAAAGTGCTTTTTTCTAGCCTATATTAATCCACTAGACTTCAAAGTGAATAGTGCTTCTTTGTAGCCTATATTAACCCACTAGACTTCAAAATGAACAGTGCTTTTTTCTAGCCTACATTAACCCACTAGACTTCAAAATGAAAAGTGATTTTTTTTCTAGCCTATATTAACTCACTAGACTTCACAATGAACGGTGCTTTTTTCTAGCCTATATTAACCCACTAGACTTCAAAATGAAAAGTGCTTTTTTCTAGCCTATATTAACCCACTAGACTTCAAACTGAAAAGTGCTTTTTTCTAGCCTATAGTAACCCACTAGACTTCAAAATGAATAGTGCTTTTTTGTAGCCTATATTAACCCACTACACTTCAAAATGAACAGTGCTTTTTTCTAGCCTATATTAATCCACTAGACTTCAAAATGAACGGTGCTTTTTTCTAGCCTATATTAACCCACTAGACTTCGAAATGAAAAGTGCTTTTTTCTAGCCTATATTAACCCACTAGACTTCAAAATGAAAAGTGCTTCTTTCTAGCCTATATTAATCCACTAGACTTCAAAATGAAAAGTGCTTTTTTCTAGCCTATATTAAACAACTAGACTTCAAAATGAAAAGTGCTTCTTTCTAGTCTATATTAACCCACTAGACTTCAAAACGAAAAGTGCTTTTCTCTAGCCTATATTAACCCACTAGACTTCAAAATGAACAGTGCTTTTTTTAAGCCTATATTAACCCACTAGACTTCAAAATGAAAAAGGCTTCTTTCTAGCATATATTACCAACTAGACTTCAAAAGGAAAAGTGCAATTTTCTAGCCTATATTATCCCATAAGACTTCTAGACGTAAAGTGCTTCTTTTCTAGCCTATATTAACCCACTAGACTTCGAAATGAAAAGTGCTTTTTTTTCTAGTCTATATTAACCCACTAGACTTCAAAATGAAAAGTGATTTTTTTCTAGCCTATATTAACTCACTAGACTTCAAAATGAAACGTGCTATTTTCTAGCCTATATTAACCTACTAGACTTCAAAATGAAAAGTGCTTTTTTCTAGCCTATATTAACCCACTGGACTTCAAAATGAAAAGTGCTTTTTTCTAGCCTATATAACCAACTAGACTTCAAAACGAAAAATGCATTTTTCTAGCCTATATTAACCCACTAGACTTCGAAATGAAAAGTGCTTCTTTCTAGCTTATATTAACCCACTAGACTTCAAAATGAAAAGTGCTTCTTTCTAGCCTATATTAATCCACTAGACTTCAAAATGAAAAGTGCTTTTTTCTAGCCTATATTAACCAACTAGACTTCAAAATGAAAAGTGCTTCTTTCTAGCCAATATTAACCCACTAGACTTCAAAACGAAAAATGCTTTTCTCTAGCCTATATTAACCCACTAGACTTCAAAATGAACAGTGCTTTTTTTAGCCTATATTAATACACTAGACTTCAAAATGAAAAATGCTTCTTTCTAGCCTATATTACCAACTAGACTTCAAAAGGAAAAGTGCAATTTTCTAGCCTATATTATCCCATAAGACTTCTAAATGTAAAGTGCTTTTTTTCTAGTCTATATTAACCCACTAGACTTCAAAATGAAAAGTGATTTTTTTTTCTATCCTATACCAACTCACTAGACTTCAAAATGAAACGTGCTATTTTCTAGCCTATATTAACCTACTAGACTTCAAAATGAAAAGTGCTTTTTTTCTAGCCTATATTAACCCACTAGACTTCGAAATGGAAAGTGCTTTTTTTTCTAGTCTATATTAATCCACTAGACTTCAAAATGAAACGTGCTATTTTCTAGCCTATATTAACCTACTAGACTTCAAAATGAACAGTGCTTTTTTCTAGCCTATATTAATCCATTAGACTTCAAAATGAACGGTGCTTTTTTGTAGCCTATATTAACCCACTAGACTTCAAAATGAACAGTGCTTTTTTCTAGCCTATATTAATCCACTAGACTTCAAAATGAACGGTGCTTTTTTCTAGCCTATATTAACCCACTAGACTTCAAAATGAAAAGTGCTTCTTTCTAGCCTATATCAATCCACTAGACTTCAAAATGAAAAGTGCTTTTTTCTAGCCTATATTAACCAACTAGACTTCAAAATGAAAAGTGCTTCTTTCTAGCCTATATTAACCCACTAGACTTCAAAACGAAAAATGCTTTTCTCTAGCCTATATTAACCCACTAGACTTCAAAATGAAAAGTGATTTTTTTTCTATCCTATATCAACTCACTAGACTTCAAAATGAAACGTGCTATTTTCTAGCCTATATTAAGCTACTAGACTTCAAAATGAAAAGTGCTTTTTTCTAGCCTATATTAACACACTAGACTTCAAAATGAAAAAATGCTTCTTTCTAGCCTATATTAACTCACTAGTCTTCAAAATAAACAGTGCTTTTTTCTAGCCTATATTAATCCACTAGACTTCAAAATGAACGGTGCTTTTTTCTAGCCTATATTAACCCACTAGACTTCGAAATGAAAAGTGCTTTTTTCTAGCCTATATTAACCCACTAGACTTCATAATGAAAAGTGCTTTTTTCTAGCCTATATTAATCCACTAGACTTCAAAGTGAATAGTGCTTCTTTGTAGCCTATATTAACCCACTAGACTTCAAAATGAACAGTGCTTTTTTCTAGCCTACATTAACCCACTAGACTTCAAAATGAAAAGTGATTTTTTTTCTAGCCTATATTAACTCACTAGACTTCACAATGAACGGTGCTTTTTTCTAGCCTATATTAACCCACTAGACTTCAAAATGAAAAGTGCTTTTTTCTAGCCTATATTAACCCACTAGACTTCAAACTGAAAAGTGCTTTTTTCTAGCCTATAGTAACCCACTAGACTTCAAAATGAATAGTGCTTTTTTGTAGCCTATATTAACCCACTACACTTCAAAATGAACAGTGCTTTTTTCTAGCCTATATTAATCCACTAGACTTCAAAATGAACGGTGCTTTTTTCTAGCCTATATTAACCCACTAGACTTCGAAATGAAAAGTGCTTTTTTCTAGCCTATATTAACCCACTAGACTTCAAAATGAAAAGTGCTTCTTTCTAGCCTATATTAATCCACTAGACTTCAAAATGAAAAGTGCTTTTTTCTAGCCTATATTAAACAACTAGACTTCAAAATGAAAAGTGCTTCTTTCTAGTCTATATTAACCCACTAGACTTCAAAACGAAAAGTGCTTTTCTCTAGCCTATATTAACCCACTAGACTTCAAAATGAACAGTGCTTTTTTTAAGCCTATATTAACCCACTAGACTTCAAAATGAAAAAGGCTTCTTTCTAGCATATATTACCAACTAGACTTCAAAAGGAAAAGTGCAATTTTCTAGCCTATATTATCCCATAAGACTTCTAGACGTAAAGTGCTTCTTTTCTAGCCTATATTAACCCACTAGACTTCGAAATGAAAAGTGCTTTTTTTTCTAGTCTATATTAACCCACTAGACTTCAAAATGAAAAGTGATTTTTTTCTAGCCTATATTAACTCACTAGACTTCAAAATGAAACGTGCTATTTTCTAGCCTATATTAACCTACTAGACTTCAAAATGAAAAGTGCTTTTTTCTAGCCTATATTAACCCACTGGACTTCAAAATGAAAAGTGCTTTTTTCTAGCCTATATAACCAACTAGACTTCAAAACGAAAAATGCATTTTTCTAGCCTATATTAACCCACTAGACTTCGAAATGAAAAGTGCTTCTTTCTAGCTTATATTAACCCACTAGACTTCAAAATGAAAAGTGCTTCTTTCTAGCCTATATTAATCCACTAGACTTCAAAATGAAAAGTGCTTTTTTCTAGCCTATATTAACCAACTAGACTTCAAAATGAAAAGTGCTTCTTTCTAGCCAATATTAACCCACTAGACTTCAAAACGAAAAATGCTTTTCTCTAGCCTATATTAACCCACTAGACTTCAAAATGAACAGTGCTTTTTTTAGCCTATATTAATACACTAGACTTCAAAATGAAAAATGCTTCTTTCTAGCCTATATTACCAACTAGACTTCAAAAGGAAAAGTGCAATTTTCTAGCCTATATTATCCCATAAGACTTCTAAATGTAAAGTGCTTTTTTTCTAGTCTATATTAACCCACTAGACTTCAAAATGAAAAGTGATTTTTTTTTCTATCCTATACCAACTCACTAGACTTCAAAATGAAACGTGCTATTTTCTAGCCTATATTAACCTACTAGACTTCAAAATGAAAAGTGCTTTTTTTCTAGCCTATATTAACCCACTAGACTTCGAAACGGAAAGTGCTTTTTTTTCTAGTCTATATTAATCCACTAGACTTCAAAATGAAACGTGCTATTTTCTAGCCTATATTAACCTACTAGACTTCAAAATGAACAGTGCTTTTTTCTAGCCTATATTAATCCATTAGACTTCAAAATGAACGGTGCTTTTTTGTAGCCTATATTAACCCACTAGACTTCAAAATGAACAGTGCTTTTTTCTAGCCTATATTAATCCACTAGACTTCAAAATGAACGGTGCTTTTTTCTAGCCTATATTAACCCACTAGACTTCAAAATGAAAAGTGCTTCTTTCTAGCCTATATTAATCCACTAGACTTCAAAATGAAAAGTGCTTTTTTCTAGCCTATATTAACCAACTAGACTTCAAAATGAAAAGTGCTTCTTTCTAGCCTATATTAACCCACTAGACTTCAAAACGAAAAATGCTTTTCTCTAGCCTATATTAACCCACTAGACTTCAAAATGAAAAGTGATTTTTTTTCTATCCTATATCAACTCACTAGACTTCAAAATGAAACGTGCTATTTTCTAGCCTATATTAACCTACTAAACTTCAAAATGAGAAGTGCTTTTTTCTAGCCTATATTAACACACTAGATTTCAAAATGAAAAATGCCTCTTTCTAGCCTATATTACCAACTAGACTTCAAAAGGAAAAGTGCAAGTTTCTAGCCTATATTATCCCCTAAGACTTCTAAACGTAAAGTGCTTTTTTTCTAGCCTATATTAACCAACTAGACTTCGAAATGAACGGTGCTTTTTTCTGGCCTATATTAACCCACTAGACTTCGAAATGAAAAGTGCTTTTTTCTAGCCTATATTAACCCACTAGACTTCAAAATGAACAGTGCTTTTTTCTAGCCTATATTAACCCACTAGACTTCAAAATGAACAGTGCTTTTTTCTAGCCAATATTAACTCACTAGACTTCAAAACGAAAAGTGCTTTTTTCTAGCCTATATTAACCCACTAGACTTCAAAATGAACAGTGCTTTTTTTAGCCTATATTACTACACTAGACTTCAAAATGAAAAATGCTTCTTTCTAGCCTATATTACCAACTAGACTTCAAAAGGAAATGTGCAATTTTCTAGCCTATATTATCCCATAAGACTTCTAAATGTAAAGTGCTTTTTTTCTAGCCTATTTTAACCCACTAGACTTCGAAATGAAAAGTGCTTTTTTTTCTAGTCTATATTAACCCACTAGACTTCAAAATGAAAAGTGATTTTTATTCTAGCCTATATTAACTCACTAGACTTCAAAATGAACAGTGCTTTTTTCTAGCCTATATT
This sequence comes from Octopus bimaculoides, assembly GCF_046866305.1. Lineage (NCBI taxonomy): Eukaryota > Metazoa > Mollusca > Cephalopoda > Octopoda > Octopodidae > Octopus > Octopus bimaculoides. The sequence goes on along the minus strand of NC_142949.1, from coordinate 15,578,211 downwards.
AACCCACTTGACTTCAAAATGAAAAGTGCTTTTTTCTAGCCTATATTAACCCACTAGACTTCAAAATGAACAGTGCTTTTTTCTAGCCTATATTAACCCACTAGACTTCAAAATGAAAACTGCTTTTTTCTAGCCTATATTAACCCACTAGACTTCAAAACGAAAAGTGCTTTTTTCTAGCCTATATTAACCCACTAGACATCGAAATGAAAAGTGCTTTTTTCTAGCCTATATTAACGCACTAGACTTCAAAAGGAGAAGTGTTTTTTTCTAGCCTATATTAACGCACTAGACTTCAAAATGAAGTGCTTTTTTCTAGCCTATATTAACCCACTAGACTACAAAGTGAACAGTGCTTTTTTCTAGCCTATATTAACACTCTAGACTTCGAAATGAAAAATGCTTCTTTCTAGCCTATATTACCAACTAGACTTCAAAAGGAAAAGTGCAATTTTCTAGCCTATATTAACCCATAAGACATCGAAATGTAAAGTGATTTTTTCTAGTCTATATTAACCAACTAGACTTCAAAATGAAAAGTGCATTTTTCTTGCCTATATTAACCCACTAGACTTCAAGATGAACTGTGCTTTTTTCTAGCCTATATTTACCCACTAGACTTCAAAATGAAAAGTGCTTTTTTCTGGCCTATATTAACCCACTAGACTTCGAAATGAAAAGTGCTTTTTTCTAGCCTATATTAACCCACTAGACTTCAAAATGAACAGTGCTTTTTTCTAGCCTATATTAACCCACTAGACTTCAAAATGAACAGTGCTTTTTTCTAGCCAATATTAACTCACTAGACTTCAAAACGAAAAGTGCTTTTTTCTAGCCTATATTAACCCACTAGACTTCAAAATGAACAGTGCTTTTTTTAGCCTATATTACTACACTAGACTTCAAAATGAAAAATGCTTCTTTCTAGCCTATATTACCAACTAGACTTCAAAAGGAAATGTGCAATTTTCTAGCCTATATTATCCCATAAGACTTCTAAATGTAAAGTGCTTTTTTTCTAGCCTATTTTAACCCACTAGACTTCGAAATGAAAAGTGCTTTTTTTTCTAGTCTATATTAACCCACTAGACTTCAAAATGAAAAGTGATTTTTTTTCTAGCCTATATTAACTCACTAGACTTCAAAATGAACAGTGCTTTTTTCTAGCCTATATTAACCCACTTGACTTCAAAATGAAAAGTGCTTTTTTCTAGCCTATATTTACCCACTAGACTTCAAAATGAACAGTGCTTTTTTCTAGCCTATATTAACCCACTAGACTTCAAAATGAAAACTGCTTTTTTCTAGCCTATATTAACCCACTAGACTTCAAAAGGAGAAGTGCATTTTTCTAGCCTATATTAACCCACTAGACTTCAAAATGAACAGTGCTTTTTTCTAGCCTATATTAACTCACTACTCTTCAAAACGAAAAGTGCTTTTTTCTAGCCTATATTAACCCACTAGACATCGAAATGAAAAGTGCTTTTTTCTAGCCTATATTAACGCACTAGACTTCAAAAGGAGAAGTGTTTTTTTCTAGCCTATATTAACGCACTAGACTTCAAAATGAAGTGCTTTTTTCTAGCCTATATTAACCCACTAGACTACAAAGTGAACAGTGCTTTTTTCTAGCCTATATTAACACTCTAGACTTCGAAATGAAAAATGCTTCTTTCTAGCCTATATTACCAACTAGACTTCAAAAGGAAAAGTGCAATTTTCTAGCCTATATTAACCCATAAGACATCGAAATGTAAAGTGATTTTTTCTAGTCTATATTAACCAACTAGACTTCAAAATGAAAAGTGCATTTTTCTTGCCTATATTAACCCACTAGACTTCAAGATGAACTGTGCTTTTTTCTAGCCTATATTTACCCACTAGACTTCAAAATGAAAAGTGCTTTTTTCTAGCCTATTTTAACCCACTAGCCTTCAAAATGAACAGTGCTTTTTTCTAGCCTATATTAACCCACTAGACTTCAAAATGAACAGTGCTTTTTTCTAGCCTATATTAACCCACTAGACTTCAAAATGAACAGTGCTTTTTTCTAGCCTATATTAACTCACTAGACTTCAAAACGAAAAGTGCTTTATTCTAGCCTATATTAACCCACTAGACTTCAAAATGAACAGTGCTTCTTTCTAGCCTATATTAACCCACTAGACTTCAAAATGAACAGTGCTTTTTTCTAGCCTATATTAACCCACTAGACTTCAAAATGAACAGTGCTTTTTTCTAGCCTATATTAACCCACAAGACTTCAAAAGGAGAAGTCCTTTTTTCTAGCCTATATTAAGCGACTTGAATTCAAAATGAACAGTGCTTTTTTCTAGCCTATATTAACCCACTAGACTTCAAAATGAACAGTGCTTTTTTTTAGCCTATATTAACACACTAGACTTCAAATTGAAAAATGCTTCTTTCTAGCCTATATTCCCAACTAGACTTCAAAAGGAAAAGTGCAATTTTCTAGCCTATATTATCCCATAAGACTTCAAAATGAAAAGTGCTTTTTTCTAGCCTATATAACCAAATAGACTTCAAAATGAAAAGTGCATTTTTCTTGCCTATATTAACCCACTAGACTTCAAAATGAACTGTGCTTTTTTCTAGCCTATATTTACCCACTAGACTTCAAAAGAAGAAGTGCTTTTTTCTAGCCTATATTAACCTACTAGACTTGAAAATGAACAGTGCTTTTTTCTAGCCTATATTAACCCACTAGACTTCAAAATGAAAAGTGCTTTTTTCTAGCCTATATTAACCCACTAGACTTCAAAATGAACAATGCTTTTTTTAGCCTATATGAACACACTAGACTTCAAAATGAAAAATGCTTCTTTCTAGCCTATATTACCAACTAGACTTCAAAAGGAAAAGTGCAATTTTCTAGCCTATATTATCCCATAAGACTTCTAAATGTAAAGTGCTTTTTTTCTAGCCTATATTAACCCACTAGACTTCGAAATGAAAAGTGCTTTTTTTTCTAGTCTATATAAACCCACTAGACTTCAAAATGAAAAGTGATTTTTTTCTATCCTATATCAACTCACTAGACTTCAAAATGAAACGTGCTATTTTCTAGCCTACATTAACCCACTAGACTTCAAAATGAAAAGTGCATTTTTCTAGCCTATATTATCCCATAAGACTTCTAAACGTAAATTGCTTTTTTTCTAGCCTATATTAACTCACTACTCTTCAAAACGAAAAGTGCTTTTTTCTAGCCTATATTAACCCACTAGACATCGAAATGAAAAGTGCTTTTTTCTAGCCTATATTAACGCACTAGACTTCAAAAGGAGAAGTGTTTTTTTCTAGCCTATATTAACGCACTAGACTTCAAAATGAAGTGCTTTTTTCTAGCCTATATTAACCCACTAGACTTCAAAATGAACATTGCTTTTTTCTAGCCTATATTAACACTCTAGACTTCGAAATGAAAAATGCTTCTTTCTAGCCTATATTACCAACTAGACTTCAAAAGGAAAAGTGCAATTTTCTAGCCTATATTAACCCATAAGACATCGAAATGTAAAGTGATTTTTTCTAGTCTATATTAACCAACTAGACTTCAAAATGAAAAGTGCATTTTTCTTGCCTATATTAACCCACTAGACTTCAAAATGAACTGTGCTTTTTTCTAGCCTATATTTACCCACTAGACTTCAAAATGAAAAGTGCTTTTTTCTAGCCTATTTTAACCCACTAGTCTTCAAAATGAACAGTGCTTTTTTGTAGCCTATATTAACCCACTAGACTTCAAAATGAACAGTGCTTTTTTCTAGCCTATATTAACCCACTAGACTTCAAAATGAACAGTGCTTTTTTCTAGCCTATATTAACTCACTAGACTTCAAAACGAAAAGTGCTTTATTCTAGCCTATATTAACCCACTAGACTTCAAAATGAACAGTGCTTCTTTCTAGCCTATATTAACCCACTAGACTTCAAAATGAACAGTGCTTTTTTCTAGCCTATATTAACCCACTAGACTTCAAAATGAACAGTGCTTTTTTCTAGCCTATATTAACCCACAAGACTTCAAAAGGAGAAGTCCTTTTTTCTAGCCTATATTAACCGACTTGAATTCAAAATGAACAGTGCTTTTTTCTAGCCTATATTAACCCACTAGACTTTAAAATGAACAGTGCTTTTTTTTAGCCTATATTAACACACTAGACTTCAAATTGAAAAATGCTTCTTTCTAGCCTATATTACCAACTAGACTTCAAAAGGAAAAGTGCAATTTTCTAGCCTATATTATCCCATAAGACTTCAAAACGAAAAGTGCTTTTTTCTAGCCTATATTAACCAACTAGACTTCAAAATGAAAAGTGCATTTTTCTTGCCTATATTAACCCACTAGACTTCAAAATGAACTGTGCTTTTTTCTAGCCTATATTTACCCACTAGACTTCAAAAGAAGAAGTGCTTTTTTCTAGCCTATATTAACCTACTAGACTTGAAAATGAACAGTGCTTTTTTCTAGCCTATATTAACCCACTAGACTTCAAAATGAATATGCTTTTTTGTAGCCTATATTAACCCTCTAGACTTCAAAATGTACAGTGCTTTTTTCTAGCCTATATTAACCTACTAGACATCAAAATGAACAGTGCTATTTTCTAGCCAATATTAACTCACTAGACTTCAAAAGGAAAAGTGCAATTTTCTAGCCTATATTATCCCATAAGACTTCTAAATGTAAAGTGCTTTTTTTCTAGCCTATTTTAACCCACTAGACTTCGAAATGAAAAGTGCTTTTTTTTCTAGTCTATATTAACCCACTAGACTTCAAAATGAAAAGTGATTTTTTTTCTAGCCTATATTAACTCACTAGACTTCAAAATGAACAGTGCTTTTTTCTAGCCTATATTAACCCACTAGACTTCAAAATGAACAGTGCTTTTTTCTAGCCAATATTAACTCACTAGATTTCAAAATGAAAACTGCTTTTTTCTAGCCTATATTAACCCAATAGACTTCAAAAGGAGAAGTGCTTTTTTCTAGCCTATATTAACCCACTAGACTTCAAAATGAACAGTGCTTTTTTCTAGCCTATATTAACCCACTAGACTTCAAAATGAACAGTGCTTTTTTCTAGCCTATATTAACTCACTACTCTTAAAAACGAAAAGTGCTTTTTTCTAGCCTATATTAACCCACTAGACTTCGAAATGAAAAGTGCTTTTTTCTAGCCTATATTTACCCACTAGACTTCAAAAGAAGAAGTGCTTTTTTCTAGCCTATATTAACCTACTAGACTTGAAAATGAACAGTGCTTTTTTCTAGCCTATATTAACCCACTAGACTTCAAAATGAAAAGTGCTTTTTTCTAGCCTATATTAACCCACTAGACTTCAAAATGAACAATGCTTTTTTTAGCCTATATGAACACACTAGACTTCAAAATGAAAAATGCTTCTTTCTAGCCTATATTACCAACTAGACTTCAAAAGGAAAAGTGCAATTTTCTAGCCTATATTATCCCATAAGACTTCTAAATGTAAAGTGCTTTTTTTCTAGCCTATATTAACCCACTAGACTTCGAAATGAAAAGTGCTTTTTTTTCTAGTCTATATAAACCCACTAGACTTCAAAATGAAAAGTGATTTTTTTCTATCCTATATCAACTCACTAGACTTCAAAATGAAACGTGCTATTTTCTAGCCTACATTAACCCACTAGACTTCAAAATGAAAAGTGCATTTTTCTAGCCTATATTATCCCATAAGACTTCTAAACGTAAATTGCTTTTTTTCTAGCCTATATTAACTCACTACTCTTCAAAACGAAAAGTGCTTTTTTCTAGCCTATATTAACCCACTAGACATCGAAATGAAAAGTGCTTTTTTCTAGCCTATATTAACGCACTAGACTTCAAAAGGAGAAGTGTTTTTTTCTAGCCTATATTAACGCACTAGACTTCAAAATGAAGTGCTTTTTTCTAGCCTATATTAACCCACTAGACTTCAAAATGAACATTGCTTTTTTCTAGCCTATATTAACACTCTAGACTTCGAAATGAAAAATGCTTCTTTCTAGCCTATATTACCAACTAGACTTCAAAAGGAAAAGTGCAATTTTCTAGCCTATATTAACCCATAAGACATCGAAATGTAAAGTGATTTTTTCTAGTCTATATTAACCAACTAGACTTCAAAATGAAAAGTGCATTTTTCTTGCCTATATTAACCCACTAGACTTCAAAATGAACTGTGCTTTTTTCTAGCCTATATTTACCCACTAGACTTCAAAATGAAAAGTGCTTTTTTCTAGCCTATTTTAACCCACTAGTCTTCAAAATGAACAGTGCTTTTTTGTAGCCTATATTAACCCACTAGACTTCAAAATGAACAGTGCTTTTTTCTAGCCTATATTAACCCACTAGACTTCAAAATGAACAGTGCTTTTTTCTAGCCTATATTAACTCACTAGACTTCAAAACGAAAAGTGCTTTATTCTAGCCTATATTAACCCACTAGACTTCAAAATGAACAGTGCTTCTTTCTAGCCTATATTAACCCACTAGACTTCAAAATGAACAGTGCTTTTTTCTAGCCTATATTAACCCACTAGACTTCAAAATGAACAGTGCTTTTTTCTAGCCTATATTAACCCACAAGACTTCAAAATGAGAAGTCCTTTTTTCTAGCCTATATTAACCGACTTGAATTCAAAATGAACAGTGCTTTTTTCTAGCCTATATTAACCCACTAGACTTTAAAATGAACAGTGCTTTTTTTTAGCCTATATTAACACACTAGACTTCAAATTGAAAAATGCTTCTTTCTAGCCTATATTACCAACTAGACTTCAAAAGGAAAAGTGCAATTTTCTAGCCTATATTATCCCATAAGACTTCAAAACGAAAAGTGCTTTTTTCTAGCCTATATTAACCAACTAGACTTCAAAATGAAAAGTGCATTTTTCTTGCCTATATTAACCCACTAGACTTCAAAATGAACTGTGCTTTTTTCTAGCCTATATTTACCCACTAGACTTCAAAAGAAGAAGTGCTTTTTTCTAGCCTATATTAACCTACTAGACTTGAAAATGAACAGTGCTTTTTTCTAGCCTATATTAACCCACTAGACTTCAAAATGAATATGCTTTTTTGTAGCCTATATTAACCCTCTAGACTTCAAAATGTACAGTGCTTTTTTCTAGCCTATATTAACCTACTAGACATCAAAATGAACAGTGCTATTTTCTAGCCAATATTAACTCACTAGACTTCAAAAGGAAAAGTGCAATTTTCTAGCCTATATTATCCCATAAGACTTCTAAATGTAAAGTGCTTTTTTTCTAGCCTATTTTAACCCACTAGACTTCGAAATGAAAAGTGCTTTTTTTTCTAGTCTATATTAACCCACTAGACTTCAAAATGAAAAGTGATTTTTTTTCTAGCCTATATTAACTCACTAGACTTCAAAATGAACAGTGCTTTTTTCTAGCCTATATTAACCCACTAGACTTCAAAATGAACAGTGCTTTTTTCTAGCCAATATTAACTCACTAGATTTCAAAATGAAAACTGCTTTTTTCTAGCCTATATTAACCCAATAGACTTCAAAAGGAGAAGTGCTTTTTTCTAGCCTATATTAACCCACTAGACTTCAAAATGAACAGTGCTTTTTTCTAGCCTATATTAACCCACTAGACTTCAAAATGAACAGTGCTTTTTTCTAGCCTATATTAACTCACTACTCTTAAAAACGAAAAGTGCTTTTTTCTAGCCTATATTAACCCACTAGACTTCGAAATGAAAAGTGCTTCTTTCTAGCCTATATTAACGCACTAGACTTCAAAAGGAGAAGTGTTTTTATCTAGCCTATATTAACGCACTAGACTTCAAAAGGAAAAATGCTTCTTTCTAGCCTATATTACCAACTAGACTTCAAAAGGAAAACTGCAATTTTCTAGCCTATATTAACCCATAAGACATCGAAATGTAAAGTGATTTTTTCTAGTCTATATTAACCAACTAGACTTCAAAATGAAAAGTGCATTTTTCTTGCCTATATTAACCCACTAGACTTCAAAGTGAACTGTGCTTTTTTCTAGCCTATATTTACCCACTAGACTTCAAAATGAAAAGTGCTTTTTTCTAACCTATATTAACCCACTAGTCTTCAAAATGAACAGTGCTTTTTTTCTAGCCTATATTAACCCACTAGACTTCAAAATGAATAGTGCTTTTTTGTAGCCTATATTAACCCTCTAGACTTCAAAATGAACAGTGCTTTTTTCTAGCCTATATTAACCTACTAGACTTCAAAATGAACAGTGCTATTTTCTAGCCAATATTAACTCACTAGACTTCAAAACGAAAAGTGCTTTTTTCTAGCCTATATTAACCCACTAGACTTCAAAATGAACAGTGCTTTTTTTAGCCTATATTAATACACTAGACTTCAAAATGAAAAATGCTTCTTTCTAGCCTATATTACCAACTAGACTTCAAAAGGAAAAGTGCAATTTTCTAGCCTATATTATCCCATAAGACTTCTAAATGTAAAGTGCTTTTTTTCTAGCCTATTTTAACCCACTAGACTTCGAAATGAAAAGTGCTTTTTTTTCTAGTCTATATTAACCCACTAGACTTCAAAATGAAAAGTGATTTTTTTTCTAGCCTATATTAACTCACTAGACTTCAAAATGAACAGTGCTTTTTTCTAGCCTATATTAACCCACTAGACTTCAAAATGAACAGTGCTTTTTTCTAGCCAATATTAACTCACTAGACTTCAAAATGAAAACTGCTTTTTTCTAGCCTATATTAACCCAATAGACTTCAAAAGGAGAAGTGCTTTTTTCTAGCCTATATTAACCCACTAGACTTCAAAATGAACAGTGCTTTTTTCTAGCCTATATTAACTCACTACTCTTAAAAACGAAAAGTGCTTTTTTCTAGCCTATATTAACACACTAGACTTCGAAATGAAAAGTGCTTCTTTCTAGCCTATATTAACGCACTAGACTTCAAAAGGAGAAGTGTTTTTATCTAGCCTATATTAACGCACTAGACTTCAAAAGGAAAAGTGCAATTTTCTAGCCTATATTATCCCATAAGACTTCAAAATGAACGTTGCTTTTTTTTAGCCTATATTAACACTCTAGACTTCAAAATGAAAAATGCTTCTTTCTAGCCTATATTAGCAACTAGACTTCAAAAGGAAAACTGCAATTTTCTAGCCTATATTAACCCATAAGACATCGAAATGTAAAGTGATTTTTTCTAGTCTATATTAACCAACTAGACTTCAAAATGAAAAGTGCATTTTTCTTGCCTATATTAACCCACTAGACTTCAAAGTGAACTGTGCTTTTTTCTAGCCTATATTTACCCACTAGACTTCAAAATGAAAAGTGCTTTTTTCTAACCTATATTAACCCACTAGTCTTCAAAATGAACAGTGCTTTTTTCTAGCCTATATTAACCCACTAGACTTCAAAATGAACAGTGCTTTTTTCTAGCCTATATTAACCCACTAGACTTCAAAATGAACAGTGCTTTTTTCTAGCCTATATTAACTCACTAGACTTCAAAACGAAAAGTGCTTTTTTCTAGCCTATATTAACCCACTAGACTTCAAAAGGAGAAGTCCTTTTTTCTAGCCTATATTAACCCACTTGAATTCAAAATGAACAGTGCTTTTTTCTAGCCCATATTAACCCACTAGACTTCAAAATGAACAGTGCTTTTTCCTAGCCTATATTAACTCACTAGTCTTCAAAACGAAAAGTGCTTTTTTCTAGCCTATATTAACCCACTAGACTTCAAAATGAACAGTGCTTTTTTTTAGCCTATATTAACACACTAGACTTCAAAATGAAAAATGCTTCTTTCTAGCCTATATTACCAACTAGACTTCAAAAGGTAAAGTGCAATTTTCTAGCCTATATTATCCCATAAGACTTCAAAATGAAAAGTGCTTTTTTCTAGCCTATATTAACCAACTAGACTTCAAAATGAAAAGTGCATTTTTCTAGCCTATATTAACCCATATGACAACGAAATGTAAGGTGATTTTTTCTAGTCTATATTAACCAACTAGACTTCAAAATGAAAAGTGCATTTTTCTAGCCTATATTAACCCACTAGACTTCAAAATTAACTGTGCTTTTTTCTAGCCTATATTTACCCACTAGACTTCAAAAGAAGAAGTGCTTTTTTCTAGCCTATATTAACCTACTAGACTTGAAAATGAACAGTGCTTTTTTCTAGCCTATATTAACCCACTAGACTTCAAAATGAAAACTGCTTTTTTCTAGCCTATATTAACCCACTAGACTTCAAAAGGAGAAGTCCTTTTTTCTAGCCTATATTAACCCACTTCAATTCAAAATGAACAGTGCTTTTTCTAGCCTATATTAACCCACTACACTTCAAAATGAACAGTGCTTTTTTTTAGCCTATATTAACACACTAGACTTCAAAATGAAAAATGCTTCTTTCTAGCCTATATTACCAACTAGACTTCAAAAGGAAAAGTGCAATTTTCTAGCCTATATTATCCCATAAGACTTCAAAATGAAAAGTGCTTTTTTCTAGCCTATATTAACCTACTAGACTTCAAAATGAAAAGTGCATTTTTCTAGCCTATATTAACCCATATGACATCGAAATGTAAAGTGATTTTTTCTAGTCTATATTAACCAACTAGACTTCAAAATGAAAAGTGCATTTTTCTTGCCTATATTAACCCACTAGACTTCAAAAGGAGAAGTGCTATTTTCTAGCCTATATTAACCTACTAGACTTGAAAATGAACAGTGCCTTTTTCTAGCCTATATTAAACCACTAGAATTCGAAATGAAAACTGATTTTTTTCCTCGCCTATATTAACTCACTAGACTTCAAAATGAAACGTGCTATTTTCTAGCCTATATTAACCTACTAGACTTCAAAATGAAAAGTGCTTTTTTCTAGCCTATATTAACCAACTAGACTTCGAAATGAACGGTGCTTTTTCTCTAGCCTATATTAACCCACTAGACTTCAAAATGAACGGTGCTTTTTTCTAGCCTATATTAACCCACTAGACTTCAAAATGAAAAGTGCTTTTTTCTTGCCTATATTAACCCACTAGACTTCAAAATGAACAGTGCTTTTTTCTAGCCTATATTAACCCACTAGACATCAAAATGAAAACTGCTTTTTTCTAGCCTATATTAACCCACTAGACTTCAAAAGGAGAAGTCCTTTTTTCTAGCCTATATTAACCCACTTGACTTCAAAATGAACAGTGCTTTTTTCTAGCCAATATTAACTCACTAGACTTCAAAACGAAAAGTGCTTTTATCTAGCCTATATTTACCCACTAGACTTCAAAATTAACAGTGCTTTTTTTTAGACTATATTAAAACACTAGACTTCAAAATGAAAAATGCTTCTTTCTAGCCTATATTACCAACTAGACTTCAAAAGTAAAAATGCAATTTTCTAGCCTATATTTTCCCATAAGACTTCTAAATGTGAAGTGCTTTTTTTCTAGTCTATATTAAACCACTAGAATTCGAAATGAAAAGTGCATTTTTCTAGCCTATATTAACCCACTAGACTTCAAAATGAACAGTTCTTTTTTCTATTCTATGTTAACACAGTAGACTTCAAAATGAACAGTGCTTTTTACTAGCCTATATTAACCCACTAGACTTCAAAATGAAAAGTGCTTTTTTCTAGCCTATATTAACCCACTAGACTTCAAAATGAACAGTGCTTTTTTCTAGCCTATATTAACCCACTAGACTTCAAAATGAACAGTGCTTTTTTCTAGCCTATATTAACTCACTAGACTTCAAAACGAAAAGTGCTTTTTTCTAGCCTATATTAACCCACTAGACTTCAAAATGAACAGTGCTTTTTTCTAGCCTATATTAACCCACTAGACTTCAAAATGAACAGTGCTTTTTTCTAGCCTATATTAACCCACTAGACTTCAAAATGAAAACTGCTTTTTTCTAGCCTATATTAACCCATTAGACTTCAAAAGGAGAAGTCCTTTTTTCTAGCCTATATTAACCCACTTGACTTCAAAATGAACTGTGCTTTTTTCTAGCCTATATTAACCCACTAGACTTCAAAATGAACAGTGCTTTTTTCTAGCCTATATTAACTCACTGGTCTTCAAAACGAAAAGTTCTTTTTTCTAGCCTATATTAACCCACTAGACTTCAAAATGAACAGTGCTTTTCTTTAGCCTATATTAACACACTAGACTTCAAAATGAAAAATGCTTCTTTCTAGCCTATATTACCAACTAGACTTCAAAATGAAAACTGCTTTTTTCTAGCCTATATTAACCCATTAGACTTCAAAAGGAGAAGTCCTTTTTTCTAGCCTATATTAACCCACTTGACTTCAAAATGAACAGTGCTTTTTTCTAGCCTATATTAACCCACTAGACTTCAAAATGAACAGTGCTTTTTTCTAGCCTATATTAACTCACTGGTCATCAAAACGAAAAGTGCTTTTTTCTAGCCTATATTAACCCACTAGACTTCAAAATGAACAGTGCTTTTCGTTAGCCTATATTAACACACTAGACTTCAAAATGAAAAATGCTTCTTTCTAGCCTATATTACCAACTAGACTTCAAAAAGAAAAGTGCAATTTTCTAGCCTATATTTTCCCATAAGACTTCAAAATGAAAAGTGCTTTTTTCTAGCCTATATTAACCAACTAGACTTTAAAATGAAAAGTGCATTTTTCTAGCCTATATTAACCCATATGACATCGAAATGTAAAGTGATTTTTTCTAGTCTATATTAACCAACTAGACTTCAAAATGAAAAGTGCATTTTTCTTGCCTATATTAATCCACTAGACTTCAAAATGAACTGTGCTCTTTTCTAGCCTATATTTACCCTCTAGACTTCAAAAGGAGAAGTGCTTTTTTCTAGCCTATATTAACCTACTAGACTTCAAAATGAACAGTGCTTTTTTCTAGCCTATATTAAACCACTAGAATTCGAAATGAAAACTGATTTTTTTTCTAGCCTATATTAACTCACTAGACTTCAAAATGAAACGTGCTATTTTCTAGCCTATATTAACCAACTAGACTTCATAATGAAAAATGCATTTTTCTAGCCTATATTAACCCACTAGACTTCGAAATGAAAAGTGCTTTTTTCTAGCCTATATTAACCCACTAGACTTCAAAATGAAAAGTGCTTTTTTCTAGCCTATATTAACTCACTAGACTTCAAAATGAACAGTGCTTTTTTCTAGCCTATATTAACCCACCAGACTTCAAAATGAAAACTGCTTTTTCTAGCCTATATTAACCCACTAGATTTCAAAAGGAGAAGTCCTTTTATCTAGCCTATATTAACCCATTTGACTTCAAAATGAACAGTGCTTTTTTCTAGCCTATATTAACCCACTAGACTTCAAAATGAACAGTGCTTTTTTCTAGCCAATATTAACGCACTAGACTTCAAAACGAAAAGTGCTTTTTTCTAGCCTATATTTACCCACTAGACTTCAAAATTAACAGTGCTTTTTTTTAGACTATATTAAAACACTAGACTTCAAAATGAAAAATGCTTCTTTCTAGCCTATATTACCAACTAGACTTCAAAAGTAAAAGTGCAATTTTCTAGCCTATATTTTCCCATAAGACTTCGAAATGAAAAGTGCTTTTTTTTCTAGTCTATATTAAACCACTAGAATTCGAAATGAAAACTGATTTTTTTTTCTAGCCTATATTAACTCACTAGACTTCAAAATGAAACGTGCTTCTTTCTAGCGTATATTACCAACTAGACTTCAAAAGGAAAAGTGCAATTTTCTAGCCTATATTATCCCATAAGACTTCAAAATGAAAAGTGCTTTTTTCTAGCCTATTTTAACCCACTAGTCTTCAAAATGAACAGTGCTTTTTTCTAGCCTATATTAACCCACTACACTTCAAAATGAACAGTGCTTTTTTCTAGCCTATATTAACCCGCTAGACTTCAAAGTGAACAGTGCTTTTTTCTAGCCTATATTAACTCACTAGACTTCAAAACGAAAAGTGCTTTTCTCTAGCCTATATTAACCCACTAGACTTCAAAATGAACAGTGCTTTTTTCTAGCCTATATTAACCCACTAGACTTCAAAATGAACAGTGCTTTTTTCTAACCTATATTAACCCACTAGACTTCAAAACGAACAGCGCTTTTTTCTAGCCTATATTAACCCACAAGACTTCAAAAGGAGAAGTCCTTTTTTCTAGCCTATATTAACCGACTTGAATTCAAAATGAACAGTGCTTTTTTCTAGCCTATATTAACCCACTAGACTTCAAAATGAACAGTGCTTTTTTTTAGCCTATATTAACACACTAGACTTCAAAATGAAAAATGCTTCTTTCTAGCCTATATTACCAACTAGACTTCAAAAGGAAAAGTGCAATTTTCTAGCCTATATTATCCCATAAGACTTCAAAATGAAAAGTGCTTTTTTCTAGCCTATATTAACCAACTAGACTTCAAAATGAAAAGTGCATTTTTCTTGCCTATATTAACCCACTAGACTTCAAAATGAACTGTGCTTTTTTTCTAGCCTATATTTACCCACTAGACTTCAAAAGAAGAAGTGCTTTTTTCTAGCCTATATTAACCTTCTAGACTTGAAAATGAACAGTGCTTTTTTCTAGCCTATATTAACCCACTAGACTTCAAAATGAAAAGTGCTTTTTTCTAGCCTATATTAACCCACTAGACTTCAAAATGAATAGTGCTTTTTTGTAGCCTATATTAACCCTCTAGACTTCAAAATGAACAGTGCTTTTTTCTAGCCTATATTAACCCACTAGACTTCAAAATGAACCGTGCTATTTTCTAGCCAATATTAACTCACTAGACTTCAAAACGAAAAGTGCTTTTTTCTAGCCTATATTAACCCACTAGACTTCAAAATGAACAGTGCTTTTTTTAGCCTATATTAATACACTAGACTTCAAAATGAAAAATGCTTCTTTCTAGTCTATATTACCAACTAGACTTCAAAAGGAAAAGTGCAATTTTCTAGCCTATATTATCCCATAAGACTTCTAAATGTAAAGTGCTTTTTTTCTAGCCTATTTTAACCCACTAGACTTCGAAATGAAAAGTGCTTTTTTTTCTAGTCTATATTAACCCACTAGACTTCAAAATGAAAAGTGATTTTTTTTCTAGCCTATATTAACTCACTAGACTTCAAAATGAACAGTGCTTTTTTCTAGCCTATATTAACCCACTAGACTTCAAAATGAACAGTGCTTTTTTCTAGCCAATATTAACTCACTAGACTTCAAAATGAAAACTGCTTTTTTCTAGCCTATATTAACCCAATAGACTTCAAAAGGAGAAGTGCTTTTTTCTAGCCTATATTAACCCATATGACATCGAAATGTAAAGTGATTTTTTCTAGTCTATATTAACCAACTAGACTTCAAAATGAAAAGTGCATTTTTCTTGCCTATATTAACCCACTAGACTTCAAAATGAACTGTGCTTTTTTCTAGCCTATATTTACCCACTAGACTTCAAAATGAAAAGTGATTTTTTCTAGCCTATATTAACCAACTAGTCTTCAAGATGAAAAGTGCATTTTTCTAGCCTATATTAACCCACTAGACTTGAAAATGAACAGTTCTTTTTTCTATTCTAATGTTAACCCAGTAGACTTCAAAATGAACAGTGCTTTTTTGTAGCCTATATTAACCCACTAGACTTCAAAATGAACAGTGCTTTTTTCTAGCCTATATTAACCCACTAGACTTCAAAAGGAGAAGTCCTTTTTTCTAGTCTATATTAACCAACTAGTCTTCAAAATGAAAAGTGCATTTTTCTTGCCTATATTAACCCACTAGACTTCAAAATGAACTGTGCTTTTTTCTAGCCTATTTTAACCCACTAGTCTTCAAAATGAACAGTGCTTTTTTCTAGCCTATATTAACTCACTAGACTTCAAAACGAAAAGTGCTTTTTTCTAGCCTATATTAACCCACTAGACTTCAAAATGAACAGTGCTTTTTTCTAGCCTATATTAACCCACTAGACTTCAAAATGAACAGTGCTTTTTTCTAGCCTATATTAACCCACTAGACTTCAAAATGAAAACTGCTTTTTTCTAGCCTATATTAACCCATTAGACTTCAAAAGAAGAAGTCCTTTTTTCTAGCCTATATTAACCCACTTGACTTCAAAATGAACAGTGCTTTTTTCTAGCCTATATTAACCCACTAGACTTCAAAATGAACAGTGCTTTTTTCTAGCCTATATTAACTCACTGGTCTTCAAAACGAAAAGTGCTTTTTTCTAGCCTATATTAACCCACTAGACTTCAAAATGAACAGTGCTTTTCTTTAGCCTATATTAACACACTAGACTTCAAAATGAAAAATGCTTCTTTCTAGCCTATATTAACTCACTAGACTTCAAAACGAAAAGTGCTTTTTTCTAGCCTATATTAACCCACTAGACTTCAAAATGAAAACTGCTTTTTTCTAGCCTATATTAACCCATTAGACTTCAAAAGAAGAAGTCCTTTTTTCTAGCCTATATTAACCCACTTGACTTCAAAATGAACAGTGCTTTTTTCTAGCCTATATTAACCCACTACACTTGAAAATGAACAGTGCTTTTTTCTAGCCTATATTAACCCACTAGACTTCAAAATGAAAAGTGCTTTTTTCTAGCCTATATTAACCCACTAGACTTCAAAATGAATAGTGCTTTTTTGTAGCCTATATTAACCCTCTAGACTTCAAAATGAACAGTGCTTTTTTCTAGCCTATATTAACCCACTAGACTTCAAAATGAACCGTGCTATTTTCTAGCCAATATTAACTCACTAGACTTCAAAACGAAAAGTGCTTTTTTCTAGCCTATATTAACCCACTAGACTTCAAAATGAACAGTGCTTTTTTTAGCCTATATTAATACACTAGACTTCAAAATGAAAAATGCTTCTTTCTAGCCTATATTACCAACTAGACTTCAAAAGGAAAAGTGCAATTTTCTAGCCTATATTATCCCATAAGACTTCTAAATGTAAAGTGCTTTTTTTCTAGCCTATTTTAACCCACTAGACTTCGAAATGAAAAGTGCTTTTTTTTCTAGTCTATATTAACCCACTAGACTTCAAAATGAAAAGTGATTTTTTTTCTAGCCTATATTAACTCACTAGACTTCAAAATGAACAGTGCTTTTTTCTAGCCTATATTAACCCACTAGACTTCAAAATGAACAGTGCTTTTTTCTAGCCAATATTAACTCACTAGACTTCAAAATGAAAACTGCTTTTTTCTAGCCTATATTAACCCAATAGACTTCAAAAGGAGAAGTGCTTTTTTCTAGCCTATATTAACCCATATGACATCGAAATGTAAAGTGATTTTTTCTAGTCTATATTAACCAACTAGACTTCAAAATGAAAAGTGCATTTTTCTTGCCTATATTAACCCACTAGACTTCAAAATGAACTGTGCTTTTTTCTAGCCTATATTTACCCACTAGACTTCAAAATGAAAAGTGATTTTTTCTAGCCTATATTAACCAACTAGTCTTCAAGATGAAAAGTGCATTTTTCTAGCCTATATTAACCCACTAGACTTGAAAATGAACAGTTCTTTTTTCTATTCTAATGTTAACCCAGTAGACTTCAAAATGAACAGTGCTTTTTTGTAGCCTATATTAACCCACTAGACTTCAAAATGAACAGTGCTTTTTTCTAGCCTATATTAACCCACTAGACTTCAAAAGGAGAAGTCCTTTTTTCTAGTCTATATTAACCAACTAGACTTCAAAATGAAAAGTGCATTTTTCTTGCCTATATTAACCCACTAGACTTCAAAATGAACTGTGCTTTTTTCTAGCCTATTTTAACCCACTAGTCTTCAAAATGAACAGTGCTTTTTTCTAGCCTATATTAACTCACTAGACTTCAAAACAAAAAGTGCTTTTTTCTAGCCTATATTAACCCACTAGACTTCAAAATGAACAGTGCTTTTTTCTAGCCTATATTAACCCACTAGACTTCAAAATGAACAGTGCTTTTTTCTAGCCTATATTAACCCACTAGACTTCAAAATGAAAACTGCTTTTTTCTAGCCTATATTAACCCATTAGACTTCAAAAGAAGAAGTCCTTTTTTCTAGCCTATATTAACCCACTTGACTTCAAAATGAACAGTGCTTTTTTCTAGCCTATATTAACCCACTAGACTTCAAAATGAACAGTGCTTTTTTCTAGCCTATATTAACTCACTGGTCTTCAAAACGAAAAGTGCTTTTTTCTAGCCTATATTAACCCACTAGACTTCAAAATGAACAGTGCTTTTCTTTAGCCTATATTAACACACTAGACTTCAAAATGAAAAATGCTTCTTTCTAGCCTATATTACCAACTAGACTTCAAAAGGAAAAGTGCAATTTTCTAGCCTATATTATCCCATAAGACTTCAAAATGAAAAGTGCTTTTTTCTAGCCTATATTAACCAACTAGACTTTAAAATGAAAAGTGCATTTTTCTAGCCTATATTAACCCATATGACATCGAAATGTAAAGTGATTTTTTCTAGTCTATATTAACCAACTAGACTTCAAAATGAAAAGTGCATTTTTCTTGCCTATATTAACCCACTAGACTTCAAAATGAACTGTGCTCTTTTCTAGCCTATATTTACCCACTAGACTTCAAAAGGAGAAGTGCTTTTTTCTAGCCTATATTAACCTACTAGACTTCAAAATGAACAGTGCTTTTTTCTAGCCTATATTAAACCACTAGAATTCGAAATGAAAACTGATTTTTTTTCTAGCCTATATTAACTCACTAGACTTCAAAATGAAACGTGCTATTTTCTAGCCTATATTAACCAACTAGACTTCATAATGAAAAATGCATTTTTCTAGCCTATATTAACCCACTAGACTTCGAAATGAAAAGTGCTTTTTTCTAGCCTATATTAACCCACTAGACTTCAAAATGAAAAGTGCTTTTTTCTAGCCTATATTAACCCACTAGACTTCAAAATGAACAGTGCTTTTTTCTAGCCTATATTAACCCACTAGACTTCAAAATGAAAACTGCTTTTTTCTAGCCTATATTAACCCACTGGATTTCAAAAGGAGAAGTCCTTTTTTCTAGCCTATATTAACCCACTTGACTTCAAAATGAACAGTGCTTTTTTCTAGCCTATATTAACCCACTACACTTCAAAATGAACAGTGCTTTTTTCTAGCCTATATTAACCCACTAGACTTCAAAATGAACAGTGCTTTTTTCTAGCCTATATTAACTCACTAGACTTCAAAACGAAAAGTGCTTTTGTCTAGCCTATATTAACCCACTAGACTTCAAAATGAACAGTGCTTTTTTCTAGCCTATATTAACCCACTAGACTTCAAAATGAACAGTGTTTTTTTCTAGCCTATATTAACCCACTAGACTTCAAAATGAACAGCGCTTTTTTCTAGCCTATATTTACCCACAAGACTTCAAAAGGAGAAGTCCTTTTTTCTAGCCTATATTAACCGACTTGAATTCAAAATGAACAGTGCTTTTTTCTAGCCTATATTAACCCACTAGACTTCAAAATGAACAGTGCTTTTTTTTAGCCTATATTAACACACTAGACTTCAAAATGAAAAATGCTTCTTTCTAGCCTATATTACCAACTAGACTTCAAAAGGAAAAGTGCAATTTTCTAGCCTATATTATCCCATAAGACTTCAAAATGAAAAGTGCTTTTTTCTAGCCTATATTAACCAACTAGACTTCAAAATGAAAAGTGCATTTTTCTTGCCTATATTAACCCACTAGACTTCAAAATGAACTGTGCTTTTTTTCTAGCCTATATTTACCCACTAGACTTCAAAAGAAGAAGTGCTTTTTTCTAGCCTATATTAACCTTCTAGACTTGAAAATGAACAGTGCTTTTTTCTAGCCTATATTAACCCACTAGCCTTCAAAATGAAAAGTGCTTTTTTCTAGCCTATATTAACCCACTAGACTTCAAAATGAATAGTGCTTTTTTGTAGCCTATATTAACCCTCTAGACTTCAAAATGAACAGTGCTTTTTTCTAGCCTATATTAACCCACTAGACTTCAAAATGAACAGTGCTATTTTCTAGCCAATATTAACTCACTAGACTTCAAAACGAAAAGTGCTTTTTTCTAGCCTATATTAACCCACTAGACTTCAAAATGAACAGTGCTTTTTTTAGCCTATATTAATACACTAGACTTCAAAATGAAAAATGCTTCTTTCTAGCCTATATTACCAACTAGACTTCAAAAGGAAAAGTGCAATTTTCTAGCCTATATTATCCCATAAGACTTCTAAATGTAAAGTGCTTTTTTTCTAGCCTATTTTAACCCACTAGACTTCGAAATGAAAAGTGCTTTTTTTTCTAGTCTATATTAACCCACTAGACTTCAAAATGAAAAGTGATTTTTTTTCTAGCCTATATTAACTCACTAGACTTCAAAATGAACAGTGCTTTTTTCTAGCCTATATTAACCCACTAGACTTCAAAATTAACAGTGCTTTTTTCTAGCCAATATTAACTCACTAGACTTCAAAATGAAAACTGCTTTTTTCTAGCCTATATTAACCCAATAGACTTCAAAAGGAGAAGTGCTTTTTTCTAGCCTATATTAACCCATATGACATCGAAATGTAAAGTGATTTTGTCTAGTCTATATTAACCAACTAGACTTCAAAATGAAAAGTGCATTTTTCTTGCCTATATTAACCCACTAGACTTCAAAATGAACTGTGCTTTTTTCTAGCCTATATTTACCCACTAGACTTCAAAATGAAAAGTGATTTTTTCTAGCCTATATTAACCAACTAGTCTTCAAGATGAAAAGTGCATTTTTCTAGCCT
Source organism: Octopus bimaculoides (assembly GCF_046866305.1). Lineage (NCBI taxonomy): Eukaryota > Metazoa > Mollusca > Cephalopoda > Octopoda > Octopodidae > Octopus > Octopus bimaculoides. The sequence goes on along the minus strand of NC_142949.1, from coordinate 15,557,331 downwards.
ATATTAACCCACTAGACTTGAAAATGAACAGTTCTTTTTTCTATTCTAATGTTAACCCAGTAGACTTCAAAATGAACAGTGCTTTTTTGTAGCCTATATTAACCCACTAGACTTCAAAATGAACAGTGCTTTTTTCTAGCCTATATTAACCCACTAGACTTCAAAAGGAGAAGTCCTTTTTTCTAGTCTATATTAACCAACTAGACTTCAAAATGAAAAGTGCATTTTTCTTGCCTATATTAACCCACTAGACTTCAAAATGAACTGTGCTTTTTTCTAGCCTATTTTAACCCACTAGTCTTCAAAATGAACAGTGCTTTTTTCTAGCCTATATTAACTCACTAGACTTCAAAACGAAAAGTGCTTTTTTCTAGCCTATATTAACCCACTAGACTTCAAAATGAACAGTGATTTTTCTAGCCTATATTAACCCACTAGACTTCAAAATGAACAGTGCTTTTTTCTAGCCTATATTAACCAACTAGACTTCAAAATGAAAACTGCTTTTTTCTAGCCTATATTAACCCATTAGACTTCAAAAGGAGAAGTCCTTTTTTCTAGCCTATATTAACCCACTTGACTTCAAAATGAACAGTGCTTTTTTCTAGCCTATATTAACCCACTAGACTTCAAAATGAACAGTGCTTTTCTTTAGCCTATATTAACACACTAGACTTCAAAATGAAAAATGCTTCTTTCTAGCCTATATTACCAACTAGACTTCAAAAGGAAAAGTGCAATTTTCTAGCCTATATTATCCCATAAGATTTCAAAATGAAAAGTGCTTTTTTCTAGCCTATATTAACCAACTAGACTTTAAAATGAAAAGTGCATTTTTCTAGCCTATATTAACCCATATGACATCGAAATGTAAAGTGATTTTTTCTAGTCTATATTAACCAACTAGACTTCAAAATGAAAAGTGCATTTTTCTTGCCTATATTAACCCACTAGACTTCAAAATGAACTGTGCTCTTTTCTAGCCTATATTTACCCACTAGACTTCAAAAGGAGAAGTGCTTTTTTCTAGCCTATATTAACCTACTAGACTTCAAAATGAACAGTGCTTTTTTCTAGCCTATATTAAACCACTAGAATTCGAAATGAAAACTGATTTTTTTTCTAGCCTATATTAACTCACTAGACTTCAAAATGAAACGTGCTATTTTCTAGCCTATATTAACCAACTAGACTTCATAATGAAAAATGCATTTTTCTAGCCTATATTAACCCACTAGACTTCGAAATGAAAAGTGCTTTTTTCTAGCCTATATTAACCCACTAGACTTCAAAATGAAAAGTGCGTTTTTCTAGCCTATATTAACCCACTAGACTTCAAAATGAACAGTGCTTTTTTCTAGCCTATATTAACCCACTAGACTTCAAAATGAAAACTGCTTTTTTCTAGCCTATATTAACCCACTAGATTTCAAAAGGAGAAGTCCTTTTTTCTAGCCTATATTAACCCACTTGACTTCAAAATGAACAGTGCTTTTTTCTAGCCTATATTAACCCACTAGACTTCAAAATGAACAGTGCTTTTTTCTAGCCAATATTAACGCACTAGACTTCAAAACGAAAAGTGCTTTTTTCTAGCCTATATTTACCCACTAGACTTCAAAATTAACAGTGCTTTTTTTTTAGACTATATTAAAACACTAGACTTCAAAATGAAAAATGCTTCTTTCTAGCCTATATTACCAACTAGACTTCAAAAGTAAAAGTGCAATTTTCTAGCCTATATTTTCCCATAAGACTTCTAAATGTAAAGTGCTTTTTTTCTAGCCTATATTAACTCACTAGACTTCAAAATGAAACGTGCTTCTTTCTAGCGTATATTACCAACTAGACTTCAAAAGGAAAAGTGCAATTTTCTAGCCTATATTATCCCATAAGACTTCAAAATGAAAAGTGCTTTTTTCTAGCCTATATTAACCAACTACACTTCAAAATGAAAAGTGCATTTTTCTAGCCTATATTAACCCATATGACATCGAAATGTAAAGTGATTTTTTCTAGTCTATATTAACCAACTAGACTTCAAAATGAAAAGTGCATTTTTCTTGCCTATATTAACCCACTAGACTTCAAAATGAACTGTGCTTTTTTCTAGCCTATATTTACCCACTAGACTTCAAAATGAAAAGTGATTTTTTTCTAGCCTATATTAACCAACTAGACTTCAAGATGAAAAGTGCATTTTTCTAGCCTATATTAACCCACTAGACTTGAAAATGAACAGTTCTTTTTTCTATTCTAATGTTAACCCAGTAGACTTCAAAATGAACAGTGCTTTTTTGTAGCCTATATTAACCCACTAGACTTCAAAATGAACAGTGCTTTTTTCTAGCCTATATTAACCCACTAGACTTCAAAAGGAGAAGTCCTTTTTTCTAGTCTATATTAACCAACTAGACTTCAAAATGAAAAGTGCATTTTTCTTGCCTATATTAACCCACTAGACTTCAAAATGAACTGTGCTTTTTTCTAGCCTATATTAACCCACTAGACTTCAAAATGAACAGTGATTTTTCTAGCCTATATTAACCCACTAGACTTCAAAATGAACAGTGCTTTTTTCTAGCCTATATTAACCAACTAGACTTCAAAATGAAAACTGCTTTTTTCTAGCCTATATTAACCCATTAGACTTCAAAAGGAGAAGTCCTTATTTCTAGCCTATATTAACCCACTTGACTTCAAAATGAACAGTGCTTTTTTCTAGCCTATATTAACCCACTAGACTTCAAAATGAACAGTGCTTTTCTTTAGCCTATATTAACACACTAGACTTCAAAATGAAAAATGCTTCTTTCTAGCCTATATTACCAACTAGACTTCAAAAGGAAAAGTGCAATTTTCTAGCCTATATTATCCCATAAGATTTCAAAATGAAAAGTGCTTTTTTCTAGCCTATATTAACCAACTAGACTTTAAAATGAAAAGTGCATTTTTCTAGCCTATATTAACCCATATGACATCGAAATGTAAAGTGATTTTTTCTAGTCTATATTAACCAACTAGACTTCAAAATGAAAAGTGCATTTTTCTTGCCTATATTAACCCACTAGACTTCAAAATGAACTGTGCTCTTTTCTAGCCTATATTTACCCACTAGACTTCAAAAGGAGAAGTGCTTTTTTCTAGCCTATATTAACCTACTAGACTTCAAAATGAACAGTGCTTTTTTCTAGCCTATATTAAACCACTAGAATTCGAAATGAAAACTGATTTTTTTTCTAGCCTATATTAACTCACTAGACTTCAAAATGAAACGTGCTATTTTCTAGCCTATATTAACCAACTAGACTTCATAATGAAAAATGCATTTTTCTAGCCTATATTAACCCACTAGACTTCGAAATGAAAAGTGCTTTTTTCTAGCCTATATTAACCCACTAGACTTCAAAATGAAAAGTGCGTTTTTCTAGCCTATATTAACCCACTAGACTTCAAAATGAACAGTGCTTTTTTCTAGCCTATATTAACCCACTAGACTTCAAAATGAAAACTGCTTTTTTCTAGCCTATATTAACCCACTAGATTTCAAAAGGAGAAGTCCTTTTTTCTAGCCTATATTAACCCACTTGACTTCAAAATGAACAGTGCTTTTTTCTAGCCTATATTAACCCACTAGACTTCAAAATGAACAGTGCTTTTTTCTAGCCAATATTAACGCACTAGACTTCAAAACGAAAAGTGCTTTTTTCTAGCCTATATTTACCCACTAGACTTCAAAATTAACAGTGCTTTTTTTTTAGACTATATTAAAACACTAGACTTCAAAATGAAAAATGCTTCTTTCTAGCCTATATTACCAACTAGACTTCAAAAGTAAAAGTGCAATTTTCTAGCCTATATTTTCCCATAAGACTTCTAAATGTAAAGTGCTTTTTTTCTAGCCTATATTAACTCACTAGACTTCAAAATGAAACGTGCTTCTTTCTAGCGTATATTACCAACTAGACTTCAAAAGGAAAAGTGCAATTTTCTAGCCTATATTATCCCATAAGACTTCAAAATGAAAAGTGCTTTTTTCTAGCCTATATTAACCAACTACACTTCAAAATGAAAAGTGCATTTTTCTAGCCTATATTAACCCATATGACATCGAAATGTAAAGTGATTTTTTCTAGTCTATATTAACCAACTAGACTTCAAAATGAAAAGTGCATTTTTCTTGCCTATATTAACCCACTAGACTTCAAAATGAACTGTGCTTTTTTCTAGCCTATATTTACCCACTAGACTTCAAAATGAAAAGTGATTTTTTTCTAGCCTATATTAACCAACTAGACTTCAAGATGAAAAGTGCATTTTTCTAGCCTATATTAACCCACTAGACTTGAAAATGAACAGTTCTTTTTTCTATTCTAATGTTAACCCAGTAGACTTCAAAATGAACAGTGCTTTTTTGTAGCCTATATTAACCCACTAGACTTCAAAATGAACAGTGCTTTTTTCTAGCCTATATTAACCCACTAGACTTCAAAAGGAGAAGTCCTTTTTTCTAGTCTATATTAACCAACTAGACTTCAAAATGAAAAGTGCATTTTTCTTGCCTATATTAACCCACTAGACTTCAAAATGAACTGTGCTTTTTTCTAGCCTATATTTACCCACTAGACTTCAAAATGAAAAGTGCTTTTTTCTTGCCTATTTTAACCCACTAGTCTTCAAAATGAACAGTGCTTTTTTCTAGCCTATATTAACCCACTAGACTTCAAAATGAACAGTGCTTTTTTCTAGCCTATATTAACCCACTAGACTTCAAAATGAACAGTGCTTTTTTCTAGCCTATATTAACTCACTAGTCTTCAAAACGAAAAGTGCTTTTTTCTAGCCTATATTAACCCACTAGACTTCAAAATGAACAGTGCTTTTTTCTAGCCTATATTAACCCACTAGTCTTCAAAATGAACAGTGCTTTTTTCTAGCCTATATTAACCCACTAGACTTCAAAATGAACAGCGCTTTTTTCTAGCCTATATTAACCCACAAGACTTCAAAAGGAGAAGTCCTTTTTTCTAGCCTATATTAACCGACTTGAATTCAAAATGAACAGTGCTTTTTTCTAGCCTATATTAACCCACTAGACTTCAAAATGAACAGTGCTTTTTTTTAGCCTATATTAACACACTAGACTTCAAATTGAAAAATGCTTCTTTCTAGCCTATATTACCAACTAGACTTCAAAAGGAAAAGTGCAATTTTCTAGCCTATATTATCCCATAAGACTTCAAAAGGAAAAGTGCAATTTTCTAGCCTATATTATCCCATAAGACTTCAAAATGAAAAGTGCTTTTTTCTAGCCTATATTAACCAACTAGACTTCAAAATGAAAAGTGCATTTTTCTTGCCTATATTAACCCACTAGACTTCAAAATGAACTGTGCTTTTTTCTAGCCTATATTTACCCACTAGACTTCAAAAGATGAAGTGCTTTTTTCTAGCCTATATTAACCTTCTAGACTTGAAAATGAACAGTGCTTTTTTCTAGCCTATATTAACCCACTAGACTTCAAAATGAAAAGTGCTTTTTTCTAGCCTATATTAACCCACTAGACTTCAAAATGAATAGTGCTTTTTTGTAGCCTATATTAACCCTCTAGACTTCAAAATGAACAGTGCTTTTTTCTAGCCTATATTAACCCACTAGACTTCAAAATGAACCGTGCTATTTTCTAGCCAATATTAACTCACTAGACTTCAAAACGAAAAGTGCTTTTTTCTAGCCTATATTAACCCACTAGACTTCAAAATGAACAGTGCTTTTTTTAGCCTATATTAATACACTAGACTTCAAAATGAAAAATGCTTCTTTCTAGCCTATATTACCAACTAGACTTCAAAAGGAAAAGTGCAATTTTCTAGCCTATATTATCCCATAAGACTTCTAAATGTAAAGTGCTTTTTTTCTAGCCTATTTTAACCCACTAGACTTCGAAATGAAAAGTGCTTTTTTTTCTAGTCTATATTAACCCACTAGACTTCAAAATGAAAAGTGATTTTTTTTCTAGCCTATATTAACTCACTAGACTTCAAAATGAACAGTGCTTTTTTCTAGCCTATATTAACCCAATAGACTTCAAAATGAACAGTGCTTTTTTCTAGCCAATATTAACTCACTAGACTTCAAAATGAAAACTGCTTTTTTCTAGCCTATATTAACCCAATAGACTTCAAAAGGAGAAGTGCTTTTTTCTAGCCTATATTAACCCACTAGACTTCAAAATGAAAAGTGCATTTTTCTAGCCTATATTAACCCATATGACATCGAAATGTAAAGTGATTTTTCCTAGTCTATATTAACCAACTAGACTTCAAAATGAAAAGTGCATTTTTCTTGCCTATATTAACCCACTAGACTTCAAAATGAACTGTGCTTTTTTCTAGCCTATATTTACCCACTAGACTTCAAAATGAAAAGTGATTTTTTCTAGCCTATATTAACCAACTAGTCTTCAAGATGAAAAGTGCATTTTTCTAGCCTATATTAACCCACTAGACTTCAAAAATGAACAGTTCTTTTTTCTATTCTAATGTTAACCCAGTAGACTTCAAAATGAACAGTGCTTTTTTGTAGCCTATATTAACCCACTAGACTTCAAAATGAACAGTGCTTTTTTCTAGCCTATATTAACCCACTAGACTTCAAAAGGAGAAGTCCTTTTTTCTAGTCTATATTAACCAACTAGACTTCAAAATGAAAAGTGCATTTTTCTTGCCTATATTAACCCACTAGACTTCAAAATGAACTGTGCTTTTTTCTAGCCTATATTTACCCACTAGACTTCAAAATGAAAAGTGCTTTTTTCTAGCCTATTTTAACCCACTAGTCTTCAAAATGAACAGTGCTTTTTTCTAGCCTATATTAACCCACTAGACTTGAAAATGAACAGTGCTTTTTTCTAGCCTATATTAACCCACTAGACTTCAAAATGAACGGTGCTTTTTTCTAGCCTATATTAACTCACTAGACTTCAAAACGAAAAGTGCTTTTTTCTAGCCTATATTAACCCACTAGACTTCAAAATGAACAGTGCTTCTTTCTAGCCTATATTAACCCACTAGACTTCAAAATGAACAGTGCTTTTTTCTAGCCTATATTAACCCACTAGACTTCAAAATGAACAGCGCTTTTTTCTAGCCTATATTAACCCAAAAGACTTCAAAAGGAGAAGTCCTTTTTTCTAGCCTATATTAACCGACTTGAATTCAAAATGAACAGTGCTTTTTTCTAGCCTATATTAACCCACTAGACTTCAAAATGAACAGTGCTTTTTTTTAGCCTATATTAACACACTAGACTTCAAATTGAAAAATGCTTCTTTCTAGCCTATATTACCAACTAGACTTCAAAAGGAAAAGTGCAATTTTCTAGCCTATATTATCCCATAAGACTTCAAAATGAAAAGTGCTTTTTTCTAGCCTATATTAACCAACTAGACTTCAAAATGAAAAGTGCATTTTTCTTGACTATATTAACCCACTAGACATCAAAATGAACTGTGCTTTTTTCTAGCCTATATTTACCCACTTGACTTCAAAAGAAGAAGTGCTTTTTTCTAGCCTATATTAACCTTCTAGACTTGAAAATGAACAGTGCTTTTTTCTAGCCTATATCAACCCACTAGACTTCAAAATGAAAAGTGCTTTTTTCTAGCCTATATTAACCCACTAGACTTCAAAATGAATAGTGCTTTTTTGTAGCCTGTATTAACCCTCTAGACTTCAAAATGAACAGTGCTTTTTTCTAGCCTATATTAACCCACTAGACTTCAAAATGAACCGTGCTATTTTCTAGCCAATATTAACTCACTTGACTTCAAAACGAAAAGTGCTTTTTTCTAGCCTATATTAACCCACTAGACTTCAAAATGAACAGTGCTTTTTTTAGCCTATATTAATACACTAGACTTCAACATGAAAAATGCTTCTTTGTAGCCTATATTACCAACTAGACTTCAAAAGGAAAAGTGCAATTTTCTAGCCTATATTATCCCATAAGACTTCTAAATGTAAAGTGCTTTTTTTCTAGCCTATTTCAACCCACTAGACTTCGAAATGAAAAGTGCTTTTTTTTCTAGTCTATATTAACTCACTAGACTTCAAAATGAAAAGTGATTTTTTTCTAGCCTATATTAACTCACTAGACTTCAAAATGAACAGTGCTTTTTTCTAGCCTATATTAACCCACTAGACTTCAAAATGAACAGTGCTTTTTTCTAGCCAATATTAACTCACTAGACTTCAAAATGAAAACTGCTTTTTTCTAGCCTATATTAACCCAATAGACTTCAAAAGGAGAAGTGCTTTTTTCTAGCCTATATTAACCCACTAGACTTCAAAATGAACAGTGCTTTTTTCTAGCCTATATTAACCCACTAGACTTCAAAATGAACAGTGCTTTTTTCTAGCCTATATTAACTCACTACTCTTAAAAACGAAAAGTGCTTTTTTCTAGCCTATATTAACCCACTAGACTTCGAAATGAAAAGTGCTTCTTTCTAGCCTATATTAACGCACTAGAGTTCAAAAGGAGAAGTGTTTTTTTCTAGCCTATATTAACGCACTAGACTTCAAAATGAAGTGCTTTTTTCTAGCCTATATTAACCCACTAGACTTCAAAATGAACAGTGCTTTTTTCTAGCCTATATTAACACTCTAGACTTCGAAATGAAAAATGCTTCTTTCTAGCCTATATTACCAACTAGACTCCAAAAGGAAAAGTGCAATTTTCTAGCCTATATTATCCCATAAGACTTCAAAATGAACGGTGCTTTTTTTTAGCCTATATTACCAACTAGACTTCAAAAGGAAAACTGCAATTTTCTAGCCTATATTAACCCATAAGACATCGAAATGTAAAGTGATTTTTTCTAGTCTATATTAACCAACTAGACTTCAAAATGAAAAGTGCATTTTTCTTGCCTATATTAACCCACTAGACTTCAAAATGAACTGTGCTTTTTTCTAGCCTATATTTACCCACTAGACTTCAAAATGAAAAGTGCTTTTTTCTAGCCTATATTAACCCACTAGTCTTCAAAATGAACAGTGCTTTTTTCTAGCCTATATTAACCCACTAGACTTCAAAATGAACAGTGCTTTTTTCTAGCCTATATTAACCCACTAGACTTCAAAATGAACAGTGCTTTTTTCTAGCCTATATTAACTCACTAGACTTGAAAACGAAAAGTGCTTTTTTCTAGCCTATATTAACCCACTAGACTTCAAAATGAACAGTGCTTTTTTCTAGCCTATATTAACCCACTAGACTTCAAAATGAACAGTGCTTTTTTTTAGCCTATATTAACACACTACACTTCAAATTGAAAAATGCTTCTTTCTAGCCTATATTACCAACTAGACTTCAAAAGGAAAAGTGCAATTTTCTAGCCTGTATTATCCCATAAGACTTCAAAATGAAAAGTGCTTTTTTCTAGCCTATATTAACCAACTAGACTTCAAAATGAAAAGTGCATTTTTCTTGCCTATATTAACCCACTAGACTTCAAAATGAACTGTGCTTTTTTCTAGCCTATATTTACCCACTTGACTTCAAAAGAAGAAGTGCTTTTTTCTAGCCTATATTAACCTTCTAGACTTGAAAATGAACAGTGCTTTTTTCTAGCCTATATTAACCCACTAGACTTCAAAATGAAAAGTGCTTTTTTCTAGCCTATATTAACCCACTAGACTTCAAAATGAATAGTGCTTTTTTGTAGCCTGTATTAACCCTCTAGACTTCAAAATGAACAGTGCTTTTTTCTAGCCTATATTAACCCACTAGACTTCAAAATGAACCGTGCTATTTTCTAGCCAATATTAACTCACTAGACTTCAAAACGAAAAGTGCTTTTTTCTAGCCTATATTAACCCACTAGACTTCAAAATGAACAGTGCTTTTTTTAGCCTATATTAATACACTAGACTTCAAAATGAAAAATGCTTCTTTCTAGCCTATATTACCAACTAGACTTCAAAAGGAAAAGTGCAATTTTCTAGCCTATATTATCCCATAAGACTTCTAAATGTAAAGTGCTTTTTTTCTAGCCTATTTCAACCCACTAGACTTCGAAATGAAAAGTGCTTTTTTTTCTAGTCTATATTAACTCACTAGACTTCAAAATGAAAAGTGATTTTTTTCTAGCCTATATTAACTCACTAGACTTCAAAATGAACAGTGCTTTTTTCTAGCCTATATTAACCCACTAGACTTCAAAATGAACAGTGCTTTTTTCTAGCCAATATTAACTCACTAGACTTCAAAATGAAAACTGCTTTTTTCTAGCCTATATTAACCCAATAGACTTCAAAAGGAGAAGTGCTTTTTTCTAGCCTATATTAACCCACTAGACTTCAAAATGAACAGTGCTTTTTTTAGCCTATATTAACCCACTAGACTTCAAAATGAACAGTGCTTTTTTCTAGCCTATATTAACTCACTACTCTTAAAAACGAAAAGTGCTTTTTTCTAGCCTATATTAACCCACTAGACTTCGAAATGAAAAGTGCTTCTTTCTAGCCTATATTAACGCACTAGAGTTCAAAAGGAGAAGTGTTTTTTTTCTAGCCTATATTAACGCACTAGACTTCAAAATGAAGTGCTTTTTTCTAGCCTATATTAACCCACTAGACTTCAAAATGAACAGTGCTTTTTTCTAGCCTATATTAACACTCTAGACTTCGAAATGAAAAATGCTTCTTTCTAGCCTATATTACCAACTAGACTCCAAAAGGAAAAGTGCAATTTTCTAGCCTATATTATCCCATAAGACTTCAAAATGAACGGTGCTTTTTTTTAGCCTATATTACCAACTAGACTTCAAAAGGAAAACTGCAATTTTCTAGCCTATATTAACCCATAAGACATCGAAATGTAAAGTGATTTTTTCTAGTCTATATTAACCAACTAGACTTCAAAATGAAAAGTGCATTTTTCTTGCCTATATTAACCCACTAGACTTCAAAATGAACTGTGCTTTTTTCTAGCCTATATTTACCCACTAGACTTCAAAATGAAAAGTGCTTTTTTCTAGCCTATATTAACCCACTAGTCTTCAAAATGAACAGTGCTTTTTTCTAGCCTATATTAACCCACTAGACTTCAAAATGAACAGTGCTTTTTTCTAGCCTATATTAACCCACTAGACTTCAAAATGAACAGTCCTTTTTTCTAGCCTATATTAACTCACTAGACTTGAAAACGAAAAGTGCTTTTTTCTAGCCTATATTAACCCACTAGACTTCAAAATGAACAGTGCTTTTTTCTAGCCTATATTAACCCACTAGACTTCAAAATGAACAGTGCTTTTTTTTAGCCTATATTAACACACTACACTTCAAATTGAAAAATGCTTCTTTCTAGCCTATATTACCAACTAGACTTCAAAAGGAAAAGTGCAATTTTCTAGCCTGTATTATCCCATAAGACTTCAAAATGAAAAGTGCTTTTTTCTAGCCTATATTAACCAACTAGACTTCAAAATGAAAAGTGCATTTTTCTTGCCTATATTAACCCACTAGACTTCAAAATGAACTGTGCTTTTTTCTAGCCTATATTTACCCACTAGACTTCAAAAGAAGAAGTGCTTTTTTCTAGCCTATATTAACCTACTAGACTTGAAAATGAACAGTGCTTTTTTCTAGCCTATATTAACCCACTAGACTTCAAAATGAAAAGTGCTTTTTTCTAGCCTATATTAACCCACTAGACTTCAAAATGAATAGTGCTTTTTTGTAGCCTATATTAACCCATAAGACATCGAAATGTAAAGTGATTTTTTCTAGTCTATATTAACCAACTAGACTTCAAAATGAAAAGTGCATTTTTCTTGCCTATATTAACCCACTAGACTTCAAAATGAACTGTGCTTTTTTCTAGCCTATATTTACCCACTAGACTTCAAAAGAAGAAGTGCTTTTTTCTAGCCTATATTAACCTACTAGACTTGAAAATGAACAGTGCTTTTTTCTAGCCTATATTAACCCACTAGACTTCAAAATGAAAAGTGCTTTTTTCTAGCCTATATTAACCCACTAGACTTCAAAATGAACAGTGCTTTTTTCTAGCCTATATTAACTCACTAGACATGAAAACGAAAAGTGCTTTTTTCTAGCCTATATTAACCCACTAGACTTCAAAATGAACAGTGCTTTTTTCTAGCCAATATTAACTCACTAGACTTCAAAATGAAAAGTGCATTTTTCTTGACTATATTAACCCACTAGACATCAAAATGAACTGTGCTTTTTTCTAGCCTATATTTACCCACTTGACTTCAAAAGAAGAAGTGCTTTTTTCTAGCCTATATTAACCTTCTAGACTTGAAAATGAACAGTGCTTTTTTCTAGCCTATATCAACCCACTAGACTTCAAAATGAAAAGTGCTTTTTTCTAGCCTATATTAACCCACTAGACTTCAAAATGAATAGTGCTTTTTTGTAGCCTGTATTAACCCTCTAGACTTCAAAATGAACAGTGCTTTTTTCTAGCCTATATTAACCCACTAGACTTCAAAATGAACCGTGCTATTTTCTAGCCAATATTAACTCACTTGACTTCAAAACGAAAAGTGCTTTTTTCTAGCCTATATTAACCCACTAGACTTCAAAATGAACAGTGCTTTTTTTAGCCTATATTAATACACTAGACTTCAACATGAAAAATGCTTCTTTCTAGCCTATATTACCAACTAGACTTCAAAAGGAAAAGTGCAATTTTCTAGCCTATATTATCCCATAAGACTTCTAAATGTAAAGTGCTTTTTTTCTAGCCTATTTCAACCCACTAGACTTCGAAATGAAAAGTGCTTTTTTTTCTAGTCTATATTAACTCACTAGACTTCAAAATGAAAAGTGATTTTTTTCTAGCCTATATTAACTCACTAGACTTCAAAATGAACAGTGCTTTTTTCTAGCCTATATTAACCCACTAGACTTCAAAATGAACAGTGCTTTTTTCTAGCCAATATTAACTCACGAGACTTCAAAATGAAAACTGCTTTTTTCTAGCCTATATTAACCCAATAGACTTCAAAAGGAGAAGTGCTTTTTTCTAGCCTATATTAACCCACTAGACTTCAAAATGAACAGTGCTTTTTTCTAGCCTATATTAACCCACTAGACTTCAAAATGAACAGTGCTTTTTTCTAGCCTATATTAACTCACTACTCTTAAAAACGAAAAGTGCTTTTTTCTAGCCTATATTAACCCACTAGACTTCGAAATGAAAAGTGCTTCTTTCTAGCCTATATTAACGCACTAGAGTTCAAAAGGAGAAGTGTTTTTTTCTAGCCTATATTAACGCACTAGACTTCAAAATGAAGTGCTTTTTTCTAGCCTATATTAACCCACTAGACTTCAAAATGAACAGTGCTTTTTTCTAGCCTATATTAACACTCTAGACTTCGAAATGAAAAATGCTTCTTTCTAGCCTATATTACCAACTAGACTCCAAAAGGAAAAGTGCAATTTTCTAGCCTATATTATCCCATAAGACTTCAAAATGAACGGTGCTTTTTTTTAGCCTATATTACCAACTAGACTTCAAAAGGAAAACTGCAATTTTCTAGCCTATATTAACCCATAAGACATCGAAATGTAAAGTGATTTTTTCTAGTCTATATTAACCAACTAGACTTCAAAATGAAAAGTGCATTTTTCTTGCCTATATTAACCCACTAGACTTCAAAATGAACTGTGCTTTTTTCTAGCCTATATTTACCCACTAGACTTCAAAATGAAAAGTGCTTTTTTCTAGCCTATATTAACCCACTAGTCTTCAAAATGAACAGTGCTTTTTTCTAGCCTATATTAACCCACTAGACTTCAAAATGAACAGTGCTTTTTTCTAGCCTATATTAACCCACTAGACTTCAAAATGAACAGTGCTTTTTTCTAGCCTATATTAACTCACTAGACTTGAAAACGAAAAGTGCTTTTTTCTAGCCTATATTAACCCACTAGACTTCAAAATGAACAGTGCTTTTTTCTAGCCTATATTAACCCACTAGACTTCAAAATGAACAGTGCTTTTTTTTAGCCTATATTAACACACTACACTTCAAATTGAAAAATGCTTCTTTCTAGCCTATATTACCAACTAGACTTCAAAAGGAAAAGTGCAATTTTCTAGCCTGTATTATCCCATAAGACTTCAAAATGAAAAGTGCTTTTTTCTAGCCTATATTAACCAACTAGACTTCAAAATGAAAAGTGCATTTTTCTTGCCTATATTAACCCACTAGACTTCAAAATGAACTGTGCTTTTTTCTAGCCTATATTTACCCACTTGACTTCAAAAGAAGAAGTGCTTTTTTCTAGCCTATATTAACCTTCTAGACTTGAAAATGAACAGTGCTTTTTTCTAGCCTATATTAACCCACTAGACTTCAAAATGAAAAGTGCTTTTTTCTAGCCTATATTAACCCACTAGACTTCAAAATGAATAGTGCTTTTTTGTAGCCTGTATTAACCCTCTAGACTTCAAAATGAACAGTGCTTTTTTCTAGCCTATATTAACCCACTAGACTTCAAAATGAACCGTGCTATTTTCTAGCCAATATTAACTCACTAGACTTCAAAACGAAAAGTGCTTTTTTCTAGCCTATATTAACCCACTAGACTTCAAAATGAACAGTGCTTTTTTTAGCCTATATTAATACACTAGACTTCAAAATGAAAAATGCTTCTTTCTAGCCTATATTACCAACTAGACTTCAAAAGGAAAAGTGCAATTTTCTAGCCTATATTATCCCATAAGACTTCTAAATGTAAAGTGCTTTTTTTCTAGCCTATTTCAACCCACTAGACTTCGAAATGAAAAGTGCTTTTTTTTCTAGTCTATATTAACTCACTAGACTTCAAAATGAAAAGTGATTTTTTTCTAGCCTATATTAACTCACTAGACTTCAAAATGAACAGTGCTTTTTTCTAGCCTATATTAACCCACTAGACTTCAAAATGAACAGTGCTTTTTTCTAGCCAATATTAACTCACTAGACTTCAAAATGAAAACTGCTTTTTTCTAGCCTATATTAACCCAATAGACTTCAAAAGGAGAAGTGCTTTTTTCTAGCCTATATTAACCCACTAGACTTCAAAATGAACAGTGCTTTTTTTAGCCTATATTAACCCACTAGACTTCAAAATGAACAGTGCTTTTTTCTAGCCTATATTAACTCACTACTCTTAAAAACGAAAAGTGCTTTTTTCTAGCCTATATTAACCCACTAGACTTCGAAATGAAAAGTGCTTCTTTCTAGCCTATATTAACGCACTAGAGTTCAAAAGGAGAAGTGTTTTTTTTCTAGCCTATATTAACGCACTAGACTTCAAAATGAAGTGCTTTTTTCTAGCCTATATTAACCCACTAGACTTCAAAATGAACAGTGCTTTTTTCTAGCCTATATTAACACTCTAGACTTCGAAATGAAAAATGCTTCTTTCTAGCCTATATTACCAACTAGACTCCAAAAGGAAAAGTGCAATTTTCTAGCCTATATTATCCCATAAGACTTCAAAATGAACGGTGCTTTTTTTTAGCCTATATTACCAACTAGACTTCAAAAGGAAAACTGCAATTTTCTAGCCTATATTAACCCATAAGACATCGAAATGTAAAGTGATTTTTTCTAGTCTATATTAACCAACTAGACTTCAAAATGAAAAGTGCATTTTTCTTGCCTATATTAACCCACTAGACTTCAAAATGAACTGTGCTTTTTTCTAGCCTATATTTACCCACTAGACTTCAAAATGAAAAGTGCTTTTTTCTAGCCTATATTAACCCACTAGTCTTCAAAATGAACAGTGCTTTTTTCTAGCCTATATTAACCCACTAGACTTCAAAATGAACAGTGCTTTTTTCTAGCCTATATTAACCCACTAGACTTCAAAATGAACAGTCCTTTTTTCTAGCCTATATTAACTCACTAGACTTGAAAACGAAAAGTGCTTTTTTCTAGCCTATATTAACCCACTAGACTTCAAAATGAACAGTGCTTTTTTCTAGCCTATATTAACCCACTAGACTTCAAAATGAACAGTGCTTTTTTTTAGCCTATATTAACACACTACACTTCAAATTGAAAAATGCTTCTTTCTAGCCTATATTACCAACTAGACTTCAAAAGGAAAAGTGCAATTTTCTAGCCTGTATTATCCCATAAGACTTCAAAATGAAAAGTGCTTTTTTCTAGCCTATATTAACCAACTAGACTTCAAAATGAAAAGTGCATTTTTCTTGCCTATATTAACCCACTAGACTTCAAAATGAACTGTGCTTTTTTCTAGCCTATATTTACCCACTAGACTTCAAAAGAAGAAGTGCTTTTTTCTAGCCTATATTAACCTACTAGACTTGAAAATGAACAGTGCTTTTTTCTAGCCTATATTAACCCACTAGACTTCAAAATGAAAAGTGCTTTTTTCTAGCCTATATTAACCCACTAGACTTCAAAATGAATAGTGCTTTTTTGTAGCCTATATTAACCCATAAGACATCGAAATGTAAAGTGATTTTTTCTAGTCTATATTAACCAACTAGACTTCAAAATGAAAAGTGCATTTTTCTTGCCTATATTAACCCACTAGACTTCAAAATGAACTGTGCTTTTTTCTAGCCTATATTTACCCACTAGACTTCAAAAGAAGAAGTGCTTTTTTCTAGCCTATATTAACCTACTAGACTTGAAAATGAACAGTGCTTTTTTCTAGCCTATATTAACCCACTAGACTTCAAAATGAAAAGTGCTTTTTTCTAGCCTATATTAACCCACTAGACTTCAAAATGAACAGTGCTTTTTTCTAGCCTATATTAACTCACTAGACATGAAAACGAAAAGTGCTTTTTTCTAGCCTATATTAACCCACTAGACTTCAAAATGAACAGTGCTTTTTTCTAGCCAATATTAACTCACTAGACTTCAAAATGAAAAGTGCATTTTTCTTGACTATATTAACCCACTAGACATCAAAATGAACTGTGCTTTTTTCTAGCCTATATTTACCCACTTGACTTCAAAAGAAGAAGTGCTTTTTTCTAGCCTATATTAACCTTCTAGACTTGAAAATGAACAGTGCTTTTTTCTAGCCTATATCAACCCACTAGACTTCAAAATGAAAAGTGCTTTTTTCTAGCCTATATTAACCCACTAGACTTCAAAATGAATAGTGCTTTTTTGTAGCCTGTATTAACCCTCTAGACTTCAAAATGAACAGTGCTTTTTTCTAGCCTATATTAACCCACTAGACTTCAAAATGAACCGTGCTATTTTCTAGCCAATATTAACTCACTTGACTTCAAAACGAAAAGTGCTTTTTTCTAGCCTATATTAACCCACTAGACTTCAAAATGAACAGTGCTTTTTTTAGCCTATATTAATACACTAGACTTCAACATGAAAAATGCTTCTTTCTAGCCTATATTACCAACTAGACTTCAAAAGGAAAAGTGCAATTTTCTAGCCTATATTATCCCATAAGACTTCTAAATGTAAAGTGCTTTTTTTCTAGCCTATTTCAACCCACTAGACTTCGAAATGAAAAGTGCTTTTTTTTCTAGTCTATATTAACTCACTAGACTTCAAAATGAAAAGTGATTTTTTTCTAGCCTATATTAACTCACTAGACTTCAAAATGAACAGTGCTTTTTTCTAGCCTATATTAACCCACTAGACTTCAAAATGAACAGTGCTTTTTTCTAGCCAATATTAACTCACGAGACTTCAAAATGAAAACTGCTTTTTTCTAGCCTATATTAACCCAATAGACTTCAAAAGGAGAAGTGCTTTTTTCTAGCCTATATTAACCCACTAGACTTCAAAATGAACAGTGCTTTTTTCTAGCCTATATTAACCCACTAGACTTCAAAATGAACAGTGCTTTTTTCTAGCCTATATTAACTCACTACTCTTAAAAACGAAAAGTGCTTTTTTCTAGCCTATATTAACCCACTAGACTTCGAAATGAAAAGTGCTTCTTTCTAGCCTATATTAACGCACTAGAGTTCAAAAGGAGAAGTGTTTTTTTCTAGCCTATATTAACGCACTAGACTTCAAAATGAAGTGCTTTTTTCTAGCCTATATTAACCCACTAGACTTCAAAATGAACAGTGCTTTTTTCTAGCCTATATTAACACTCTAGACTTCGAAATGAAAAATGCTTCTTTCTAGCCTATATTACCAACTAGACTCCAAAAGGAAAAGTGCAATTTTCTAGCCTATATTATCCCATAAGACTTCAAAATGAACGGTGCTTTTTTTTAGCCTATATTACCAACTAGACTTCAAAAGGAAAACTGCAATTTTCTAGCCTATATTAACCCATAAGACATCGAAATGTAAAGTGATTTTTTCTAGTCTATATTAACCAACTAGACTTCAAAATGAAAAGTGCATTTTTCTTGCCTATATTAACCCACTAGACTTCAAAATGAACTGTGCTTTTTTCTAGCCTATATTTACCCACTAGACTTCAAAATGAAAAGTGCTTTTTTCTAGCCTATATTAACCCACTAGTCTTCAAAATGAACAGTGCTTTTTTCTAGCCTATATTAACCCACTAGACTTCAAAATGAACAGTGCTTTTTTCTAGCCTATATTAACCCACTAGACTTCAAAATGAACAGTGCTTTTTTCTAGCCTATATTAACTCACTAGACTTGAAAACGAAAAGTGCTTTTTTCTAGCCTATATTAACCCACTAGACTTCAAAATGAACAGTGCTTTTTTCTAGCCTATATTAACCCACTAGACTTCAAAATGAACAGTGCTTTTTTTTAGCCTATATTAACACACTACACTTCAAATTGAAAAATGCTTCTTTCTAGCCTATATTACCAACTAGACTTCAAAAGGAAAAGTGCAATTTTCTAGCCTGTATTATCCCATAAGACTTCAAAATGAAAAGTGCTTTTTTCTAGCCTATATTAACCAACTAGACTTCAAAATGAAAAGTGCATTTTTCTTGCCTATATTAACCCACTAGACTTCAAAATGAACTGTGCTTTTTTCTAGCCTATATTTACCCACTTGACTTCAAAAGAAGAAGTGCTTTTTTCTAGCCTATATTAACCTTCTAGACTTGAAAATGAACAGTGCTTTTTTCTAGCCTATATTAACCCACTAGACTTCAAAATGAAAAGTGCTTTTTTCTAGCCTATATTAACCCACTAGACTTCAAAATGAATAGTGCTTTTTTGTAGCCTGTATTAACCCTCTAGACTTCAAAATGAACAGTGCTTTTTTCTAGCCTATATTAACCCACTAGACTTCAAAATGAACCGTGCTATTTTCTAGCCAATATTAACTCACTAGACTTCAAAACGAAAAGTGCTTTTTTCTAGCCTATATTAACCCACTAGACTTCAAAATGAACAGTGCTTTTTTTAGCCTATATTAATACACTAGACTTCAAAATGAAAAATGCTTCTTTCTAGCCTATATTACCAACTAGACTTCAAAAGGAAAAGTGCAATTTTCTAGCCTATATTATCCCATAAGACTTCTAAATGTAAAGTGCTTTTTTTCTAGCCTATTTCAACCCACTAGACTTCGAAATGAAAAGTGCTTTTTTTTCTAGTCTATATTAACTCACTAGACTTCAAAATGAAAAGTGATTTTTTTCTAGCCTATATTAACTCACTAGACTTCAAAATGAACAGTGCTTTTTTCTAGCCTATATTAACCCACTAGACTTCAAAATGAACAGTGCTTTTTTCTAGCCAATATTAACTCACTAGACTTCAAAATGAAAACTGCTTTTTTCTAGCCTATATTAACCCAATAGACTTCAAAAGGAGAAGTGCTTTTTTCTAGCCTATATTAACCCACTAGACTTCAAAATGAACAGTGCTTTTTTTAGCCTATATTAACCCACTAGACTTCAAAATGAACAGTGCTTTTTTCTAGCCTATATTAACTCACTACTCTTAAAAACGAAAAGTGCTTTTTTCTAGCCTATATTAACCCACTAGACTTCGAAATGAAAAGTGCTTCTTTCTAGCCTATATTAACGCACTAGAGTTCAAAAGGAGAAGTGTTTTTTTTCTAGCCTATATTAACGCACTAGACTTCAAAATGAAGTGCTTTTTTCTAGCCTATCTTAACCCACTAGACTTCAAAATGAACAGTGCTTTTTTCTAGCCTATATTAACACTCTAGACTTCGAAATGAAAAATGCTTCTTTCTAGCCTATATTACCAACTAGACTCCAAAAGGAAAAGTGCAATTTTCTAGCCTATATTATCCCATAAGACTTCAAAATGAACGGTGCTTTTTTTTAGCCTATATTACCAACTAGACTTCAAAAGGAAAACTGCAATTTTCTAGCCTATATTAACCCATAAGACATCGAAATGTAAAGTGATTTTTTCTAGTCTATATTAACCAACTAGACTTCAAAATGAAAAGTGCATTTTTCTTGCCTATATTAACCCACTAGACTTCAAAATGAACTGTGCTTTTTTCTAGCCTATATTTACCCACTAGACTTCAAAATGAAAAGTGCTTTTTTCTAGCCTATATTAACCCACTAGTCTTCAAAATGAACAGTGCTTTTTTCTAGCCTATATTAACCCACTAGACTTCAAAATGAACAGTGCTTTTTTCTAGCCTATATTAACCCACTAGACTTCAAAATGAACAGTCCTTTTTTCTAGCCTATATTAACTCACTAGGCTTGAAAACGAAAAGTGCTTTTTTCTAGCCTATATTAACCCACTAGACTTCAAAATGAACAGTGCTTTTTTCTAGCCTATATTAACCCACTAGACTTCAAAATGAACAGTGCTTTTTTTTAGCCTATATTAACACACTACACTTCAAATTGAAAAATGCTTCTTTCTAGCCTATATTACCAACTAGACTTCAAAAGGAAAAGTGCAATTTTCTAGCCTGTATTATCCCATAAGACTTCAAAATGAAAAGTGCTTTTTTCTAGCCTATATTAACCAACTAGACTTCAAAATGAAAAGTGCATTTTTCTTGCCTATATTAACCCACTAGACTTCAAAATGAACTGTGCTTTTTTCTAGCCTATATTTACCCACTAGACTTCAAAAGAAGAAGTGCTTTTTTCTAGCCTATATTAACCTACTAGACTTGAAAATGAACAGTGCTTTTTTCTAGCCTATATTAACCCACTAGACTTCAAAATGAAAAGTGCTTTTTTCTAGCCTATATTAACCCACTAGACTTCAAAATGAATAGTGCTTTTTTGTAGCCTATATTAACCCTCTAGACTTCAAAATGAACAGTGCTTTTTTCTAGCCTATATTAATCCACTAGACTTCAAAATGCACAGTGCGATTTTCTAGCCAATATTAACTCACTAGACTTCAAAACGAAAAGTGCTTTTTTCTAGCCTATATTAACCCACTAGACTTCAAAATGAACAGTGCTTTTTTTAGCCTATATTAATACACTAGACTTCAAAATGAAAAATGCTTCTTTCTAGCCTATATTACCAACTAGACTTCAAAAGGAAAAGTGCAATTTTCTAGCCTATATTATCCCATAAGACTTCTAAATGTAAAGTGCTTTTTTTCTAGCCTATTTTAACCCACTAGACTTCGAAATGAAAAGTGCTTTTTTTTCTAGTCTATATTAACCCACTAGACTTCAAAATGAAAAGTGATTTTTTTTCTAGCCTATATTAACTCACTAGACTTCAAAATGAACAGTGCTTTTTTCTAGCCTATATTAACCCACTAGACTTCAAAATGAACAGTGCTTTTTTCTAGCCAATATTAACTCACTAGACTTCAAAATGAAAACTGCTTCTTTCTAGCCTATATTAACCCAATAGACTTCAAAAGGAGAAGTGCTTTTTTCTAGCCTATATTAACCCATATGACATCGAAATGTAAAGTGATTTTTTCTAGTCTATATTAACCAACTAGACTTCAAAATGAAAAGTGCATTTTTCTTGCCTATATTAACCCACTAGACTTCAAAATGAACTGTGCTTTTTTCTAGCCTATATTTACCCACTAGACTTCAAAATGAAAAGTGATTTTCTCTAGCCTATATTAACCAACTAGTCTTCAAGATGAAAAGTGCATTTTTCTAGCCTATATTAACCCACTAGACTTGAAAATGAACAGTTCTTTTTTCTATTCTAATGTTAACCCAGTAGACTTCAAAATGAACAGTGCTTTTTTGTAGCCTATATTAACCCACTAGACTTCAAAATGAACAGTGCTTTTTTCTAGCCTATATTAACCCACTAGACTTCAAAAGGAGAAGTCCTTTTTTCTAGTCTATATTAACCAACTAGACTTCAAAATGAAAAGTGCATTTTTCTTGCCTATATTAACCCACTAGACTTCAAAATGAACTGTGCTTTTTTCTAGCCTATTTTAACCCACTAGTCTTCAAAATGAACAGTGCTTTTTTCTAGCCTATATTAACTCACTAGACTTCAAAACGAAAAGTGCTTTTTTCTAGCCTATATTAACCCACTAGACTTCAAAATGAACAGTGCTTTTTTCTAGCCTATATTAACCCACTAGACTTCAAAATGAACAGTGCTTTTTTCTAGCCTATATTAACCCACTAGACTTCAAAATGAAAACTGCTTTTTTCTAGCCTATATTAACCCATTAGACTTCAAAAGGAGAAGTCCTTTTTTCTAGCCTATATTAACCCACTTGACTTCAAAATGAACAGTGCTTTTTTCTAGCCTATATTAACCCACTAGACTTCAAAATGAACAGTGCTTTTTTCTAGCCTATATTAACTCACTGGTCTTCAAAACGAAAAGTGCTTTTTTCTAGCCTATATTAACCCACTAGACTTCAAAATGAACAGTGCTTTTCTTTAGCCTATATTAACACACTAGACTTCATAATGAAAAATGCTTCTTTCTAGCCTATATTACCAACTAGACTTCAAAAGGAAAAGTGCAATTTTCTAGCCTATATTATCCCATAAGACTTCAAAATGAAAAGTGCTTTTTTCTAGCCTATATTAACCAACTAGACTTTAAAATGAAAAGTGCATTTCTCTAGCCTATATTAACCCATATGACATCGAAATGTAAAGTGATTTTTTCTAGTCTATATTAACCAACTAGACTTGAAAATGAAAAGTGCATTTTTCTTGCCTATATTAACCCACTAGATTTCAAAATGAACTGTGCTCTTTTCTAGCCTATATTTACCCACTAGACTTCAAAAGGAGAAGTGCTTTTTTCTAGCCTATATTAACCTACTAGACTTCAAAATGAACAGTGCTTTTTTCTAGCCTATATTAAACCACTAGAATTCGAAATGAAAACTGATTTTTTTTCTAGCCTATATTAACTCACTAGACTTCAAAATGAAACGTGCTATTTTCTAGCCTATATTAACCAACTAGACTTCATAATGAAAAATGCATTTTTCTAGCCTATATTAACCCACTAGACTTCGAAATGAAAAGTGCTTTTTTCTAGCCTATATTAACCCACTAGACTTCAAAATGAAAAGTGCTTTTTTCTAGCCTATATTAACCCACTAGACTTCAAAATGAACAGTGCTTTTTTCTAGCCTATATTAACCCACTAGACTTCAAAATGAAAACTGCTTTTTTCTAGCCTATATTAACCCACTAGATTTCAAAAGGAGAAGTCCTTTTTTCTAGCCTATATTAACCCACTTGACTTCAAAATGAACAGTGCTTTTTTCTAGCCTATATTAACCCACTAGACTTCAAAAGGAGAAGTCCTTTTTTCTAGCCTATATTAACCGACTTGAATTCAAAATGAACAGTGCTTTTTTCTAGCCTATATTAACCCACTAGACTTCAAAATGAACAGTGCTTTTTTTTAGACTATATTAAAACACTAGACTTCAAAATGAAAAATGCTTCTTTCTAGCCTATATTACCAACTAGACTTCAAAAGTAAAAGTGCAATTTTCTAGCCTATATTTTCCCATAAGACTTCTAAATGTAAAGTGCTTTTTTTCTAGCCTATATTAACTCACTAGACTTCGAAATGAAAAGTGCTTTTTTTTCTAGTCTATATTAAACCACTAGAATTCGAAATGAAAACTGATTTTTTTTTCTAGCCTATATTAACTCACTAGACTTCAAAATGAAACGTGCTTCTTTCTAGCGTATATTACCAACTAGACTTCAAAAGGAAAAGTGCAATTTTCTAGCCTATATTATCCCATAAGACTTCAAAATGAAAAGTGGTTTTTTCTAGCCTATATTAACCAACTACACTTCAAAATGAAAAGTGCATTTTTCTAGCCTATATTAACCCATATGACATCGAAATGTAAAGTGATTTTTTCTAGTCTATATTAACCAACTAGACTTCAAAATGAAAAGTGCATTTTTCTTGCCTATATTAACCCACTAGACTTCAAAATGAACTGTGCTTTTTTCTAGCCTATATTTACCCACTAGACTTCAAAATGAAAAGTGATTTTTTTCTAGCCTATATTAACCAACTAGACTTCAAGATGAAAAGTGCATTTTTCTAGCCTATATTAACCCACTAGACTTGAAAATGAACAGTTCTTTTTTCTATTCTAATGTTAACCCAGTAGACTTCAAAATGAACAGTGCTTTTTTGTAGCCTATATTAACCCACTAGACTTCAAAATGAACAGTGCTTTTTTCTAGCCTATATTAACCCACTAGACTTCAAAAGGAGAAGTCCTTTTTTCTAGTCTATATTAACCAACTAGACTTCAAAATGAAAAGTGCATTTTTCTTGCCTATATTAACCCACTAGACTTCAAAATGAACTGTGCTTTTTTCTAGCCTATATTTACCCACTAGACTTCAAAATGAAAAGTGCTTTTTTCTAGCCTATTTTAACCCACTAGTCTTCAAAATGAACAGTGCTTTTTTCTAGCCTATATTAACCCACTAGACTTCAAAATGAACAGTGCTTTTTTCTAGCCTATATTAACCCACTAGACTTCAAAATGAACAGTGCTTTTTTCTAGCCTATATTAACTCACTAGACTTCAAAACGAAAAGTGCTTTTTTCTAGCCTATATTAACCCACTAGACTTCAAAATGAACAGTGCTTTTTTCTAGCCTATATTAACCCACTAGTCTTCAAAATGAACAGTGCTTTTTTCTAGCCTATATTAACCCACTAGACTTCAAAATGAACAGCGCTTTTTTCTAGCCTATATTAACCCACAAGACTTCAAAAGGAGAAGTCCTTTTTTCTAGCCTATATTAACCGACTTGAATTCAAAATGAACAGTGCTTTTTTCTAGCCTATATTAACCCACTAGACTTCAAAATGAACAGTGCTTTTTTTTAGCCTATATTAACACACTAGACTTCAAATTGAAAAATGCTTCTTTCTAGCCTATATTACCAACTAGACTTCAAAAGGAAAAGTGCAATTTTCTAGCCTATATTATCCCATAAGACTTCAAAAGGAAAAGTGCAATTTTCTAGCCTATATTATCCCATAAGACTTCAAAATGAAAAGTGCTTTTTTCTAGCCTATATTAACCAACTAGACTTCAAAATGAAAAGTGCATTTTTCTTGCCTATATTAAACCACTAGACTTCAAAATGAACTGTGCTTTTTTCTAGCCTATATTTACCCACTAGACTTCAAAAGAAGAAGTGCTTTTTTCTAGCCTATATTAACCTTCTAGACTTGAAAATGAACAGTGCTTTTTTCTAGCCTATATTAACCCACTAGACTTCAAAATGAAAAGTGCTTTTTTCTAGCCTATATTAACCCACTAGACTTCAAAATGAATAGTGCTTTTTTGTAGCCTATATTAGCCCTCTAGACTTCAAAATGAACAGTGCTTTTTTCTAGCCTATATTAACCCACTAGACTTCAAAATGAACCGTGCTATTTTCTAGCCAATATTAACTCACTAGACTTCAAAATGAACAGTGCTTTTTTTAGCCTATATTAATACACTAGACTTCAAAATGAAAAATGCTTCTTTCTAGCCTATATTACCAACTAGACTTCAAAAGGAAAAGTGCAATTTTCTAGCCTATATTATCCCATAAGACTTCTAAATGTAAAGTGCTTTTTTTCTAGTCTATTTTAACCCACTAGACTTCGAGATGAAAAGTGCTTTTTTTTCTAGTCTATATTAACCCACTAGACTTCAAAATGAAAAGTGATTTTTTTTCTAGCCTATATTAACTCACTAGACTTCAAAATGAACAGTGCTTTTTTCTAGCCTATATTAACCCACTAGACTTCAAAATGAACAGTGCTTTTTTCTAGCCAATATTAACTCACTAGACTTCAAAATGAAAACTGCTTTTTTCTAGCCTATATTAACCCAATAGACTTCAAAAGGAGAAGTGCTTTTTTCTAGCCTATATTAACCCACTAGACTTCAAAATGAAAAGTGCATTTTTCTAGCCTATATTAACCCATATGACATCGAAATGTAAAGTGATTTTTCCTAGTCTATATTAACCAACTAGACTTCAAAATGAAAAGTGCATTTTTCTTGCCTATATTAACCCACTAGACTTCAAAATGAACTGTGCTTTTTTCTAGCCTATATTTACCCACTAGACTTCAAAATGAAAAGTGATTTTTTCTAGCCTATATTAACCAACTAGTCTTCAAGATGAAAAGTGCATTTTTCTAGCCTATATTAACCCACTAGACTTGAAAATGAACAGTTCTTTTTTCTATTCTAATGTTAACCCAATAGACTTCAAAATGAACAGTGCTTTTTTGTAGCCTATATTAACCCACTAGACTTCAAAATGAACAGTGCTTTTTTCTAGCCTATATTAACCCACTAGACTTCAAAAGGAGAAGTCCTTTTTTCTAGTCTATATTAACCAACTAGACTTCAAAATGAAAAGTGCATTTTTCTTGCCTATATTAACCCACTAGACTTCAAAATGAACTGTGCTTTTTTCTAGCCTATATTTACGCACTAGACTTCAAAATGAAAAGTGCTTTTTTCTAGCCTATGTTAACCCACTAGTCTTCAAAATGAACAGTGCTTTTTTCTAGCCTATATTAACCCACTAGACTTGAAAATGAACAGTGCTTTTTTCTAGCCTATATTAACCCACTAGACTTCAAAATGAACAGTGCTTTTTTCTAGCCTATATTAACTCACTAGACTTCAAAACGAAAAGTGCTTTTTTCTAGCCTATATTAACCCACTAGACTTCAAAATGAACAGTGCTTCTTTCTAGCCTATATTAACCCACTAGACTTCAAAATGAACAGTGCTTTTTTCTAGCCTATATTAACCCACTAGACTTCAAAATGAACAGCGCTTTTTTCTAGCCTATATTAACCCACAAGACTTCAAAAGGAGAAGTCCTTTTTTCTAGCCTATATTAACCGACTTGAATTCAAAATGAACAGTGCTTTTTTCTAGCCTATATTAACCCACTAGACTTCAAAATGAACAGTGCTTTTTTTTAGCCTATATTAACACACTAGACTTCAAATTGAAAAATGCTTCTTTCTAGCCTATATTACCAACTAGACTTCAAAAGGAAAAGTGCAATTTTCTAGCCTATATTATCCCATAAGACTTCAAAATGAAAAGTGCTTTGTTCTAGCCTATATTAACCAACTAGACTTCAAAATGAAAAGTGCATTTTTCTTGCCTATATTAACCCACTAGACTTCAAAATGAACTGTGCTTTTTTCTAGCCTATATTTACCCACTTGACTTCAAAAGAAGAAGTGCTTTTTTCTAGCCTATATTAACCTTCTAGACTTGAAAATGAACAGTGCTTTTTTCTAGCCTATATTAACCCACTAGACTTCAAAATGAAAAGTGCTTTTTTCTAGCCTATATTAACCCACTAGATTTCAAAATGAATAGTGCTTTTTTGTAGCCTGTATTAATACACTAGACTTCAAAATGAAAAATGCTTCTTTCTAGCCTATATTACCAACTAGACTTCAAAAGGAGAAGTCCTTTTTTCTAGCCTATATTAACCGACTTGAATTCAAAATGAACAGTGCTTTTTCCTAGCCTATATTAACCCACTAGACTTCAAAATGAACAGTGCTTTTTTTTAGCCTATATTAACACACTAGACTTCAAATTGAAAAATGCTTCTTTCTAGCCTATATTACCAACTAGACTTCAAAAGGAAAAGTGCAATTTTCTAGCCTATATTATCCCATAAGACTTCTAAATGTAAAGTGCTTTTTTTCTAGCCTATTTTAACCCACTAGACTTCGAAATGAAAAGTGCTTTTTTTTCTAGTCTATATTAACTCACTAGACTTCAAAATGAAAAGTGATTTTTTTCTAGCCTATATTAACTCACTAGACTTCAAAATGAACAGTGCTTTTTTCTAGCCTATATTAACCCACTAGACTTCAAAATGAACAGTGCTTTTTTCTAGCCAATATTAACTCACTAGACTTCAAAATGAAAACTGCTTTTTTCTAGCCTATATTAACCCAATAGACTTCAAAAGGAGAAGTGCTTTTTTCTAGCCTATATTAACCCACTAGACTTCAAAATGAACAGTGCTTTTTTCTAGCCTATATTAACCCACTAGACTTCAAAATGAACAGTGCTTTTTTCTAGCCTATATTAACTCACTACTCTTAAAAACGAAAAGTGCTTTTTTCTAGCCTATATTAACCCACTAGACTTCGAAATGAAAAGTGCTTCTTTCTAGCCTATATTAACGCACTAGAGTTCAAAAGGAGAAGTGTTTTTTTCTAGCCTATATTAACGCACTAGACTTCAAAATGAAGTGCTTTTTTCTAGCCTATATTAACCCACTAGACTTCAAAATGAACAGTGCTTTTTTCTAGCCTATATTAACACTCTAGACTTCGAAATGAAAAATGCTTCTTTCTAGCCTATATTACCAACTAGACTCCAAAAGGAAAAGTGCAATTTTCTAGCCTATATTATCCCATAAGACTTCAAAATGAACGGTGCTTTTTTTAGCCTATATTACCAACTAGACTTCAAAAGGAAAACTGCAATTTTCTAGCCTATATTAACCCATAAGACATCGAAATGTAAAGTGATTTTTTCTAGTCTATATTAACCAACTAGACTTCAAAATGAAAAGTGCATTTTTCTTGCCTATATTAACCCACTAGACTTCAAAATGAACTGTGCTTTTTTCTAGCCTATATTTACCCACTAGACTTCAAAATGAAAAGTGCTTTTTTCTAGCCTATATTAACCCACTAGTCTTCAAAATGAACAGTGCTTTTTTCTAGCCTATATTAACCCACTAGACTTCAAAATGAACAGTGCTTTTTTCTAGCCTATATTATCCCACTAGACTTCAAAATGAACAGTGCTTTTTTCTAGGCTATATTAACTCACTAGACTTGAAAACGAAAAGTGCTTTTTTCTAGCCTATATTAACCCACTAGACTTCAAAATGAACAGTGCTTTTTTCTAGCCTATATTAACCCACTAGACTTCAAAATGAACAGTGCTTTTTTTTAGCCTATATTAACACACTAGACTTCAAATTGAAAAATGCTTCTTTCTAGCCTATATTACCAACTAGACTTCAAAAGGAAAAGTGCAATTTTCTAGCCTGTATTATCCCATAAGACTTCAAAATGAAAAGTGCTTTTTTCTAGCCTATATTAACCAACTAGACTTCAAAATGAAAAGTGCATTTTTCTTACCTATATTAACCAACTAGACTTCAAAATGAACTGTGCTTTTTTCTAGCCTATATTTACCCACTAGACTTCAAAAGAAGAAGTGCTTTTTTCTAGCCTATATTAACCTACTAGACTTGAAAATGAACAGTGCTTTTTTCTAGCCTATATTAACCCACTAGACTTCAAAATGAAAAGTGCTTTTTTCTAGCCTATATTAACCCACTAGACTTCAAAATGAATAGTGCTTTTTTGTAGCCTATATTAACCCTCTAGACTTCAAAATGAACAGTGCTTTTTTCTAGCCTATATTAACCCACTAGACTTCAAAATGCACAGTGCGATTTTCTAGCCAATATTAACTCACTAGACTTCAAAACGAAAAGTGCTTTTTTCTAGCCTATATTAACCCACTAGACTTCAAAATGAACAGTGATTTTTTTAGCCTATATTAATACACTAGACTTCAAAATGAAAAATGCTTCTTTCTAGCCTATATTACCAACTAGACTTCAAAAGGAAAAGTGCAATTTTCTAGCCTATATTATCCCATAAGACTTCTAAATGTAAAGTGCTTTTTTTCTAGCCTATTTTAACCCACTAGACTTCGAAATGAAAAGTGCTTTTTTTTCTAGTCTATATTAACCCACTAGACTTCAAAATGAAAAGTGATTTTTTTTCTAGCCTATATTAACTCACTAGACTTCAAAATGAACAGTGCTTTTTTCTAGCCTATATTAACCCACTAGACTTCAAAATGAACAGTGCTTTTTTCTAGCCAATATTAACTCACTAGACTTCAAACTGAAAACTGCTTTTTTCTAGCCTATATTAACCCAATAGACTTCAAAAGGAGAAGTGCTTTTTTCTAGCCTATATTAACCCACTAGACTTCAAAATGAACAGTGCTTTTTTCTAGCCTATATTAACCCACTAGACTTCAAAATGAACAGTGCTTTTTTCTAGCCTATATTAACTCACTACTCTTAAAAACGAAAAGTGCTTTTTTCTAGCCTATATTAACCCACTAGACTTCGAAATGAAAAGTGCTTCTTTCTAGCCTATATTAACGCACTAGAGTTCAAAAGGAGAAGTGTTTTTTTCTAGCCTATATTAACGCACTAGACTTCAAAATGAAGTGCTTTTTTCTAGCCTATATTAACCCACTAGACTTCAAAATGAACAGTGCTTTTTTCTAGCCTATATTAACACTCTAGACTTCGAAATGAAAAATGCTTCTTTCTAGCCTATATTACCAACTAGACTTCAAAAGGAAAAGTGCAATTTTCTAGCCTATATTATCCCATAAGACTTCAAAATGAACGGTGCTTTTTTTTAGCCTATATTACCAACTAGACTTCAAAAGGAAAACTGCAATTTTCTAGCCTATATTAACCCATAAGACATCGAAATGTAAAGTGATTTTTTCTAGTCTATATTAACCAACTAGACTTCAAAATGAAAAGTGCATTTTTCTTGCCTATATTAACCCACTAGACTTCAAAATGAACTGTGCTTTTTTCTATCCTATATTTACCCACTAGACTTCAAAATGAACAGTGCTTTTTTTCTAGCCTATATTAACCCACTAGACTTCAAAATGAAAACTGCTTTTTTCTAGCCTATATTAACCCACTAGACTTCAAAAGGAGAAGTCCTTTTTTCTAGCCTATATTAACCCACTTGAATTCAAAATGAACAGTGCTTTTTTCTAGCCTATATTAACCCACTAGACTTCAAAATGAACAGTGCTTTTTTCTAGCCTATATTAACTCACTAGTCTTCAAAACGAAAAGTGCTTTTTTCTAGCCTATATTAACCCACTAGACTTCAAAATGAACAGTGCTTTTTTTTTAGCCTATATTAACACACTAGACTTCAAAATGAAAAATGCTTCTTTCTAGCCTATATTACCAACTAGACTTCAAAAGGAAAAGTGCAATTTTCTAGCCTATATTATCCCATAAGACTTCAAAATGAAAAGTGCTTTTTTCTAGCCTATATTAACCAACTAGACTTCAAAATGAAAAGTGCATTTTTCTAGCCTATATTAACCCATATGACATCGAAATGTAAGGTGATTTTTTCTAGTCTATATTAACCAACTAGACTTCAAAATGAAAAGTGCATTTTTCTTGCCTATATTAACCCACTAGACTTCAAAATGAACTGTGATTTTTCTAGCCTATATTTACCCACTAGACTTCAAAAGAAGAAGTGCTTTTTTCTAGCCTATATTAACCTACTAGACTTGAAAATGAACAGTGCTTTTTTCTAGCCTATATTAACCCACTAGACTTCAAAATGAAAACTGCTTTTTTCTAGCCTATATTAACCCACTAGACTTCAAAAGGAGAAGTCCTTTTTTCTAGCCTATATTAACCCACTTGAATTCAAAATGAACAGTGCTTTTTTCTAGCCTATATTAACCCACTACACTTCAAAATGAACAGTGCTTTTTTTAGCCTATATTAACACACTAGACTTCAAAATGAAAAATGCTTGTTTCTAGCCTATATTACCAACTAGACTTCAAAAGGAAAAGTGCAATTTTCTAGCCTATATTATCCCATAAGACTTCAAAATGAAAAGTGCTTTTTTCTAGCCTATATTAACCAACTAGACTTCAAAATGAAAAGTGCATTTTTCTAGCCTATATTTACCCACTAGACTTCAAAAGAAGAAGTGCTTTTTTCTAGCCTATATTAACCTACTAGACTTGAAAATGAACAGTGCTTTTTTCTAGCCTATATTAACCCACTAGACTTCAAAATGAAAAGTGCTTTTTTCTAGCCTATATTAACCCACTAGACTTCAAAATGAATAGTGCTTTTTTGTAGCCTATATTAACCCTCTAGACTTCAAAATGAACAGTGCTTTTTTCTAGCCTATATTAACCCACTAGACTTCAAAATGCACAGTGCGATTTTCTAGCCAATATTAACTCACTAGACTTCAAAACGAAAAGTGCTTTTTTCTAGCCTATATTAACCCACTAGACTTCAAAATGAACAGTGATTTTTTTAGCCTATATTAATACACTAGACTTCAAAATGAAAAATGCTTCTTTCTAGCCTATATTACCAACTAGACTTCAAAAGGAAAAGTGCAATTTTCTAGCCTATATTATCCCATAAGACTTCTAAATGTAAAGTGCTTTTTTTCTAGCCTATTTTAACCCACTAGACTTCGAAATGAAAAGTGCTTTTTTTTCTAGTCTATATTAACCCACTAGACTTCAAAATGAAAAGTGATTTTTTTTCTAGCCTATATTAACTCACTAGACTTCAAAATGAACAGTGCTTTTTTCTAGCCTATATTAACCCACTAGACTTCAAAATGAACAGTGCTTTTTTCTAGCCAATATTAACTCACTAGACTTCAAAATGAAAACTGCTTTTTTCTAGCCTATATTAACCCAATAGACTTCAAAAGGAGAAGTGCTTTTTTCTAGCCTATATTAACCCACTAGACTTCAAAATGAACAGTGCTTTTTTCTAGCCTATATTAACCCACTAGACTTCAAAATGAACAGTGCTTTTTTCTAGCCTATATTAACTCACTACTCTTAAAAACTAAAAGTGCTTTTTTCTAGCCTATATTAACCCACTAGACTTCGAAATGAAAAGTGCTTCTTTCTAGCCTATATTAACGCACTAGAGTTCAAAAGGAGAAGTGTTTTTTTCTAGCCTATATTAACGCACTAGACTTCAAAATGAAGTGCTTTTTTCTAGCCTATATTAACCCACTAGACTTCAAAATGAACAGTGCTTTTTTCTAGCCTATATTAACACTCTAGACTTCGAAATGAAAAATGCTTCTTTCTAGCCTATATTACCAACTAGACTTCAAAAGGAAAAGTGCAATTTTCTAGCCTATATTATCCCATAAGACTTCAAAATGAACGGTGCTTTTTTTTAGCCTATATTACCAACTAGACTTCAAAAGGAAAACTGCAATTTTCTAGCCTATATTAACCCATAAGACATCGAAATGTAAAGTGATTTTTTCTAGTCTATATTAACCAACTAGACTTCAAAATGAAAAGTGCATTTTTCTTGCCTATATTAACCCACTAGACTTCAAAATGAACTGTGCTTTTTTCTAGCCTATATTTACCCACTAGACTTCAAAATGAACAGTGCTTTTTTTCTAGCCTATATTAACCCACTAGACTTCAAAATGAAAACTGCTTTTTTCTAGCCTATATTAACCCACTAGACTTCAAAAGGAGAAGTCCTTTTTTCTAGCCTATATTAACCCACTTGAATTCAAAATGAACAGTGCTTTTTTCTAGCCTATATTAACCCACTAGACTTCAAAATGAACAGTGCTTTTTTCTAGCCTATATTAACTCACTAGTCTTCAAAACGAAAAGTGCTTTTTTCTAGCCTATATTAACCCACTAGACTTCAAAATGAACAGTGCTTTTTTTAGCCTATATTAACACACTAGACTTCAAAATGAACAGTGCTTTTTTCTAGCCTATATTACCAACTAGACTTCAAAAGGAAAAGTGCAATTTTCTAGCCTATATTATCCCATAAGACTTCAAAATGAAAAGTGCTTTTTTCTAGCCTATATTAACCAACTAGACTTCAAAATGAAAAGTGCATTTTTCTTGCCTATATTAACCCACTAGACTTCAAAATGAACTGTGCTTTTTCTAGCCTATATTTACCCACTAGACTTCAAAAGAAGAAGTGCTTTTTTCTAGCCTATATTAACCTACTAGACTTGAAAATGAACAGTGCTTTTTTCTAGCCTATATTAACCCACTAGACTTCAAAATGAAAACTGCTTTTTTCTAGCCTATATTAACCCACTAGACTTCAAAAGGAGAAGTCCTTTTTTCTAGCCTATATTAACCCACTTGAATTCAAAATGAACAGTGCTTTTTTCTAGCCTATATTAACCCACTACACTTCAAAATGAACAGTGCTTTTTTTAGCCTATATTAACACACTAGACTTCAAAATGAAAAATGCTTGTTTCTAGCCTATATTACCAACTAGACTTCAAAAGGAAAAGTGCAATTTTCTAGCCTATATTATCCCATAAGACTTCAAAATGAACAGTGCTTTTTTCTAGCCTATATTAAAACACTAGACTTCAAAATAAAAAATGCTTCTTTCTAGCCTATATTACCAACTAGACTTCAAAAGTAAAAGTGCAATTTTCTAGCCTATATTTTCCCATAAGACTTCTAAATGTAAAGTGCTTTTTTTCTAGCCTATATTAACTCACTAGACTTCGAAATGAAAAGTGCTTTTTTTTCTAGTCTATATTAAACCACTAGAATTCGAAATGAAAACTGATTTTTTTTTCTAGCCTATATTAACTCACTAGACTTCAAAATGAAACGTGCTTCTTTCTAGCGTATATTACCAACTAGACTTCAAAAGGAAAAGTGCAATTTTCTAGGCTATATTATCCCATAAGACTTCAAAATGAAAAGTGCTTTTTTCTAGCCTATATTAACCAACTAGACTTCAAAATGAAAAGTGCTTTTTTCTAGCCTATATTAACCAACTAGACTTCAAAATGAACTGTGCTTTTTTCTAGCCTATATTAACCCACTAGACTTCAAAATGAACAGTGCTTTTTTCTAGCCTATATTAACTCACTAGTCTTCAAACCGAAAAGTGCTTTTTTCTAGCCTATATTAACTCACTAGTCTTCAAACCGAAAAGTGCTTTTTTCTAGCCTATATTAACCCACTAGACTTCAAACCGAAAAGTGCTTTTTTCTAGCCTATATTAACCAACTAGACTTCAAAATGAACTGTGCTTTTTTCTAGCCTATATTAACCCACTAGACTTCAAAATGAACAGTGCTTTTTTCTAGCCTATATTAACTCACTAGTCTTCAAACCGAAAAGTGCTTTTTTCTAGCCTATATTAACCCACTAGACTTCAAACCGAAAAGTGCTTTTTTCTAGCCTATATTAACTCACTAGACTTCAAAACGAAAAGTGCTTTTTTCTAGCCTATATTAACCTACTAGACTTCAAAATGAACAGTGCTTTTTTCTAGCCTATATTAACCCACTAGACTTCAAAATGAAAACTGCTTTTTTCTAGCCTATATTAACCCACTAGACTTCAAAAGGAGAAGTCCTTTTTTCTAGCCTATATTAACCCACTTGACTTCAAAATGAACAGTGCTTTTTTCTAGCCTATATTAACCCACTAGACTTCAAAATGAACAGTGCTTTTTTCTAGCCTATATTAACTCACTGGTTTTCAAAACGAAAAGTGCTTTTTTCTAGCCTATATTAACCCACTAGACTTCAAAATGAATAGTGCTTTTCTTTAGCCTATATTAACACACTAGACTTCAAAATGAAAAATGCTTCTCTCTAGCCTATATTACCAACTAGACTTCAAAAGGAAAAGTGCAATTTTCTAGCCTATATTATCCCATAAGACTTCAAAATGAAAAGTGCTTTTTTCTAGCCTATATTAACCAACTAGACTTTAAAATGAAAAGTGCATTTTTCTAGCCTATATTAACCCATATGACATCGAAATGTAAAGTGATTTTTTCTAGTCTATATTAACCAACTAGACTTCAAAATGAAAAGTGCATTTTTCTTGCCTATATTAACCCACTAGACTTCAAAATGAACTGTGCTCTTTTCTAGCCTATATTTACCCACTAGACTTCAAAAGGAGAAGTGCTTTTTTCTAGCCTATATTAACCCACTAGACTTCAAAATGAAAAGTGCTTTTTTCTAGCCTATATTAACCCACTAGACTTCAAAATGAACAGTGCTTTTTTCTAGCCTATATTAACCCACTAGACTTCAAAATGAAAACTGCTTTTTTCTAGCCTATATTAACCCACTAGACTTCAAAAGGAGAAGTCCTTTTTTCTAGCCTATATTAACCCACTTGACTTCAAAATGAACAGTGCTTTTTTCTAGCCTATATTAACCCACTAGACTTCAAAATGAACAGTGCTTTTTTCTAGCCAATATTAACTCACTAGACTTCAAAACGAAAAGTGCTTTTTTCTAGCCTATATTTACCCACTAGACTTCAAAATTAACAGTGCTTTTTTTTTAGACTATATTAAAACACTAGACTTCAAAATGAAAAATGCTTCTTTCTAGCCTATATTACCAACTAGACTTCAAAAGTAAAAGTGCAATTTTCTAGCCTATATTTTCCCATAAGACTTCAAAATGAACGGTGCTTTTTTTTAGCCTATATTACCAACTAGACTTCAAAAGGAAAACTGCAATTTTCTAGCCTATATTAACCCATAAGACATCGAAATGTAAAGTGATTTTTTCTAGTCTATATTAACCAACTAGACTTCAAAATGAAAAGTGCATTTTTCTTGCCTATATTAACCCACTAGACTTCAAAATGAACTGTGCTTTTTTCTAGCCTATATTTACCCACTAGACTTCAAAATGAACAGTGCTTTTTTTCTAGCCTATATTAACCCACTAGACTTCAAAATGAAAACTGCTTTTTTCTAGCCTATATTAACCCACTAGACTTCAAAAGGAGAAGTCCTTTTTTCTAGCCTATATTAACCCACTTGAATTCAAAATGAACAGTGCTTTTTTCTAGCCTATATTAACCCACTAGACTTCAAAATGAACAGTGCTTTTTTCTAGCCTATATTAACTCACTAGTCTTCAAAACGAAAAGTGCTTTTTTCTAGCCTATATTAACCCACTAGACTTCAAAATGAACAGTGCTTTTTTTAGCCTATATTAACACACTAGACTTCAAAATGAACAGTGCTTTTTTCTAGCCTATATTACCAACTAGACTTCAAAAGGAAAAGTGCAATTTTCTAGCCTATATTATCCCATAAGACTTCAAAATTAAAAGTGCTTTTTTCTAGCCTATATTAACCAACTAGACTTCAAAATGAAAAGTGCATTTTTCTAGCCTATATTAACCCATATGACATCGAAATGTAAGGTGATTTTTTCTAGTCTATATTAACCAACTAGACTTCAAAATGAAAAGTGCATTTTTCTTGCCTATATTAACCCACTAGACTTCAAAATGAACTGTGCTTTTTCTAGCCTATATTTACCCACTAGACTTCAAAAGAAGAAGTGCTTTTTTCTAGCCTATATTAACCTACTAGACTTGAAAATGAACAGTGCTTTTTTCTAGCCTATATTAACCCACTAGACTTCAAAATGAAAACTGCTTTTTTCTAGCCTATATTAACCCACTAGACTTCAAAAGGAGAAGTCCTTTTTTCTAGCCTATATTAACCCACTTGAATTCAAAATGAACAGTGCTTTTTTCTAGCCTATATTAACCCACTACACTTCAAAATGAACAGTGCTTTTTTTAGCCTATATTAACACACTAGACTTCAAAATGAAAAATGCTTGTTTCTAGCCTATATTACCAACTAGACTTCAAAAGGAAAAGTGCAATTTTCTAGCCTATATTATCCCATAAGACTTCAAAATGAACAGTGCTTTTTTCTAGCCTATATTAAAACACTAGACTTCAAAATGAAAAATGCTTCTTTCTAGCCTATATTACCAACTAGACTTCAAAAGTAAAAGTGCAATTTTCTAGCCTATATTTTCCCATAAGACTTCTAAATGTAAAGTGCTTTTTTTCTAGCCTATATTAACTCACTAGACTTCGAAATGAAAAGTGCTTTTTTTTCTAGTCTATATTAAACCACTAGAATTCGAAATGAAAACTGATTTTTTTTTCTAGCCTATATTAACTCACTAGACTTCAAAATGAAACGTGCTTCTTTCTAGCGTATATTACCAACTAGACTTCAAAAGGAAAAGTGCAATTTTCTAGGCTATATTATCCCATAAGACTTCAAAATGAAAAGTGCTTTTTTCTAGCCTATATTAACCAACTAGACTTCAAAATGAAAAGTGCTTTTTTCTAGCCTATATTAACCAACTAGACTTCAAAATGAACTGTGCTTTTTTCTAGCCTATATTAACCCACTAGACTTCAAAATGAACAGTGCTTTTTTCTAGCCTATATTAACTCACTAGTCTTCAAACCGAAAAGTGCTTTTTTCTAGCCTATATTAACTCACTAGTCTTCAAACCGAAAAGTGCTTTTTTCTAGCCTATATTAACCCACTAGACTTCAAACCGAAAAGTGCTTTTTTCTAGCCTATATTAACCAACTAGACTTCAAAATGAACTGTGCTTTTTTCTAGCCTATATTTACCCACTAGACTTCAAAAGAAGAAGTGCTTTTTTCTAGCCTATATTAACCTACTAGACTTGAAAATGAACAGTGCTTTTTTCTAGCCTATATTAACCCACTAGACTTCAAAATGAAAACTGCTTTTTTCTAGCCTATATTAACCCACTAGACTTCAAAAGGAGAAGTCCTTTTTTCTAGCCTATATTAACCCACTTGAATTCAAAATGAACAGTGCTTTTTTCTAGCCTATATTAACCCACTACACTTCAAAATGAACAGTGCTTTTTTTAGCCTATATTAACACACTAGACTTCAAAATGAAAAATGCTTGTTTCTAGCCTATATTACCAACTAGACTTCAAAAGGAAAAGTGCAATTTTCTAGCCTATATTATCCCATAAGACTTCAAAATGAAAAGTGCTTTTTTCTAGCCTATATTAACCAACTAGACTTCAAAATGAAAAGTGCATTTTTCTAGCCTATATTTACCCACTAGACTTCAAAAGAAGAAGTGCTTTTTTCTAGCCTATATTAACCTACTAGACTTGAAAATGAACAGTGCTTTTTTCTAGCCTATATTAACCCACTAGACTTCAAAATGAAAAGTGCTTTTTTCTAGCCTATATTAACCCACTAGACTTCAAAATGAATAGTGCTTTTTTGTAGCCTATATTAACCCTCTAGACTTCAAAATGAACAGTGCTTTTTTCTAGCCTATATTAACCCACTAGACTTCAAAATGCACAGTGCGATTTTCTAGCCAATATTAACTCACTAGACTTCAAAACGAAAAGTGCTTTTTTCTAGCCTATATTAACCCACTAGACTTCAAAATGAACAGTGATTTTTTTAGCCTATATTAATACACTAGACTTCAAAATGAAAAATGCTTCTTTCTAGCCTATATTACCAACTAGACTTCAAAAGGAAAAGTGCAATTTTCTAGCCTATATTATCCCATAAGACTTCTAAATGTAAAGTGCTTTTTTTCTAGCCTATTTTAACCCACTAGACTTCGAAATGAAAAGTGCTTTTTTTTCTAGTCTATATTAACCCACTAGACTTCAAAATGAAAAGTGATTTTTTTTCTAGCCTATATTAACTCACTAGACTTCAAAATGAACAGTGCTTTTTTCTAGCCTATATTAACCCACTAGACTTCAAAATGAACAGTGCTTTTTTCTAGCCAATATTAACTCACTAGACTTCAAAATGAAAACTGCTTTTTTCTAGCCTATATTAACCCAATAGACTTCAAAAGGAGAAGTGCTTTTTTCTAGCCTATATTAACCCACTAGACTTCAAAATGAACAGTGCTTTTTTCTAGCCTATATTAACCCACTAGACTTCAAAATGAACAGTGCTTTTTTCTAGCCTATATTAACTCACTACTCTTAAAAACTAAAAGTGCTTTTTTCTAGCCTATATTAACCCACTAGACTTCGAAATGAAAAGTGCTTCTTTCTAGCCTATATTAACGCACTAGAGTTCAAAAGGAGAAGTGTTTTTTTCTAGCCTATATTAACGCACTAGACTTCAAAATGAAGTGCTTTTTTCTAGCCTATATTAACCCACTAGACTTCAAAATGAACAGTGCTTTTTTCTAGCCTATATTAACACTCTAGACTTCGAAATGAAAAATGCTTCTTTCTAGCCTATATTACCAACTAGACTTCAAAAGGAAAAGTGCAATTTTCTAGCCTATATTATCCCATAAGACTTCAAAATGAACGGTGCTTTTTTTTAGCCTATATTACCAACTAGACTTCAAAAGGAAAACTGCAATTTTCTAGCCTATATTAACCCATAAGACATCGAAATGTAAAGTGATTTTTTCTAGTCTATATTAACCAACTAGACTTCAAAATGAAAAGTGCATTTTTCTTGCCTATATTAACCCACTAGACTTCAAAATGAACTGTGCTTTTTTCTAGCCTATATTTACCCACTAGACTTCAAAATGAACAGTGCTTTTTTTCTAGCCTATATTAACCCACTAGACTTCAAAATGAAAACTGCTTTTTTCTAGCCTATATTAACCCACTAGACTTCAAAAGGAGAAGTCCTTTTTTCTAGCCTATATTAACCCACTTGAATTCAAAATGAACAGTGCTTTTTTCTAGCCTATATTAACCCACTAGACTTCAAAATGAACAGTGCTTTTTTCTAGCCTATATTAACTCACTAGTCTTCAAAACGAAAAGTGCTTTTTTCTAGCCTATATTAACCCACTAGACTTCAGAATGAACAGTGCTTTTTTTAGCCTATATTAACACACTAGACTTCAAAATGAACAGTGCTTTTTTCTAGCCTATATTACCAACTAGACTTCAAAAGGAAAAGTGCAATTTTCTAGCCTATATTATCCCATAAGACTTCAAAATGAAAAGTGCTTTTTTCTAGCCTATATTAACCAACTAGACTTCAAAATGAAAAGTGCATTTTTCTTGCCTATATTAACCCACTAGACTTCAAAATGAACTGTGCTTTTTCTAGCCTATATTTACCCACTAGACTTCAAAAGAAGAAGTGCTTTTTTCTAGCCTATATTAACCTACTAGACTTGAAAATGAACAGTGCTTTTTTCTAGCCTATATTAACCCACTAGACTTCAAAATGAAAACTGCTTTTTTCTAGCCTATATTAACCCACTAGACTTCAAAAGGAGAAGTCCTTTTTTCTAGCCTATATTAACCCACTTGAATTCAAAATGAACAGTGCTTTTTTCTAGCCTATATTAACCCACTACACTTCAAAATGAACAGTGCTTTTTTTAGCCTATATTAACACACTAGACTTCAAAATGAAAAATGCTTGTTTCTAGCCTATATTACCAACTAGACTTCAAAAGGAAAAGTGCAATTTTCTAGCCTATATTATCCCATAAGACTTCAAAATGAACAGTGCTTTTTTCTAGCCTATATTAAAACACTAGACTTCAAAATAAAAAATGCTTCTTTCTAGCCTATATTACCAACTAGACTTCAAAAGTAAAAGTGCAATTTTCTAGCCTATATTTTCCCATAAGACTTCTAAATGTAAAGTGCTTTTTTTCTAGCCTATATTAACTCACTAGACTTCGAAATGAAAAGTGCTTTTTTTTCTAGTCTATATTAAACCACTAGAATTCGAAATGAAAACTGATTTTTTTTTCTAGCCTATATTAACTCACTAGACTTCAAAATGAAACGTGCTTCTTTCTAGCGTATATTACCAACTAGACTTCAAAAGGAAAAGTGCAATTTTCTAGGCTATATTATCCCATAAGACTTCAAAATGAAAAGTGCTTTTTTCTAGCCTATATTAACCAACTAGACTTCAAAATGAAAAGTGCTTTTTTCTAGCCTATATTAACCAACTAGACTTCAAAATGAACTGTGCTTTTTTCTAGCCTATATTAACCCACTAGACTTCAAAATGAACAGTGCTTTTTTCTAGCCTATATTAACTCACTAGTCTTCAAACCGAAAAGTGCTTTTTTCTAGCCTATATTAACTCACTAGTCTTCAAACCGAAAAGTGCTTTTTTCTAGCCTATATTAACCCACTAGACTTCAAACCGAAAAGTGCTTTTTTCTAGCCTATATTAACCAACTAGACTTCAAAATGAACTGTGCTTTTTTCTAGCCTATATTAACCCACTAGACTTCAAAATGAACAGTGCTTTTTTCTAGCCTATATTAACTCACTAGTCTTCAAACCGAAAAGTGCTTTTTTCTAGCCTATATTAACCCACTAGACTTCAAACCGAAAAGTGCTTTTTTCTAGCCTATATTAACTCACTAGACTTCAAAACGAAAAGTGCTTTTTTCTAGCCTATATTAACCTACTAGACTTCAAAATGAACAGTGCTTTTTTCTAGCCTATATTAACCCACTAGACTTCAAAATGAAAACTGCTTTTTTCTAGCCTATATTAACCCACTAGACTTCAAAAGGAGAAGTCCTTTTTTCTAGCCTATATTAACCCACTTGACTTCAAAATGAACAGTGCTTTTTTCTAGCCTATATTAACCCACTAGACTTCAAAATGAACAGTGCTTTTTTCTAGCCTATATTAACTCACTGGTTTTCAAAACGAAAAGTGCTTTTTTCTAGCCTATATTAACCCACTAGACTTCAAAATGAATAGTGCTTTTCTTTAGCCTATATTAACACACTAGACTTCAAAATGAAAAATGCTTCT
Source organism: Octopus bimaculoides (assembly GCF_046866305.1). Classification (NCBI taxonomy): domain Eukaryota; kingdom Metazoa; phylum Mollusca; class Cephalopoda; order Octopoda; family Octopodidae; genus Octopus; species Octopus bimaculoides. Next base: position 15,514,392 of record NC_142949.1, on the reverse strand, counting down.
CTCTAGCCTATATTACCAACTAGACTTCAAAAGGAAAAGTGCAATTTTCTAGCCTATATTATCCCATAAGACTTCAAAATGAAAAGTGCTTTTTTCTAGCCTATATTAACCAACTAGACTTTAAAATGAAAAGTGCATTTTTCTAGCCTATATTAACCCATATGACATCGAAATGTAAAGTGATTTTTTCTAGTCTATATTAACCAACTAGACTTCAAAATGAAAAGTGCATTTTTCTTGCCTATATTAACCCACTAGACTTCAAAATGAACTGTGCTCTTTTCTAGCCTATATTTACCCACTAGACTTCAAAAGGAGAAGTGCTTTTTTCTAGCCTATATTAACCCACTAGACTTCAAAATGAAAAGTGCTTTTTTCTAGCCTATATTAACCCACTAGACTTCAAAATGAACAGTGCTTTTTTCTAGCCTATATTAACCCACTAGACTTCAAAATGAAAACTGCTTTTTTCTAGCCTATATTAACCCACTAGACTTCAAAAGGAGAAGTCCTTTTTTCTAGCCTATATTAACCCACTTGACTTCAAAATGAACAGTGCTTTTTTCTAGCCTATATTAACCCACTAGACTTCAAAATGAACAGTGCTTTTTTCTAGCCAATATTAACTCACTAGACTTCAAAACGAAAAGTGCTTTTTTCTAGCCTATATTTACCCACTAGACTTCAAAATTAACAGTGCTTTTTTTTTAGACTATATTAAAACACTAGACTTCAAAATGAAAAATGCTTCTTTCTAGCCTATATTACCAACTAGACTTCAAAAGTAAAAGTGCAATTTTCTAGCCTATATTTTCCCATAAGACTTCAAAATGAACGGTGCTTTTTTTTAGCCTATATTACCAACTAGACTTCAAAAGGAAAACTGCAATTTTCTAGCCTATATTAACCCATAAGACATCGAAATGTAAAGTGATTTTTTCTAGTCTATATTAACCAACTAGACTTCAAAATGAAAAGTGCATTTTTCTTGCCTATATTAACCCACTAGACTTCAAAATGAACTGTGCTTTTTTCTAGCCTATATTTACCCACTAGACTTCAAAATGAACAGTGCTTTTTTTCTAGCCTATATTAACCCACTAGACTTCAAAATGAAAACTGCTTTTTTCTAGCCTATATTAACCCACTAGACTTCAAAAGGAGAAGTCCTTTTTTCTAGCCTATATTAACCCACTTGAATTCAAAATGAACAGTGCTTTTTTCTAGCCTATATTAACCCACTAGACTTCAAAATGAACAGTGCTTTTTTCTAGCCTATATTAACTCACTAGTCTTCAAAACGAAAAGTGCTTTTTTCTAGCCTATATTAACCCACTAGACTTCAAAATGAACAGTGCTTTTTTTAGCCTATATTAACACACTAGACTTCAAAATGAACAGTGCTTTTTTCTAGCCTATATTACCAACTAGACTTCAAAAGGAAAAGTGCAATTTTCTAGCCTATATTATCCCATAAGACTTCAAAATGAAAAGTGCTTTTTTCTAGCCTATATTAACCAACTAGACTTCAAAATGAAAAGTGCATTTTTCTAGCCTATATTAACCCATATGACATCGAAATGTAAGGTGATTTTTTCTAGTCTATATTAACCAACTAGACTTCAAAATGAAAAGTGCATTTTTCTTGCCTATATTAACCCACTAGACTTCAAAATGAACTGTGCTTTTTCTAGCCTATATTTACCCACTAGACTTCAAAAGAAGAAGTGCTTTTTTCTAGCCTATATTAACCTACTAGACTTGAAAATGAACAGTGCTTTTTTCTAGCCTATATTAACCCACTAGACTTCAAAATGAAAACTGCTTTTTTCTAGCCTATATTAACCCACTAGACTTCAAAAGGAGAAGTCCTTTTTTCTAGCCTATATTAACCCACTTGAATTCAAAATGAACAGTGCTTTTTTCTAGCCTATATTAACCCACTACACTTCAAAATGAACAGTGCTTTTTTTAGCCTATATTAACACACTAGACTTCAAAATGAAAAATGCTTGTTTCTAGCCTATATTACCAACTAGACTTCAAAAGGAAAAGTGCAATTTTCTAGCCTATATTATCCCATAAGACTTCAAAATGAACAGTGCTTTTTTCTAGCCTATATTAAAACACTAGACTTCAAAATGAAAAATGCTTCTTTCTAGCCTATATTACCAACTAGACTTCAAAAGTAAAAGTGCAATTTTCTAGCCTATATTTTCCCATAAGACTTCTAAATGTAAAGTGCTTTTTTTCTAGCCTATATTAACTCACTAGACTTCGAAATGAAAAGTGCTTTTTTTTCTAGTCTATATTAAACCACTAGAATTCGAAATGAAAACTGATTTTTTTTTCTAGCCTATATTAACTCACTAGACTTCAAAATGAAACGTGCTTCTTTCTAGCGTATATTACCAACTAGACTTCAAAAGGAAAAGTGCAATTTTCTAGGCTATATTATCCCATAAGACTTCAAAATGAAAAGTGCTTTTTTCTAGCCTATATTAACCAACTAGACTTCAAAATGAAAAGTGCTTTTTTCTAGCCTATATTAACCAACTAGACTTCAAAATGAACTGTGCTTTTTTCTAGCCTATATTAACCCACTAGACTTCAAAATGAACAGTGCTTTTTTCTAGCCTATATTAACTCACTAGTCTTCAAACCGAAAAGTGCTTTTTTCTAGCCTATATTAACTCACTAGTCTTCAAACCGAAAAGTGCTTTTTTCTAGCCTATATTAACCCACTAGACTTCAAACCGAAAAGTGCTTTTTTCTAGCCTATATTAACCAACTAGACTTCAAAATGAACTGTGCTTTTTTCTAGCCTATATTAACCCACTAGACTTCAAAATGAACAGTGCTTTTTTCTAGCCTATATTAACTCACTAGTCTTCAAACCGAAAAGTGCTTTTTTCTAGCCTATATTAACCCACTAGACTTCAAACCGAAAAGTGCTTTTTTCTAGCCTATATTAACTCACTAGACTTCAAAACGAAAAGTGCTTTTTTCTAGCCTATATTAACCCACTAGACTTCAAAATGAACAGTGCTTTTTTCTAGCCTATATTAACCCACTAGACTTCAAAATGAAAACTGCTTTTTTCTAGCCTATATTAACCCACTAGACTTCAAAAGGAGAAGTCCTTTTTTCTAGCCTATATTAACCCACTTGACTTCAAAATGAACAGTGCTTTTTTCTAGCCTATATTAACCCACTAGACTTCAAAATGAACAGTGCTTTTTTCTAGCCTATATTAACTCACTGGTTTTCAAAACGAAAAGTGCTTTTTTCTAGCCTATATTAACCCACTAGACTTCAAAATGAATAGTGCTTTTCTTTAGCCTATATTAACACACTAGACTTCAAAATGAAAAATGCTTCTCTCTAGCCTATATTACCAACTAGACTTCAAAAGGAAAAGTGCAATTTTCTAGCCTATATTATCCCATAAGACTTCAAAATGAAAAGTGCTTTTTTCTAGCCTATATTAACCAACTAGACTTTAAAATGAAAAGTGCATTTTTCTAGCCTATATTAACCCATATGACATCGAAATGTAAAGTGATTTTTTCTAGTCTATATTAACCAACTAGACTTCAAAATGAAAAGTGCATTTTTCTTGCCTATATTAACCCACTAGACTTCAAAATGAACTGTGCTCTTTTCTAGCCTATATTTACCCACTAGACTTCAAAAGGAGAAGTGCTTTTTTCTAGCCTATATTAACCCACTAGACTTCAAAATGAAAAGTGCTTTTTTCTAGCCTATATTAACCCACTAGACTTCAAAATGAACAGTGCTTTTTTCTAGCCTATATTAACCCACTAGACTTCAAAATGAAAACTGCTTTTTTCTAGCCTATATTAACCCACTAGACTTCAAAAGGAGAAGTCCTTTTTTCTAGCCTATATTAACCCACTTGACTTCAAAATGAACAGTGCTTTTTTCTAGCCTATATTAACCCACTAGACTTCAAAATGAACAGTGCTTTTTTCTAGCCAATATTAACTCACTAGACTTCAAAACGAAAAGTGCTTTTTTCTAGCCTATATTTACCCACTAGACTTCAAAATTAACAGTGCTTTTTTTTTAGACTATATTAAAACACTAGACTTCAAAATGAAAAATGCTTCTTTCTAGCCTATATTACCAACTAGACTTCAAAAGTAAAAGTGCAATTTTCTAGCCTATATTTTCCCATAAGACTTCTAAATGTAAAGTGCTTTTTTTCTAGCCTATATTAACTCACTAGACTTCGAAATGAAAAGTGCTTTTTTTTCTAGTCTATATTAAACCACTAGAATTCGAAATGAAAACTGATTTTTTTTTCTAGCCTATATTAACTCACTAGACTTCAAAATGAAACGTGCTTCTTTCTAGCGTATATTTCCAACTAGACTTCAAAAGGAAAAGTGCAATTTTCTAGCCTATATTATCCCATAAGACTTCAAAATGAAAAGTGCTTTTTTCTAGCCTATATTAACCAACTAGACTTCAAAATGAAAAGTGCATTTTTCTAGCCTATATTAACCCATATGACATCGAAATGTAAAGTGCATTTTTCTTGCCTATATTAACCCACTAGACTTCAAAATGAACTGTGCTTTTTTCTAGCCTATATTTACCCACTAGACTTCAAAATGAAAAGTGATTTTTTCTAGCCTATATTAACCAACTAGACTTCAAGATGAAAAGTGCATTTTTCTAGCCTATATTAACCCACTAGACTTGAAAATGAACAGTTCTTTTTTCTATTCTAATGTTAACCCAGTAGACTTCAAAATGAACAGTGCTTTTTTGTAGCCTATATTAACCCACTAGACTTCAAAATGAACAGTGCTTTTTTCTAGCCTATATTAACCCACTAGACTTCAAAAGGAGAAGTCCTTTTTTCTAGCCTATATTAACCCACTTGACTTCAAAATGAACAGTGCTTTTTTCTAGCCTATATTAACCCACTAGACTTCAAAATGAACAGTGCTTTTTTCTAGCCTATATTAACTCACTAGTCTTCAAACCGAAAAGTGCTTTTTTCTAGCCTATATTAACCCACTAGACTTCAAAATGAACAGTGCTTTTTTCTAGCCTATATTAAAACACTAGACTTCAAAATGAAAAATGCTTCTTTCTAGCCTATATTACCAACTAGACTTGAAAAGTAAAAGTGCAATTTTCTAGCCTATATTTTCCCATAAGACTTCTAAATGTAAAGTGCTTTTTTTCTAGCCTATATTAACTCACTAGACTTCGAAATGAAAGGTGCTTTTTTTTCTAGTCTATATTAAACCACTAGAATTCGAAATGAAAACTGATTTTTTTTCTAGCCTATATTAACTCACTAGACTTCAAAATGAAACGTGCTATTTTCTAGCCTATATTAACCTCCTAGACTTCAAAATGAAAAGTGCTTTTTTCTAGCCTATATTAACGAACTAGACTTCAAAATGAAAAATGCATTTTTCTAGCCTATATTAACCCACTAGACTTCGAAATGAAAAGTGCTTTTTTCTAGCTTATATTAACCCACTTGACTTCAAAATGAACAGTGCTTTTTTTTCTAGTCTATATTAAACCACTAGAATTCGAAATGAAAACTGATTTTTTTTTCTAGCCTATATTAACTCACTAGACTTCAAAATGAAACGTGCTTCTTTCTAGCGTATATTACCAACTAGACTTCAAAAGGAAAAGTGCAATTTTCTAGCCTATATTATCCCATAAGACTTCAAAATGAAAAGTGCTTTTTTCTAGCCTATATTAACCAACTAGACTTCAAAATGAAAAGTGCATTTTTCTAGCCTATATTAACCCATATGACATCGAAATGTAAAGTGATTTTTTCTAGTCTATATTAACCAACTAGACTTCAAAATGAAAAGTGCATTTTTCTTGCCTATATTAACCCACTAGACTTCAAAATGAACTGTGGTTTTTTCTAGCCTATATTAACCCACTAGACTTCAAAATGAACAGTGCTTTTTTCTAGCCTATATTAACCCACTAGACTTCAAAAGGAGAAGTCCTTTTTTCTAGCCTATATTAACCCACTTGACTTCAAAATGAACAGTGCTTTTTCTAGCCTATATTAACCCACTAGACTTCAAAATGAACAGTGCTTTTTTCTAGCCTATATTAACTCACTAGTCTTCAAAACGAAAAGTGCTTTTTTCTAGCCTATATTAACCCACTAGACTTCAAAATGAACAGTGCTTTTTTCTAGCCTATATTAAAACACTAGACTTCAAAATGAAAAATGCATCTTTCTAGCCTATATTACCAACAAGACTTCAAAAGGAAAAGTGCAATTTTCTAGCCTATATTTTCCCGTAAGACTTCTAAATGTAAAGTGCTTTTTTTCTAGCCTATATTAACTCACTAGACTTCGAAATGAAAAGTCCTTTTTTTTCTAGTCTATATTAAACCACTAGAATTCGAAATGAAAACTGATTTTTTTTTCTAGCCTATATTAACTCACTAGACTTCAAAATGAAACGTGCTTCTTTCTAGCGTATATTACCAACTAGACTTCAAACGGAAAAGTGCAATTTTCTAGCCTATATTATCCCATAAGACTTCAAAATGAACAGTGCTTTTTTCTAGCCTATATTAAAACACTAGACTTCAAAATGAAAAATGCTTCTTTCTAGCCTATATTACCAACTAGACTTCAAAAGTAAAAGTGCAATTTTCTAGCCTATATTTTCCCATAAGACTTCTAAATGTAAAGTGCTTTTTTTCTAGCCTATATTAACTCACTAGACTTCGAAATGAAAAGTGCTTTTTTTTCTAGTCTATATTAAACCACTAGAATTCGAAATGAAAACTGATTTTTTTTTCTAGCCTATATTAACTCACTAGACTTCAAAATGAAACGTGCTTCTTTCTAGCGTATATTACCAACTAGACTTCAAAAGGAAAAGTGCAATTTTCTAGGCTATATTATCCCATAAGACTTCAAAATGAAAAGTGCTTTTTTCTAGCCTATATTAACCAACTAGACTTCAAAATGAAAAGTGCTTTTTTCTAGCCTATATTAACCAACTAGACTTCAAAATGAACTGTGCTTTTTTCTAGCCTATATTAACCCACTAGACTTCAAAATGAACAGTGCTTTTTTCTAGCCTATATTAACTCACTAGTCTTCAAACCGAAAAGTGCTTTTTTCTAGCCTATATTAACCCACTAGACTTCAAACCGAAAAGTGCTTTTTTCTAGCCTATATTAACTCACTAGACTTCAAAACGAAAAGTGCTTTTTTCTAGCCTATATTAACCCACTAGACTTCAAAATGAAACGTGCTTCTTTCTAGCGTATATTACCAACTAGACTTCAAAAGGAAAAGTGCAATTTTCTAGGCTATATTATCCCATAAGACTTCAAAATGAAAAGTGCTTTTTTCTAGCCTATATTAACCAACTAGACTTCAAAATGAAAAGTGCTTTTTTCTAGCCTATATTAACCAACTAGACTTCAAAATGAACTGTGCTTTTTTCTAGCCTATATTAACCCACTAGACTTCAAAATGAACAGTGCTTTTTTCTAGCCTATATTAACTCACTAGTCTTCAAACCGAAAAGTGCTTTTTTCTAGCCTATATTAACCCACTAGACTTCAAACCGAAAAGTGCTTTTTTCTAGCCTATATTAACTCACTAGACTTCAAAACGAAAAGTGCTTTTTTCTAGCCTATATTAACCCACTAGACTTCAAAATGAACAGTGCTTTTTTCTAGCCTATATTAACCCACTAGACTTCAAAATGAACAGTGCTTTTTTCTAGCCTATATTAACCCACTAGACTTCAAAATGAAAACTGCTTTTTTCTAGCCTATATTAACCCACTAGACTTCAAAAGGAGAAGTCCTTTTTTCTAGCCTATATTAACCCACTTGACTTCAAAATGAACAGTGCTTTTTTCTAGCCTATATTAACCCACTAGACTTCAAAATGAACAGTGCTTTTTTCTAGCCTATATTAACTCACTGGTTTTCAAAACGAAAAGTGCTTTTTTCTAGCCTATATTAACCCACTAGACTTCAAAATGAATAGTGCTTTTCTTTAGCCTATATTAACACACTAGACTTCAAAATGAAAAATGCTTCTCTCTAGCCTATATTACCAACTAGACTTCAAAAGGAAAAGTGCAATTTTCTAGCCTATATTATCCCATAAGACTTCAAAATGAAAAGTGCTTTTTTCTAGCCTATATTAACCAACTAGACTTTAAAATGAAAAGTGCATTTTTCTAGCCTATATTAACCCATATGACATCGAAATGTAAAGTGATTTTTTCTAGTCTATATTAACCAACTAGACTTCAAAATGAAAAGTGCATTTTTCTTGCCTATATTAACCCACTAGACTTCAAAATGAACTGTGCTCTTTTCTAGCCTATATTTACCCACTAGACTTCAAAAGGAGAAGTGCTTTTTTCTAGCCTATATTAACCCACTAGACTTCAAAATGAAAAGTGCTTTTTTCTAGCCTATATTAACCAACTAGACTTCAAAATGAAAAGTGCTTTTTTCTAGCCTATATTAACCAACTAGACTTCAAAATGAACTGTGCTTTTTTCTAGCCTATATTAACCCACTAGACTTCAAAATGAACAGTGCTTTTTTCTAGCCTATATTAACTCACTAGTCTTCAAACCGAAAAGTGCTTTTTTCTAGCCTATATTAACCCACTAGACTTCAAACCGAAAAGTGCTTTTTTCTAGCCTATATTAACTCACTAGACTTCAAAACGAAAAGTGCTTTTTTCTAGCCTATATTAACCCACTAGACTTCAAAATGAAACGTGCTTCTTTCTAGCGTATATTACCAACTAGACTTCAAAAGGAAAAGTGCAATTTTCTAGGCTATATTATCCCATAAGACTTCAAAATGAAAAGTGCTTTTTTCTAGCCTATATTAACCAACTAGACTTCAAAATGAAAAGTGCTTTTTTCTAGCCTATATTAACCAACTAGACTTCAAAATGAACTGTGCTTTTTTCTAGCCTATATTAACCCACTAGACTTCAAAATGAACAGTGCTTTTTTCTAGCCTATATTAACTCACTAGTCTTCAAACCGAAAAGTGCTTTTTTCTAGCCTATATTAACCCACTAGACTTCAAACCGAAAAGTGCTTTTTTCTAGCCTATATTAACTCACTAGACTTCAAAACGAAAAGTGCTTTTTTCTAGCCTATATTAACCCACTAGACTTCAAAATGAACAGTGCTTTTTTCTAGCCTATATTAACCCACTAGACTTCAAAATGAACAGTGCTTTTTTCTAGCCTATATTAACCCACTAGACTTCAAAATGAAAACTGCTTTTTTCTAGCCTATATTAACCCACTAGACTTCAAAAGGAGAAGTCCTTTTTTCTAGCCTATATTAACCCACTTGACTTCAAAATGAACAGTGCTTTTTTCTAGCCTATATTAACCCACTAGACTTCAAAATGAACAGTGCTTTTTTCTAGCCTATATTAACTCACTGGTTTTCAAAACGAAAAGTGCTTTTTTCTAGCCTATATTAACCCACTAGACTTCAAAATGAATAGTGCTTTTCTTTAGCCTATATTAACACACTAGACTTCAAAATGAAAAATGCTTCTCTCTAGCCTATATTACCAACTAGACTTCAAAAGGAAAAGTGCAATTTTCTAGCCTATATTATCCCATAAGACTTCAAAATGAAAAGTGCTTTTTTCTAGCCTATATTAACCAACTAGACTTTAAAATGAAAAGTGCATTTTTCTAGCCTATATTAACCCATATGACATCGAAATGTAAAGTGATTTTTTCTAGTCTATATTAACCAACTAGACTTCAAAATGAAAAGTGCATTTTTCTTGCCTATATTAACCCACTAGACTTCAAAATGAACTGTGCTCTTTTCTAGCCTATATTTACCCACTAGACTTCAAAAGGAGAAGTGCTTTTTTCTAGCCTATATTAACCCACTAGACTTCAAAATGAAAAGTGCTTTTTTCTAGCCTATATTAACCCACTAGACTTCAAAATGAACAGTGCTTTTTTCTAGCCTATATTAACCCACTAGACTTCAAAATGAAAACTGCTTTTTTCTAGCCTATATTAACCCACTAGACTTCAAAAGGAGAAGTCCTTTTTTCTAGCCTACATTAACCCACTTGACTTCAAAATGAACAGTGCTTTTTTCTAGCCTATATTAACCCACTAGACTTCAAAATGAACAGTGCTTTTTTCTAGCCAATATTAACTCACTAGACTTCAAAACGAAAAGTGCTTTTTTCTAGCCTATATTTACCCACTAGACTTCAAAATTAACAGTGCTTTTTTTTTAGACTATATTAAAACACTAGACTTCAAAATGAAAAATGCTTCTTTCTAGCCTATATTACCAACTAGACTTCAAAAGTAAAAGTGCAATTTTCTAGCCTATATTTTCCCATAAGACTTCTAAATGTAAAGTGCTTTTTTTCTAGCCTATATTAACTCACTAGACTTCGAAATGAAAAGTGCTTTTTTTTTCTAGTCTATATTAAACCACTAGAATTCGAAATGAAAACTGATTTTTTTTTCTAGCCTATATTAACTCACTAGACTTCAAAATGAAACGTGCTTCTTTCTAGCGTATATTTCCAACTAGACTTCAAAAGGAAAAGTGCAATTTTCTAGCCTATATTATCCCATAAGACTTCAAAATGAAAAGTGCTTTTTTCTAGCCTATATTAACCAACTAGACTTCAAAATGAAAAGTGCATTTTTCTAGCCTATATTAACCCATATGACATCGAAATGTAAAGTGCATTTTTCTTGCCTATATTAACCCACTAGACTCCAAAATGAACTGTGCTTTTTTCTAGCCTATATTTACCCACTAGACTTCAAAATGAAAAGTGATTTTTTCTAGCCTATATTAACCAACTAGACTTCAAGATGAAAAGTGCATTTTTCTAGCCTATATTAACCCACTAGACTTGAAAATGAACAGTTCTTTTTTCTATTCTAATATTAACCCAGTAGACTTCAAAATGAACAGTGCTTTTTTGTAGCCTATATTAACCCACTAGACTTCAAAATGAACAGTGCTTTTTTCTAGCCTATATTAACCCACTAGACTTCAAAAGGAGAAGTCCTTTTTTCTAGCCTATATTAACCCACTTGACTTCAATATGAACAGTGCTTTTTTCTAGCCTATATTAACCCACTAGACTTCAAAATGAACAGTGCTTTTTTCTAGCCTATATTAACTCACTAGTCTTCAAACCGAAAAGTGCTTTTTTCTAGCCTATATTAACCCACTAGACTTCAAAATGAACAGTGCTTTTTTCTAGCCTATATTAAAACACTAGACTTCAAAATGAAAAATGCTTCTTTCTAGCCTATATTACCAACTAGACTTGAAAAGTAAAAGTGCAATTTTCTAGCCTATATTTTCCCATAAGACTTCTAAATGTAAAGTGCTTTTTTTCTAGCCTATATTAACTCACTAGACTTCGAAATGAAAGGTGCTTTTTATTCTAGTCTATATTAAACCACTAGAATTCGAAATGAAAACTGATTTTTTTTCTAGCCTATATTAACTCACTAGACTTCAAAATGAAACGTGCTATTTTCTAGCCTATATTAACCTCCTAGACTTCAAAATGAAAAGTGCTTTTTTCTAGCCTATATTAACGAACTAGACTTCAAAATGAAAAATGCATTTTTCTAGCCTATATTAACCCACTAGACTTCGAAATGAAAAGTGCTTTTTTCTAGCCTTTATTAACCCACTTGACTTCAAAATGAACAGTGCTTTTTTTTCTAGTCTATATTAAACCACTAGAATTCGAAATGAAAACTGATTTTTTTTTCTAGCCTATATTAACTCACTAGACTTCAAAATGAACAGTGCTTCTTTCTAGCGTATATTACCAACTAGACTTCAAAAGGAAAAGTGCAATTTTCTAGCCTATATTATCCCATAAGACTTCAAAATGAAAAGTGCTTTTTTCTAGCCTATATTAACCAACTAGACTTCAAAATGAAAAGTGCATTTTTCTAGCCTATATTAACCCATATGACATCGAAATGTAAAGTGATTTTTTCTAGTCTATATTAACCAACTAGACTTCAAAATGAAAAGTGCATTTTTCTTGCCTATATTAACCCACTAGACTTCAAAATGAACTGTGCTTTTTTCTAGCCTATATTAACCCACTAGACTTCAAAATGAACAGTGCTTTTTTCTAGCCTATATTAACCCACTAGACTTCAAAAGGAGAAGTCCTTTTTTCTAGCCTATATTAACCCACTTGACTTCAAAATGAACAGTGCTTTTTCTAGCCTATATTAACCCACTAGACTTCAAAATGAACAGTGCTTTTTTCTAGCCTATATTAACTCACTAGTCTTCAAAACGAAAAGTGCTTTTTTCTAGCCTATATTAACCCACTAGACTTCAAAATGAACAGTGCTTTTTTCTAGCCTATATTAAAACACTAGACTTCAAAATGAAAAATGCTTCTTTCTAGCCTATATTACCAACAAGACTTCAAAAGGAAAAGTGCAATTTTCTAGCCTATATTTTCCCGTAAGACTTCTAAATGTAAAGTGCTTTTTTTCTAGCCTATATTAACTCACTAGACTTCGAAATGAAAAGTCCTTTTTTTTCTAGTCTATATTAAACCACTAGAATTCGAAATGAAAACTGATTTTTTTTTCTAGCCTATATTAACTCACTAGACTTCAAAATGAAACGTGCTTCTTTCTAGCGTATATTACCAACTAGACTTCAAACGGAAAAGTGCAATTTTCTAGCCTATATTATCCCATAAGACTTCAAAATGAACAGTGCTTTTTTCTAGCCTATATTAAAACACTAGACTTCAAAATGAAAAATGCTTCTTTCTAGCCTATATTACCAACTAGACTTCAAAAGTAAAAGTGCAATTTTCTAGCCTATATTTTCCCATAAGACTTCTAAATGTAAAGTGCTTTTTTTCTAGCCTATATTAACTCACTAGACTTCGAAATGAAAAGTGCTTTTTTTTCTAGTCTATATTAAACCACTAGAATTCGAAATGAAAACTGATTTTTTTTTCTAGCCTATATTAACTCACTAGACTTCAAAATGAAACGTGCTTCTTTCTGGCGTATATTACCAACTAGACTTCAAAAGGAAAAGTGCAATTTTCTAGGCTATATTATCCCATAAGACTTCAAAATGAAAAGTGCTTTTTTCTAGCCTATATTAACCAACTAGACTTCAAAATGAAAAGTGCTTTTTTCTAGCCTATATTAACCAACTAGACTTCAAAATGAACTGTGCTTTTTTCTAGCCTATATTAACCCACTAGACTTCAAAATGAACAGTGCTTTTTTCTAGCCTATATTAACTCACTAGTCTTCAAACCGAAAAGTGCTTTTTTCTAGCCTATATTAACCCATATGACATCGAAATGTAAAGTGATTTTTTCTAGTCTATATTAACCAACTAGACTTCAAAATGAAAAGTGCATTTTTCTTGCCTATATTAACCCACTAGACTTCAAAATGAACTGTGCTTTTTTCTAGCCTATATTAACCCACTAGACTTCAAAATGAACAGTGCTTTTTTCTAGCCTATATTAACCCACTAGACTTCAAAAGGAGAAGTCCTTTTTTCTAGCCTATATTAACCCACTTGACTTCAAAATGAACAGTGCTTTTTCTAGCCTATATTAACCCACTAGACTTCAAAATGAACAGTGCTTTTTTCTAGCCTATATTAACTCACTAGTCTTCAAAACGAAAAGTGCTTTTTTCTAGCCTATATTAACCCACTAGACTTCAAAATGAACAGTGCTTTTTTCTAGCCTATATTAAAACACTAGACTTCAAAATGAAAAATGCTTCTTTCTAGCCTATATTACCAACAAGACTTCAAAAGGAAAAGTGCAATTTTCTAGCCTATATTTTCCCGTAAGACTTCTAAATGTAAAGTGCTTTTTTTCTAGCCTATATTAACTCACTAGACTTCGAAATGAAAAGTCCTTTTTTTTCTAGTCTATATTAAACCACTAGAATTCGAAATGAAAACTGATTTTTTTTTCTAGCCTATATTAACTCACTAGACTTCAAAATGAAACGTGCTTCTTTCTAGCGTATATTACCAACTAGACTTCAAACGGAAAAGTGCAATTTTCTAGCCTATATTATCCCATAAGACTTCAAAATGAACAGTGCTTTTTTCTAGCCTATATTAAAACACTAGACTTCAAAATGAAAAATGCTTCTTTCTAGCCTATATTACCAACTAGACTTCAAAAGTAAAAGTGCAATTTTCTAGCCTATATTTTCCCATAAGACTTCTAAATGTAAAGTGCTTTTTTTCTAGCCTATATTAACTCACTAGACTTCGAAATGAAAAGTGCTTTTTTTTCTAGTCTATATTAAACCACTAGAATTCGAAATGAAAACTGATTTTTTTTTCTAGCCTATATTAACTCACTAGACTTCAAAATGAAACGTGCTTCTTTCTAGCGTATATTACCAACTAGACTTCAAAAGGAAAAGTGCAATTTTCTAGGCTATATTATCCCATAAGACTTCAAAATGAAAAGTGCTTTTTTCTAGCCTATATTAACCAACTAGACTTCAAAATGAAAAGTGCTTTTTTCTAGCCTATATTAACCAACTAGACTTCAAAATGAACTGTGCTTTTTTCTAGCCTATATTAACCCACTAGACTTCAAAATGAACAGTGCTTTTTTCTAGCCTATATTAACTCACTAGTCTTCAAACCGAAAAGTGCTTTTTTCTAGCCTATATTAACCCACTAGACTTCAAAATGAACAGTGCTTTTTTCTAGCCTATATTAAAACACTAGACTTCAAAATGAAAAATGCTTCTTTCTAGCCTATATTACCAACTAGACTTGAAAAGTAAAAGTGCAATTTTCTAGCCTATATTTTCCCATAAGACTTCTAAATGTAAAGTGCTTTTTTTCTAGCCTATATTAACTCACTAGACTTCGAAATGAAAGGTGCTTTTTTTTCTAGTCTATATTAAACCACTAGAATTCGAAATGAAAACTGATTTTTTTTCTAGCCTATATTAACTCACTAGACTTCAAAATGAAACGTGCTATTTTCTAGCCTATATTAACCTCCTAGACTTCAAAATGAAAAGTGCTTTTTTCTAGCCTATATTAACGAACTAGACTTCAAAATGAAAAATGCATTTTTCTAGCCTATATTAACCCACTAGACTTCGAAATGAAAAGTGCTTTTTTCTAGCCTATATTAACCCACTTGACTTCAAAATGAACAGTGCTTTTTTTTCTAGTCTATATTAAACCACTAGAATTCGAAATGAAAACTGATTTTTTTTTCTAGCCTATATTAACTCACTAGACTTCAAAATGAAACGTGCTTCTTTCTAGCGTATATTACCAACTAGACTTCAAAAGGAAAAGTGCAATTTTCTAGCCTATATTATCCCATAAGACTTCAAAATGAAAAGTGCTTTTTTCTAGCCTATATTAACCAACTAGACTTCAAAATGAAAAGTGCATTTTTCTAGCCTATATTAACCCATATGACATCGAAATGTAAAGTGATTTTTTCTAGTCTATATTAACCAACTAGACTTCAAAATGAAAAGTGCATTTTTCTTGCCTATATTAACCCACTAGACTTCAAAATGAACTGTGCTTTTTTCTAGCCTATATTAACCCACTAGACTTCAAAATGAACAGTGCTTTTTTCTAGCCTATATTAACCCACTAGACTTCAAAAGGAGAAGTCCTTTTTTCTAGCCTATATTAACCCACTTGACTTCAAAATGAACAGTGCTTTTTCTAGCCTATATTAACCCACTAGACTTCAAAATGAACAGTGCTTTTTTCTAGCCTATATTAACTCACTAGTCTTCAAAACGAAAAGTGCTTTTTTCTAGCCTATATTAACCCACTAGACTTCAAAATGAACAGTGCTTTTTTCTAGCCTATATTAAAACACTAGACTTCAAAATGAAAAATGCTTCTTTCTAGCCTATATTACCAACAAGACTTCAAAAGGAAAAGTGCAATTTTCTAGCCTATATTTTCCCGTAAGACTTCTAAATGTAAAGTGCTTTTTTTCTAGCCTATATTAACTCACTAGACTTCGAAATGAAAAGTCCTTTTTTTTCTAGTCTATATTAAACCACTAGAATTCGAAATGAAAACTGATTTTTTTTTCTAGCCTATATTAACTCACTAGACTTCAAAATGAAACGTGCTTCTTTCTAGCGTATATTACCAACTAGACTTCAAACGGAAAAGTGCAATTTTCTAGCCTATATTATCCCATAAGACTTCAAAATGAACAGTGCTTTTTTCTAGCCTATATTAAAACACTAGACTTCAAAATGAAAAATGCTTCTTTCTAGCCTATATTACCAACTAGACTTCAAAAGTAAAAGTGCAATTTTCTAGCCTATATTTTCCCATAAGACTTCTAAATGTAAAGTGCTTTTTTTCTAGCCTATATTAACTCACTAGACTTCGAAATGAAAAGTGCTTTTTTTTCTAGTCTATATTAAACCACTAGAATTCGAAATGAAAACTGATTTTTTTTTCTAGCCTATATTAACTCACTAGACTTCAAAATGAAACGTGCTTCTTTCTAGCGTATATTACCAACTAGACTTCAAAAGGAAAAGTGCAATTTTCTAGGCTATATTATCCCATAAGACTTCAAAATGAAAAGTGCTTTTTTCTAGCCTATATTAACCAACTAGACTTCAAAATGAAAAGTGCTTTTTTCTAGCCTATATTAACCAACTAGACTTCAAAATGAACTGTGCTTTTTTCTAGCCTATATTAACCCACTAGACTTCAAAATGAACAGTGCTTTTTTCTAGCCTATATTAACTCACTAGTCTTCAAACCGAAAAGTGCTTTTTTCTAGCCTATATTAACCCACTAGACTTCAAAATGAACAGTGCTTTTTTCTAGCCTATATTAAAACACTAGACTTCAAAATGAAAAATGCTTCTTTCTAGCCTATATTACCAACTAGACTTGAAAAGTAAAAGTGCAATTTTCTAGCCTATATTTTCCCATAAGACTTCTAAATGTAAAGTGCTTTTTTTCTAGCCTATATTAACTCACTAGACTTCGAAATGAAAGGTGCTTTTTTTTCTAGTCTATATTAAACCACTAGAATTCGAAATGAAAACTGATTTTTTTTCTAGCCTATATTAACTCACTAGACTTCAAAATGAAACGTGCTATTTTCTAGCCTATATTAACCTCCTAGACTTCAAAATGAAAAGTGCTTTTTTCTAGCCTATATTAACGAACTAGACTTCAAAATGAAAAATGCATTTTTCTAGCCTATATTAACCCACTAGACTTCGAAATGAAAAGTGCTTTTTTCTAGCCTATATTAACCCACTTGACTTCAAAATGAACAGTGCTTTTTTTTCTAGTCTATATTAAACCACTAGAATTCGAAATGAAAACTGATTTTTTTTTCTAGCCTATATTAACTCACTAGACTTCAAAATGAAACGTGCTTCTTTCTAGCGTATATTACCAACTAGACTTCAAAAGGAAAAGTGCAATTTTCTAGCCTATATTATCCCATAAGACTTCAAAATGAAAAGTGCTTTTTTCTAGCCTATATTAACCAACTAGACTTCAAAATGAAAAGTGCATTTTTCTAGCCTATATTAACCCATATGACATCGAAATGTAAAGTGATTTTTTCTAGTCTATATTAACCAACTAGACTTCAAAATGAAAAGTGCATTTTTCTTGCCTATATTAACCCACTAGACTTCAAAATGAACTGTGCTTTTTTCTAGCCTATATTAACCCACTAGACTTCAAAATGAACAGTGCTTTTTTCTAGCCTATATTAACCCACTAGACTTCAAAAGGAGAAGTCCTTTTTTCTAGCCTATATTAACCCACTTGACTTCAAAATGAACAGTGCTTTTTCTAGCCTATATTAACCCACTAGACTTCTAAATGTAAAGTGCTTTTTTTCTAGCCTATATTAACTCACTAGACTTCGAAATGAAAAGTCCTTTTTTTTCTAGTCTATATTAAACCACTAGAATTCGAAATGAAAACTGATTTTTTTTTCTAGCCTATATTAACTCACTAGACTTCAAAATGAAACGTGCTTCTTTCTAGCGTATATTACCAACTAGACTTCAAACGGAAAAGTGCAATTTTCTAGCCTATATTATCCCATAAGACTTCAAAATGAACAGTGCTTTTTTCTAGCCTATATTAAAACACTAGACTTCAAAATTAAAAATGCTTCTTTCTAGCCTATATTACCAACTAGACTTCAAAAGTAAAAGTGCAATTTTCTAGCCTATATTTTCCCATAAGACTTCTAAATGTAAAGTGCTTTTTTTCTAGCCTATATTAACTCACTAGACTTCGAAATGAAAAGTGCTTTTTTTTCTAGTCTATATTAAACCACTAGAATTCGAAATGAAAACTGATTTTTTTTTCTAGCCTATATTAACTCACTAGACTTCAAAATGAAACGTGCTTCTTTCTAGCGTATATTACCAACTAGACTTCAAAAGGAAAAGTGCAATTTTCTAGGCTATATTATCCCATAAGACTTCAAAATGAAAAGTGCTTTTTTCTAGCCTATATTAACCAACTAGACTTCAAAATGAAAAGTGCTTTTTTCTAGCCTATATTAACCAACTAGACTTCAAAATGAACTGTGCTTTTTTCTAGCCTATATTAACCCACTAGACTTCAAAATGAACAGTGCTTTTTTCTAGCCTATATTAACTCACTAGTCTTCAAACCGAAAAGTGCTTTTTTCTAGCCTATATTAACCCACTAGACTTCAAAATGAACAGTGCTTTTTTCTAGCCTATATTAAAACACTAGACTTCAAAATGAAAAATGCTTCTTTCTAGCCTATATTACCAACTAGACTTGAAAAGTAAAAGTGCAATTTTCTAGCCTATATTTTCCCATAAGACTTCTAAATGTAAAGTGCTTTTTTTCTAGCCTATATTAACTCACTAGACTTCGAAATGAAAGGTGCTTTTTTTTCTAGTCTATATTAAACCACTAGAATTCGAAATGAAAACTGATTTTTTTTCTAGCCTATATTAACTCACTAGACTTCAAAATGAAACGTGCTATTTTCTAGCCTATATTAACCTCCTAGACTTCAAAATGAAAAGTGCTTTTTTCTAGCCTATATTAACGAACTAGACTTCAAAATGAAAAATGCATTTTTCTAGCCTATATTAACCCACTAGACTTCGAAATGAAAAGTGCTTTTTTCTAGCCTATATTAACCCACTTGACTTCAAAATGAACAGTGCTTTTTTTTCTAGTCTATATTAAACCACTAGAATTCGAAATGAAAACTGATTTTTTTTTCTAGCCTATATTAACTCACTAGACTTCAAAATGAAACGTGCTTCTTTCTAGCGTATATTACCAACTAGACTTCAAAAGGAAAAGTGCAATTTTCTAGCCTATATTATCCCATAAGACTTCAAAATGAAAAGTGCTTTTTTCTAGCCTATATTAACCAACTAGACTTCAAAATGAAAAGTGCATTTTTCTAGCCTATATTAACCCATATGACATCGAAATGTAAAGTGATTTTTTCTAGTCTATATTAACCAACTAGACTTCAAAATGAAAAGTGCATTTTTCTTGCCTATATTAACCCACTAGACTTCAAAATGAACTGTGCTTTTTTCTAGCCTATATTAACCCACTAGACTTCAAAATGAACAGTGCTTTTTTCTAGCCTATATTAACCCACTAGACTTCAAAAGGAGAAGTCCTTTTTTCTAGCCTATATTAACCCACTTGACTTCAAAATGAACAGTGCTTTTTCTAGCCTATATTAACCCACTAGACTTCAAAATGAACAGTGCTTTTTTCTAGCCTATATTAACTCACTAGTCTTCAAAACGAAAAGTGCTTTTTTCTAGCCTATATTAACCCACTAGACTTCAAAATGAACAGTGCTTTTTTCTAGCCTATATTAAAACACTAGACTTCAAAATGAAAAATGCTTCTTTCTAGCCTATATTACCAACAAGACTTCAAAAGGAAAAGTGCAATTTTCTAGCCTATATTTTCCCGTAAGACTTCTAAATGTAAAGTGCTTTTTTTCTAGCCTATATTAACTCACTAGACTTCGAAATGAAAAGTCCTTTTTTTTCTAGTCTATATTAAACCACTAGAATTCGAAATGAAAACTGATTTTTTTTCTAGCCTATATTAACTCACTAGATTTCAAAATGAAACGTGCTTCTTTCTAGCGTATATTACCAACTAGACTTCAAACGGAAAAGTGCAATTTTCTAGCCTATATTATCCCATAAGACTTCAAAATGAACAGTGCTTTTTTCTAGCCTATATTAAAACACTAGACTTCAAAATGAAAAATGCTTCTTTCTAGCCTATATTACCAACTAGACTTCAAAAGTAAAAGTGCAATTTTCTAGCCTATATTTTCCCATAAGACTTCAAAATGAAAAGTGCTTTTTTCTAGCCTATATTAACCAACTAGACTTCAAAATGAAAAGTGCTTTTTTCTAGCCTATATTAACCAACTAGACTTCAAAATGAACTATGCTTTTTTCTAGCCTATATTAACCCACTAGACTTCAAAATGAACAGTGCTTTTTTCTAGCTTATATTAACCCACTAGACTTCAAAAGGAGAAGTCCTTTTTTCTAGCCTATATTAACCCACTTGACTTCAAAATGAACAGTGCTTTTTTCTAGCCTATATTAACCCACTAGACTTCAAAATGAACAGTGCTTTTTTCTAGCCTATATTAACTCACTAGTCTTCAAAACGAAAAGTGCTTTTTTCTAGCCTATATTAACCCACTAGACTTCAAAATGAACAGTGCTTTTTTCTAGCCTATATTAAAACACTAGACTTCAAAATGAAAAATGCTTCTTTCTAGCCTATATTACCAACTAGACTTGAAAAGTAAAAGTGCAATTTTCTAGCCTATATTTTCCCATAAGACTTCTAAATGTAAAGTGCTTATTTTCTAGCCTATATTAACTCACTAGACTTCGAAATGAAAGGTGCTTTTTTTTCTAGTCTATATTAAACCACTAGAATTCGAAATGAAAACTGATTTTTTTTCTAGCCTATATTAACTCACTAAACTTCAAAATGAAATGTGCTATTTTCTAGCCTATATTAACCTCCTAGACTTCAAAATGAAAAGTGCTTTTTTCTAGCCTATATTAACGAACTAGACTTCAAAATGAAAAATGCATTTTTCTAGCCTATATTAACCCACTAGACTTCAAAAGGAGAAGTCCTTTTTTCTAGCCTATATTAACCCACTTGACTTCAAAATGAACAGTGCTTTTTCTAGCCTATATTAACCCACTAGACTTCAAAATGAACAGTGCTTTTTTCTAGCCTATATTAACTCACTAGTCTTCAAAACGAAAAGTGCTTTTTTCTAGTCTATATTAACCCACTAGACTTCAAAATGAACAGTGCTTTTTTCTAGCCTATATTAAAACACTAGACTTCAAAATGAAAAATGCTTCTTTCTAGCCTATATTACCAACAAGACTTCAAAAGGAAAAGTGCAATTTTCTAGCCTATATTTTCCCGTAAGACTTCTAAATGTAAAGTGCTTTTTTTCTAGCCTATATTAACTCACTAGACTTCGAAATGAAAAGTCCTTTTTTTTCTAGTCTATATTAAACCACTAGAATTCGAAATGAAAACTGATTTTTTTTTCTAGCCTATATTAACTCACTAGACTTCAAAATGAAACGTGCTTCTTTCTAGCGTATATTACCAACTAGACTTCAAACGGAAAAGTGCAATTTTCTAGCCTATATTATCCCATAAGACTTCAAAATGAACAGTGCTTTTTTCTAGCCTATATTAAAACACTAGACTTCAAAATGAAAAATGCTTCTTTCTAGCCTATATTACCAACTAGACTTCAAAAGTAAAAGTGCAATTTTCTAGCCTATATTTTCCCATAAGACTTCTAAATGTAAAGTGCTTTTTTTCTAGCCTATATTAACTCACTAGACTTCGAAATGAAAAGTGCTTTTTTTTCTAGTCTATATTAAACCACTAGAATTCGAAATGAAAACTGATTTTTTTTTCTAGCCTATATTAACTCACTAGACTTCAAAATGAAACGTGCTTCTTTCTAGCGTATATTACCAACTAGACTTCAAAAGGAAAAGTGCAATTTTCTAGGCTATATTATCCCATAAGACTTCAAAATGAAAAGTGCTTTTTTCTAGCCTATATTAACCAACTAGACTTCAAAATGAAAAGTGCTTTTTTCTAGCCTATATTAACCAACTAGACTTCAAAATGAACTATGCTTTTTTCTAGCCTATATTAACCCACTAGACTTCAAAATGAACAGTGCTTTTTTCTAGCTTATATTAACCCACTAGACTTCAAAAGGAGAAGTCCTTTTTTCTAGCCTATATTAACCCACTTGACTTCAAAATGAACAGTGCTTTTTTCTAGCCTATATTAACCCACTAGACTTCAAAATGAACAGTGCTTTTTTCTAGCCTATATTAACTCACTAGTCTTCAAAACGAAAAGTGCTTTTTTCTAGCCTATATTAACCCACTAGACTTCAAAATGAACAGTGCTTTTTTCTAGCCTATATTAAAACACTAGACTTCAAAATGAAAAATGCTTCTTTCTAGCCTATATTACCAACTAGACTTGAAAAGTAAAAGTGCAATTTTCTAGCCTATATTTTCCCATAAGACTTCTAAATGTAAAGTGCTTATTTTCTAGCCTATATTAACTCACTAGACTTCGAAATGAAAGGTGCTTTTTTTTCTAGTCTATATTAAACCACTAGAATTCGAAATGAAAACTGATTTTTTTTCTAGCCTATATTAACTCACTAAACTTCAAAATGAAATGTGCTATTTTCTAGCCTATATTAACCTCCTAGACTTCAAAATGAAAAGTGCTTTTTTCTAGCCTATATTAACGAACTAGACTTCAAAATGAAAAATGCATTTTTCTAGCCTATATTAACCCACTAGACTTCAAAAGGAGAAGTCCTTTTTTCTAGCCTATATTAACCCACTTGACTTCAAAATGAACAGTGCTTTTTCTAGCCTATATTAACCCACTAGACTTCAAAATGAACAGTGCTTTTTTCTAGCCTATATTAACTCACTAGTCTTCAAAACGAAAAGTGCTTTTTTCTAGTCTATATTAACCCACTAGACTTCAAAATGAACAGTGCTTTTTTCTAGCCTATATTAAAACACTAGACTTCAAAATGAAAAATGCTTCTTTCTAGCCTATATTACCAACAAGACTTCAAAAGGAAAAGTGCAATTTTCTAGCCTATATTTTCCCGTAAGACTTCTAAATGTAAAGTGCTTTTTTTCTAGCCTATATTAACTCACTAGACTTCGAAATGAAAAGTCCTTTTTTTTCTAGTCTATATTAAACCACTAGAATTCGAAATGAAAACTGATTTTTTTTTCTAGCCTATATTAACTCACTAGACTTCAAAATGAAACGTGCTTCTTTCTAGCGTATATTACCAACTAGACTTCAAACGGAAAAGTGCAATTTTCTAGCCTATATTATCCCATAAGACTTCAAAATGAACAGTGCTTTTTTCTAGCCTATATTAAAACACTAGACTTCAAAATGAAAAATGCTTCTTTCTAGCCTATATTACCAACTAGACTTGAAAAGTAAAAGTGCAATTTTCTAGCCTATATTTTCCCATAAGACTTCTAAATGTAAAGTGCTTTTTTTCTAGCCTATATTAACTCACTAGACTTCGAAATGAAAGGTGCTTTTTTTTCTAGTCTATATTAAACCACTAGAATTCGAAATGAAAACTGATTTTTTTTCTAGCCTATATTAACTCACTAGACTTCAAAATGAAACGTGCTATTTTCTAGCCTATATTAACCTCCTAGACTTCAAAATGAAAAGTGCTTTTTTCTAGCCTATATTAACGAACTAGACTTCAAAATGAAAAATGCATTTTTCTAGCCTATATTAACCCACTAGACTTCGAAATGAAAAGTGCTTTTTTCTAGCCTATATTAACCCACTTGACTTCAAAATGAACAGTGCTTTTTTTTCTAGTCTATATTAAACCACTAGAATTCGAAATGAAAACTGATTTTTTTTTCTAGCCTATATTAACTCACTAGACTTCAAAATGAAACGTGCTTCTTTCTAGCGTATATTACCAACTAGACTTCAAAAGGAAAAGTGCAATTTTCTAGCCTATATTATCCCATAAGACTTCAAAATGAAAAGTGCTTTTTTCTAGCCTATATTAACCAACTAGACTTCAAAATGAAAAGTGCATTTTTCTAGCCTATATTAACCCATATGACATCGAAATGTAAAGTGATTTTTTCTAGTCTATATTAACCAACTAGACTTCAAAATGAAAAGTGCATTTTTCTTGCCTATATTAACCCACTAGACTTCAAAATGAACTGTGCTTTTTTCTAGCCTATATTAACCCACTAGACTTCAAAATGAACAGTGCTTTTTTCTAGCCTATATTAACCCACTAGACTTCAAAAGGAGAAGTCCTTTTTTCTAGCCTATATTAACCCACTTGACTTCAAAATGAACAGTGCTTTTTCTAGCCTATATTAACCCACTAGACTTCAAAATGAACAGTGCTTTTTTCTAGCCTATATTAACTCACTAGTCTTCAAAACGAAAAGTGCTTTTTTCTAGCCTATATTAACCCACTAGACTTCAAAATGAACAGTGCTTTTTTCTAGCCTATATTAAAACACTAGACTTCAAAATGAAAAATGCTTCTTTCTAGCCTATATTACCAACAAGACTTCAAAAGGAAAAGTGCAATTTTCTAGCCTATATTTTCCCGTAAGACTTCTAAATGTAAAGTGCTTTTTTTCTAGCCTATATTAACTCACTAGACTTCGAAATGAAAAGTCCTTTTTTTTCTAGTCTATATTAAACCACTAGAATTCGAAATGAAAACTGATTTTTTTTTCTAGCCTATATTAACTCACTAGACTTCAAAATGAAACGTGCTTCTTTCTAGCGTATATTACCAACTAGACTTCAAACGGAAAAGTGCAATTTTCTAGCCTATATTATCCCATAAGACTTCAAAATGAACAGTGCTTTTTTCTAGCCTATATTAAAACACTAGACTTCAAAATGAAAAATGCTTCTTTCTAGCCTATATTACCAACTAGACTTCAAAAGTAAAAGTGCAATTTTCTAGCCTATATTTTCCCATAAGACTTCTAAATGTAAAGTGCTTTTTTTCTAGCCTATATTAACTCACTAGACTTCGAAATGAAAAGTGCTTTTTTTTCTAGTCTATATTAAACCACTAGAATTCGAAATGAAAACTGATTTTTTTTTCTAGCCTATATTAACTCACTAGACTTCAAAATGAAACGTGCTTCTTTCTAGCGTATATTACCAACTAGACTTCAAAAGGAAAAGTGCAATTTTCTAGGCTATATTATCCCATAAGACTTCAAAATGAAAAGTGCTTTTTTCTAGCCTATATTAACCAACTAGACTTCAAAATGAAAAGTGCTTTTTTCTAGCCTATATTAACCAACTAGACTTCAAAATGAACTGTGCTTTTTTCTAGCCTATATTAACCCACTAGACTTCAAAATGAACAGTGCTTTTTTCTAGCCTATATTAACTCACTAGTCTTCAAACCGAAAAGTGCTTTTTTCTAGCCTATATTAACCCACTAGACTTCAAAATGAACAGTGCTTTTTTCTAGCCTATATTAAAACACTAGACTTCAAAATGAAAAATGCTTCTTTCTAGCCTATATTACCAACTAGACTTGAAAAGTAAAAGTGCAATTTTCTAGCCTATATTTTCCCATAAGACTTCTAAATGTAAAGTGCTTTTTTTCTAGCCTATATTAACTCACTAGACTTCGAAATGAAAGGTGCTTTTTTTTCTAGTCTATATTAAACCACTAGAATTCGAAATGAAAACTGATTTTTTTTCTAGCCTATATTAACTCACTAGACTTCAAAATGAAACGTGCTATTTTCTAGCCTATATTAACCTCCTAGACTTCAAAATGAAAAGTGCTTTTTTCTAGCCTATATTAACGAACTAGACTTCAAAATGAAAAATGCATTTTTCTAGCCTATATTAACCCACTAGACTTCGAAATGAAAAGTGCTTTTTTCTAGCCTATATTAACCCACTTGACTTCAAAATGAACAGTGCTTTTTTTTCTAGTCTATATTAAACCACTAGAATTCGAAATGAAAACTGATTTTTTTTTCTAGCCTATATTAACTCACTAGACTTCAAAATGAAACGTGCTTCTTTCTAGCGTATATTACCAACTAGACTTCAAAAGGAAAAGTGCAATTTTCTAGCCTATATTATCCCATAAGACTTCAAAATGAAAAGTGCTTTTTTCTAGCCTATATTAACCAACTAGACTTCAAAATGAAAAGTGCATTTTTCTAGCCTATATTAACCCATATGACATCGAAATGTAAAGTGATTTTTTCTAGTCTATATTAACCAACTAGACTTCAAAATGAAAAGTGCATTTTTCTTGCCTATATTAACCCACTAGACTTCAAAATGAACTGTGCTTTTTTCTAGCCTATATTAACCCACTAGACTTCAAAATGAACAGTGCTTTTTTCTAGCCTATATTAACCCACTAGACTTCAAAAGGAGAAGTCCTTTTTTCTAGCCTATATTAACCCACTTGACTTCAAAATGAACAGTGCTTTTTCTAGCCTATATTAACCCACTAGACTTCTAAATGTAAAGTGCTTTTTTTCTAGCCTATATTAACTCACTAGACTTCGAAATGAAAAGTCCTTTTTTTTCTAGTCTATATTAAACCACTAGAATTCGAAATGAAAACTGATTTTTTTTTCTAGCCTATATTAACTCACTAGACTTCAAAATGAAACGTGCTTCTTTCTAGCGTATATTACCAACTAGACTTCAAACGGAAAAGTGCAATTTTCTAGCCTATATTATCCCATAAGACTTCAAAATGAACAGTGCTTTTTTCTAGCCTATATTAAAACACTAGACTTCAAAATGAAAAATGCTTCTTTCTAGCCTATATTACCAACTAGACTTCAAAAGTAAAAGTGCAATTTTCTAGCCTATATTTTCCCATAAGACTTCTAAATGTAAAGTGCTTTTTTTCTAGCCTATATTAACTCACTAGACTTCGAAATGAAAAGTGCTTTTTTTTCTAGTCTATATTAAACCACTAGAATTCGAAATGAAAACTGATTTTTTTTTCTAGCCTATATTAACTCACTAGACTTCAAAATGAAACGTGCTTCTTTCTAGCGTATATTACCAACTAGACTTCAAAAGGAAAAGTGCAATTTTCTAGGCTATATTATCCCATAAGACTTCAAAATGAAAAGTGCTTTTTTCTAGCCTATATTAACCAACTAGACTTCAAAATGAAAAGTGCTTTTTTCTAGCCTATATTAACCAACTAGACTTCAAAATGAACTGTGCTTTTTTCTAGCCTATATTAACCCACTAGACTTCAAAATGAACAGTGCTTTTTTCTAGCCTATATTAACTCACTAGTCTTCAAACCGAAAAGTGCTTTTTTCTAGCCTATATTAACCCACTAGACTTCAAAATGAACAGTGCTTTTTTCTAGCCTATATTAAAACACTAGACTTCAAAATGAAAAATGCTTCTTTCTAGCCTATATTACCAACTAGACTTGAAAAGTAAAAGTGCAATTTTCTAGCCTATATTTTCCCATAAGACTTCTAAATGTAAAGTGCTTTTTTTCTAGCCTATATTAACTCACTAGACTTCGAAATGAAAGGTGCTTTTTTTTCTAGTCTATATTAAACCACTAGAATTCGAAATGAAAACTGATTTTTTTTCTAGCCTATATTAACTCACTAGACTTCAAAATGAAACGTGCTATTTTCTAGCCTATATTAACCTCCTAGACTTCAAAATGAAAAGTGCTTTTTTCTAGCCTATATTAACGAACTAGACTTCAAAATGAAAAATGCATTTTTCTAGCCTATATTAACCCACTAGACTTCGAAATGAAAAGTGCTTTTTTCTAGCCTATATTAACCCACTTGACTTCAAAATGAACAGTGCTTTTTTTTCTAGTCTATATTAAACCACTAGAATTCGAAATGAAAACTGATTTTTTTTTCTAGCCTATATTAACTCACTAGACTTCAAAATGAAACGTGCTTCTTTCTAGCATATATTACCAACTAGACTTCAAAAGGAAAAGTGCAATTTTCTAGCCTATATTATCCCATAAGACTTCAAAATGAAAAGTGCTTTTTTCTAGCCTATATTAACCAACTAGACTTCAAAATGAAAAGTGCATTTTTCTAGCCTATATTAACCCATATGACATCGAAATGTAAAGTGATTTTTTCTAGTCTATATTAACCAACTAGACTTCAAAATGAAAAGTGCATTTTTCTTGCCTATATTAACTCACTAGACTTCAAAATGAACTGTGCTTTTTTCTAGCCTATATTAACCCACTAGACTTCAAAATGAACAGTGCTTTTTTCTAGCCTATATTAACCCACTAGACTTCAAAAGGAGAAGTCCTTTTTTCTAGCCTATATTAACCCACTTGACTTCAAAATGAACAGTGCTTTTTCTAGCCTATATTAACCCACTAGACTTCAAAATGAACAGTGCTTTTTTCTAGCCTATATTAACTCACTAGTCTTCAAAACGAAAAGTGCTTTTTTCTAGCCTATATTAACCCACTAGACTTCAAAATGAACAGTGCTTTTTTCTAGCCTATATTAAAACACTAGACTTCAAAATGAAAAATGCTTCTTTCTAGCCTATATTACCAACAAGACTTCAAAAGGAAAAGTGCAATTTTCTAGCCTATATTTTCCCGTAAGACTTCTAAATGTAAAGTGCTTTTTTTCTAGCCTATATTAACTCACTAGACTTCGAAATGAAAAGTCCTTTTTTTTCTAGTCTATATTAAACCACTAGAATTCGAAATGAAAACTGATTTTTTTTCTAGCCTATATTAACTCACTAGATTTCAAAATGAAACGTGCTTCTTTCTAGCGTATATTACCAACTAGACTTCAAACGGAAAAGTGCAATTTTCTAGCCTATATTATCCCATAAGACTTCAAAATGAACAGTGCTTTTTTCTAGCCTATATTAAAACACTAGACTTCAAAATGAAAAATGCTTCTTTCTAGCCTATATTACCAACTAGACTTCAAAAGTAAAAGTGCAATTTTCTAGCCTATATTTTCCCATAAGACTTCAAAATGAAAAGTGCTTTTTTCTAGCCTATATTAACCAACTAGACTTCAAAATGAAAAGTGCTTTTTTCTAGCCTATATTAACCAACTAGACTTCAAAATGAACTATGCTTTTTTCTAGCCTATATTAACCCACTAGACTTCAAAATGAACAGTGCTTTTTTCTAGCTTATATTAACCCACTAGACTTCAAAAGGAGAAGTCCTTTTTTCTAGCCTATATTAACCCACTTGACTTCAAAATGAACAGTGCTTTTTTCTAGCCTATATTAACCCACTAGACTTCAAAATGAACAGTGCTTTTTTCTAGCCTATATTAACTCACTAGTCTTCAAAACGAAAAGTGCTTTTTTCTAGCCTATATTAACCCACTAGACTTCAAAATGAACAGTGCTTTTTTCTAGCCTATATTAAAACACTAGACTTCAAAATGAAAAATGCTTCTTTCTAGCCTATATTACCAACTAGACTTGAAAAGTAAAAGTGCAATTTTCTAGCCTATATTTTCCCATAAGACTTCTAAATGTAAAGTGCTTATTTTCTAGCCTATATTAACTCACTAGACTTCGAAATGAAAGGTGCTTTTTTTTCTAGTCTATATTAAACCACTAGAATTCGAAATGAAAACTGATTTTTTTTCTAGCCTATATTAACTCACTAAACTTCAAAATGAAATGTGCTATTTTCTAG
Source organism: Octopus bimaculoides (assembly GCF_046866305.1). Lineage (NCBI taxonomy): Eukaryota > Metazoa > Mollusca > Cephalopoda > Octopoda > Octopodidae > Octopus > Octopus bimaculoides. The sequence goes on along the minus strand of NC_142949.1, from coordinate 15,484,443 downwards.
CCTATATTAACCTCCTAGACTTCAAAATGAAAAGTGCTTTTTTCTAGCCTATATTAACGAACTAGACTTCAAAATGAAAAATGCATTTTTCTAGCCTATATTAACCCACTAGACTTCAAAAGGAGAAGTCCTTTTTTCTAGCCTATATTAACCCACTTGACTTCAAAATGAACAGTGCTTTTTCTAGCCTATATTAACCCACTAGACTTCAAAATGAACAGTGCTTTTATCTAGCCTATATTAACTCACTAGTCTTCAAAACGAAAAGTGCTTTTTTCTAGTCTATATTAACCCACTAGACTTCAAAATGAACAGTGCTTTTTTCTAGCCTATATTAAAACACTAGACTTCAAAATGAAAAATGCTTCTTTCTAGCCTATATTACCAACAAGACTTCAAAAGGAAAAGTGCAATTTTCTAGCCTATATTTTCCCGTAAGACTTCTAAATGTAAAGTGCTTTTTTTCTAGCCTATATTAACTCACTAGACTTCGAAATGAAAAGTCCTTTTTTTTCTAGTCTATATTAAACCACTAGAATTCGAAATGAAAACTGATTTTTTTTTCTAGCCTATATTAACTCACTAGACTTCAAAATGAAACGTGCTTCTTTCTAGCGTATATTACCAACTAGACTTCAAACGGAAAAGTGCAATTTTCTAGCCTATATTATCCCATAAGACTTCAAAATGAACAGTGCTTTTTTCTAGCCTATATTAAAACACTAGACTTCAAAATGAAAAATGCTTCTTTCTAGCCTATATTACCAACTAGACTTCAAAAGTAAAAGTGCAATTTTCTAGCCTATATTTTCCCATAAGACTTCTAAATGTAAAGTGCTTTTTTTCTAGCCTATATTAACTCACTAGACTTCGAAATGAAAAGTGCTTTTTTTTCTAGTCTATATTAAACCACTAGAATTCGAAATGAAAACTGATTTTTTTTTCTAGCCTATATTAACTCACTAGACTTCAAAATGAAACGTGCTTCTTTCTAGCGTATATTACCAACTAGACTTCAAAAGGAAAAGTGCAATTTTCTAGGCTATATTATCCCATAAGACTTCAAAATGAAAAGTGCTTTTTTCTAGCCTATATTAACCAACTAGACTTCAAAATGAAAAGTGCTTTTTTCTAGCCTATATTAACCAACTAGACTTCAAAATGAACTATGCTTTTTTCTAGCCTATATTAACCCACTAGACTTCAAAATGAACAGTGCTTTTTTCTAGCTTATATTAACCCACTAGACTTCAAAAGGAGAAGTCCTTTTTTCTAGCCTATATTAACCCACTTGACTTCAAAATGAACAGTGCTTTTTTCTAGCCTATATTAACCCACTAGACTTCAAAATGAACAGTGCTTTTTTCTAGCCTATATTAACTCACTAGTCTTCAAAACGAAAAGTGCTTTTTTCTAGCCTATATTAACCCACTAGACTTCAAAATGAACAGTGCTTTTTTCTAGCCTATATTAAAACACTAGACTTCAAAATGAAAAATGCTTCTTTCTAGCCTATATTACCAACTAGACTTGAAAAGTAAAAGTGCAATTTTCTAGCCTATATTTTCCCATAAGACTTCTAAATGTAAAGTGCTTATTTTCTAGCCTATATTAACTCACTAGACTTCGAAATGAAAGGTGCTTTTTTTTCTAGTCTATATTAAACCACTAGAATTCGAAATGAAAACTGATTTTTTTTCTAGCCTATATTAACTCACTAAACTTCAAAATGAAATGTGCTATTTTCTAGCCTATATTAACCTCCTAGACTTCAAAATGAAAAGTGCTTTTTTCTAGCCTATATTAACGAACTAGACTTCAAAATGAAAAATGCATTTTTCTAGCCTATATTAACCCACTAGACTTCAAAAGGAGAAGTCCTTTTTTCTAGCCTATATTAACCCACTTGACTTCAAAATGAACAGTGCTTTTTCTAGCCTATATTAACCCACTAGACTTCAAAATGAACAGTGCTTTTTTCTAGCCTATATTAACTCACTAGTCTTCAAAACGAAAAGTGCTTTTTTCTAGTCTATATTAACCCACTAGACTTCAAAATGAACAGTGCTTTTTTCTAGCCTATATTAAAACACTAGACTTCAAAATGAAAAATGCTTCTTTCTAGCCTATATTACCAACAAGACTTCAAAAGGAAAAGTGCAATTTTCTAGCCTATATTTTCCCGTAAGACTTCTAAATGTAAAGTGCTTTTTTTCTAGCCTATATTAACTCACTAGACTTCGAAATGAAAAGTCCTTTTTTTTCTAGTCTATATTAAACCACTAGAATTCGAAATGAAAACTGATTTTTTTTTCTAGCCTATATTAACTCACTAGACTTCAAAATGAAACGTGCTTCTTTCTAGCGTATATTACCAACTAGACTTCAAACGGAAAAGTGCAATTTTCTAGCCTATATTATCCCATAAGACTTCAAAATGAACAGTGCTTTTTTCTAGCCTATATTAAAACACTAGACTTCAAAATGAAAAATGCTTCTTTCTAGCCTATATTACCAACTAGACTTCAAAAGTAAAAGTGCAATTTTCTAGCCTATATTTTCCCATAAGACTTCTAAATGTAAAGTGCTTTTTTTCTAGCCTATATTAACTCACTAGACTTCGAAATGAAAAGTGCTTTTTTTTCTAGTCTATATTAAACCACTAGAATTCGAAATGAAAACTGATTTTTTTTTCTAGCCTATATTAACTCACTAGACTTCAAAATGAAACGTGCTTCTTTCTAGCGTATATTACCAACTAGACTTCAAAAGGAAAAGTGCAATTTTCTAGGCTATATTATCCCATAAGACTTCAAAATGAAAAGTGCTTTTTTCTAGCCTATATTAACCAACTAGACTTCAAAATGAAAAGTGCTTTTTTCTAGCCTATATTAACCAACTAGACTTCAAAATGAACTGTGCTTTTTTCTAGCCTATATTAACCCACTAGACTTCAAAATGAACAGTGCTTTTTTCTAGCCTATATTAACTCACTAGTCTTCAAACCGAAAAGTGCTTTTTTCTAGCCTATATTAACCCACTAGACTTCAAAATGAACAGTGCTTTTTTCTAGCCTATATTAAAACACTAGACTTCAAAATGAAAAATGCTTCTTGCTAGCCTATATTACCAACTAGACTTGAAAAGTAAAAGTGCAATTTTCTAGCCTATATTTTCCCATAAGACTTCTAAATGTAAAGTGCTTTTTTTCTAGCCTATATTAACTCACTAGACTTCGAAATGAAAGGTGCTTTTTTTTCTAGTCTATATTAAACCACTAGAATTCGAAATGAAAACTGATTTTTTTTCTAGCCTATATTAACTCACTAGACTTCAAAATGAAACGTGCTATTTTCTAGCCTATATTAACCTCCTAGACTTCAAAATGAAAAGTGCTTTTTTCTAGCCTATATTAACGAACTAGACTTCAAAATGAAAAATGCATTATTCTAGCCTATATTAACCCACTAGACTTCGAAATGAAAAGTGCTTTTTTCTAGCCTATATTAACCCACTTGACTTCAAAATGAACAGTGCTTTTTTTTCTAGTCTATATTAAACCACTAGAATTCGAAATGAAAACTGATTTTTTTTTCTAGCCTATATTAACTCACTAGACTTCAAAATGAAACGTGCTTCTTTCTAGCGTATATTACCAACTAGACTTCAAAAGGAAAAGTGCAATTTTCTAGCCTATATTATCCCATAAGACTTCAAAATGAAAAGTGCTTTTTTCTAGCCTATATTAACCAACTAGACTTCAAAATGAAAAGTGCATTTTTCTAGCCTATATTAACCCATATGACATCGAAATGTAAAGTGATTTTTTCTAGTCTATATTAACCAACTAGACTTCAAAATGAAAAGTGCATTTTTCTTGCCTCTATTAACCCACTAGACTTCAAAATGAACTGTGCTTTTTTCTAGCCTATATTAACCCACTAGACTTCAAAATGAACAGTGCTTTTTTCTAGCCTATATTAACCCACTAGACTTCAAAAGGAGAAGTCCTTTTTTCTAGCCTATATTAACCCACTTGACTTCAAAATGAACAGTGCTTTTTCTAGCCTATATTAACCCACTAGACTTCTAAATGTAAAGTGCTTTTTTTCTAGCCTATATTAACTCACTAGACTTCGAAATGAAAAGTCCTTTTTTTTCTAGTCTATATTAAACCACTAGAATTCGAAATGAAAACTGATTTTTTTTTCTAGCCTATATTAACTCACTAGACTTCAAAATGAAACGTGCTTTTTTCTAGCGTATATTACCAACTAGACTTCAAACGGAAAAGTGCAATTTTCTAGCCTATATTATCCCATAAGACTTCAAAATGAACAGTGCTTTTTTCTAGCCTATATTAAAACACTAGACTTCAAAATGAAAAATGCTTCTTTCTAGCCTATATTACCAACTAGACTTCAAAAGTAAAAGTGCAATTTTCTAGCCTATATTTTCCCATAAGACTTCTAAATGTAAAGTGCTTTTTTTCTAGCCTATATTAACTCACTAGACTTCGAAATGAAAAGTGCTTTTTTTTCTAGTCTATATTAAACCACTAGAATTCGAAATGAAAACTGATTTTTTTTTCTAGCCTATATTAACTCACTAGACTTCAAAATGAAACGTGCTTCTTTCTAGCGTATATTACCAACTAGACTTCAAAAGGAAAAGTGCAATTTTCTAGGCTATATTATCCCATAAGACTTCAAAATGAAAAGTGCTTTTTTCTAGCCTATATTAACCAACTAGACTTCAAAATGAAAAGTGCTTTTTTCTAGCCTATATTAACCAACTAGACTTCAAAATGAACTGTGCTTTTTTCTAGCCTATATTAACCCACTAGACTTCAAAATGAACAGTGCTTTTTTCTAGCCTATATTAACTCACTAGTCTTCAAACCGAAAAGTGCTTTTTTCTAGCCTATATTAACCCACTAGACTTCAAAATGAACAGTGCTTTTTTCTAGCCTATATTAAAACACTAGACTTCAAAATGAAAAATGCTTCTTTCTAGCCTATATTACCAACTAGACTTGAAAAGTAAAAGTGCAATTTTCTAGCCTATATTTTCCCATAAGACTTCTAAATGTAAAGTGCTTTTTTTCTAGCCTATATTAACTCACTAGACTTCGAAATGAAAGGTGCTTTTTTTTCTAGTCTATATTAAACCACTAGAATTCGAAATGAAAACTGATTTTTTTTCTAGCCTATATTAACTCACTAGACTTCAAAATGAAACGTGCTATTTTCTAGCCTATATTAACCTCCTAGACTTCAAAATGAAAAGTGCTTTTTTCTAGCCTATATTAACGAACTAGACTTCAAAATGAAAAATGCATTTTTCTAGCCTATATTAACCCACTAGACTTCGAAATGAAAAGTGCTTTTTTCTAGCCTATATTAACCCACTTGACTTCAAAATGAACAGTGCTTTTTTTTCTAGTCTATATTAAACCACTAGAATTCGAAATGAAAACTGATTTTTTTTTCTAGCCTATATTAACTCACTAGACTTCAAAATGAAACGTGCTTCTTTCTAGCGTATATTACCAACTAGACTTCAAAAGGAAAAGTGCAATTTTCTAGCCTATATTATCCCATAAGACTTCAAAATGAAAAGTGCTTTTTTCTAGCCTATATTAACCAACTAGACTTCAAAATGAAAAGTGCATTTTTCTAGCCTATATTAACCCATATGACATCGAAATGTAAAGTGATTTTTTCTAGTCTATATTAACCAACTAGACTTCAAAATGAAAAGTGCATTTTTCTTGCCTATATTAACCCACTAGACTTCAAAATGAACAGTGCTTTTTTCTAGCCTATATTAAAACACTAGACTTCAAAATGAAAAATGCTTCTTTCTAGCCTATATTACCAACTAGACTTCAAAAGTAAAAGTGCAATTTTCTAGCCTATATTTTCCCATAAGACTTCTAAATGTAAAGTGCTTTTTTTCTAGCCTATATTAACTCACTAGACTTCGAAATGAAAAGTGCTTTTTTTTCTAGTCTATATTAAACCACTAGAATTCGAAATGAAAACTGATTTTTTTTTCTAGCCTATATTAACTCACTAGACTTCAAAATGAAACGTGCTTCTTTCTAGCGTATATTACCAACTAGACTTCAAAAGGAAAAGTGCAATTTTCTAGGCTATATTATCCCATAAGACTTCAAAATGAAAAGTGCTTTTTTCTAGCCTATATTAACCAACTAGACTTCAAAATGAAAAGTGCTTTTTTCTAGCCTATATTAACCAACTAGACTTCAAAATGAACTGTGCTTTTTTCTAGCCTATATTAACCCACTAGACTTCAAAATGAACAGTGCTTTTTTCTAGCCTATATTAACTCACTAGTCTTCAAACCGAAAAGTGCTTTTTTCTAGCCTATATTAACCCACTAGACTTCAAAATGAACAGTGCTTTTTTCTAGCCTATATTAAAACACTAGACTTCAAAATGAAAAATGCTTCTTTCTAGCCTATATTACCAACTAGACTTGAAAAGTAAAAGTGCAATTTTCTAGCCTATATTTTCCCATAAGACTTCTAAATGTAAAGTGCTTTTTTTCTAGCCTATATTAACTCACTAGACTTCGAAATGAAAGGTGCTTTTTTTTCTAGTCTATATTAAACCACTAGAATTCGAAATGAAAACTGATTTTTTTTCTAGCCTATATTAACTCACTAGACTTCAAAATGAAACGTGCTATTTTCTAGCCTATATTAACCTCCTAGACTTCAAAATGAAAAGTGCTTTTTTCTAGCCTATATTAACGAACTAGACTTCAAAATGAAAAATGCATTTTTCTAGCCTATATTAACCCACTAGACTTCGAAATGAAAAGTGCTTTTTTCTAGCCTATATTAACCCACTTGACTTCAAAATGAACAGTGCTTTTTTTTCTAGTCTATATTAAACCACTAGAATTCGAAATGAAAACTGATTTTTTTTTCTAGCCTATATTAACTCACTAGACTTCAAAATGAAACGTGCTTCTTTCTAGCGTATATTACCAACTAGACTTCAAAAGGAAAAGTGCAATTTTCTAGCCTATATTATCCCATAAGACTTCAAAATGAAAAGTGCTTTTTTCTAGCCTATATTAACCAACTAGACTTCAAAATGAAAAGTGCATTTTTCTAGCCTATATTAACCCATATGACATCGAAATGTAAAGTGATTTTTTCTAGTCTATATTAACCAACTAGACTTCAAAATGAAAAGTGCATTTTTCTTGCCTATATTAACCCACTAGACTTCAAAATGAACTGTGCTTTTTTCTAGCCTATATTAACCCACTAGACTTCAAAATGAACAGTGCTTTTTTCTAGCCTATATTAACCCACTAGACTTCAAAAGGAGAAGTCCTTTTTTCTAGCCTATATTAACCCACTTGACTTCAAAATGAACAGTGCTTTTTCTAGCCTATATTAACCCACTAGACTTCAAAATGAACAGTGCTTTTTTCTAGCCTATATTAACTCACTAGTCTTCAAAACGAAAAGTGATTTTTTCTAGCCTATATTAACCCACTAGACTTCAAAATGAACAGTGCTTTTTTCTAGCCTATATTAAAACACTAGACTTCAAAATGAAAAATGCTTCTTTCTAGCCTATATTACCAACAAGACTTCAAAAGGAAAAGTGCTTTTTTTTCTAGTCTATATTAAACCACTAGAATTCGAAATGAAAACTGATTTTTTTTTCTAGCCTATATTAACTCACTAGACTTCGAAATGAAAAGTCCTTTTTTTTCTAGTCTATATTAAACCACTAGAATTCGAAATGAAAACTGATTTTTTTTCTAGCCTATATTAACTCACTAGACTTCAAAATGAAACGTGCTTCTTTCTAGCGTATATTACCAACTAGACTTCAAACGGAAAAGTGCAATTTTCTAGCCTATATTATCCCATAAGACTTCAAAATGAACAGTGCTTTTTTCTAGCCTATATTAAAACACTAGACTTCAAAATGAAAAATGCTTCTTTCTAGCCTATATTACCAACTAGACTTCAAAAGTAAAAGTGCAATTTTCTAGCCTATATTTTCCCATAAGACTTCTAAATGTAAAGTGCTTTTTTTCTAGCCTATATTAACTCACTAGACTTCGAAATGAAAAGTGCTTTTTTTTCTAGTCTATATTAAACCACTAGAATTCGAAATGAAAACTGATTTTTTTTTCTAGCCTATATTAACTCACTAGACTTCAAAATGAAACGTGCTTCTTTCTAGCGTATATTACCAACTAGACTTCAAAAGGAAAAGTGCAATTTTCTAGGCTATATTATCCCATAAGACTTCAAAATGAAAAGTGCTTTTTTCTAGCCTATATTAACCAACTAGACTTCAAAATGAAAAGTGCTTTTTTCTAGCCTATATTAACCAACTAGACTTCAAAATGAACTATGCTTTTTTCTAGCCTATATTAACCCACTAGACTTCAAAATGAACAGTGCTTTTTTCTAGCTTATATTAACCCACTAGACTTCAAAAGGAGAAGTCCTTTTTTCTAGCCTATATTAACCCACTTGACTTCAAAATGAACAGTGCTTTTTTTCTAGCCTATATTAACCCACTAGACTTCAAAATGAACAGTGCTTTTTTCTAGCCTATATTAACTCACTAGTCTTCAAAACGAAAAGTGCTTTTTTCTAGCCTATATTAACCCACTAGACTTCAAAATGAACAGTGCTTTTTTCTAGCCTATATTAAAACACTAGACTTCAAAATGAAAAATGCTTCTTTCTAGCCTATATTACCAACTAGACTTGAAAAGTAAAAGTGCAATTTTCTAGCCTATATTTTCCCATAAGACTTCTAAATGTAAAGTGCTTATTTTCTAGCCTATATTAACTCACTAGACTTCGAAATGAAAGGTGCTTTTTTTTCTAGTCTATATTAAACCACTAGAATTCGAAATGAAAACTGATTTTTTTTCTAGCCTATATTAACTCACTAGACTTCAAAATGAAATGTGCTATTTTCTAGCCTATATTAACCTCCTAGACTTCAAAATGAAAAGTGCTTTTTTCTAGCCTATATTAACGAACTAGACATCAAAATGAAAAATGCATTTTTCTAGCCTATATTAACCCACTAGACTTCAAAAGGAGAAGTCCTTTTTTCTAGCCTATATTAACCCACTTGACTTCAAAATGAACAGTGCTTTTTTCTAGCCTATATTAACCCACTAGACTTCAAAATGAACAGTGCTTTTTTCTAGCCAATATTAACTCACTAGACTTCAAAACGAAAAGTGCTTTTTTCTAGCCTATATTTACCCACTAGACTTCAAAATTAACAGTGCTTTTTTTTTAGACTATATTAAAACACTAGACTTCAAAATGAAAAATGCTTCTTTCTAGCCTATATTACCAACTAGACTTCAAAAGTAAAAGTGCAATTTTCTAGCCTATATTTTCCCATAAGACTTCTAAATGTAAAGTGCTTTTTTTCTAGCCTATATTAACTCACTAGACTTCGAAATGAAAAGTGCTTTTTTTTCTAGTCTATATTAAACCACTAGAATTCGAAATGAAAACTGATTTTTTTTTCTAGCCTATATTAACTCACTAGACTTCAAAATGAAACGTGCTTCTTTCTAGCGTATATTTCCAACTAGACTTCAAACGGAAAAGTGCAATTTTCTAGCCTATATTATCCCATAAGACTTCAAAATGAAAAGTGCTTTTTTCTAGCCTATATTAACCAACTAGACTTCAAAATGAAAAGTGCATTTTTCTAGCCTATATTAACCCATATGACATCGAAATGTAAAGTGCATTTTTCTTGCCTATATTTACCCACTAGACTTCAAAATGAAAAGTGATTTTTTCTAGCCTATATTAACTAACTAGACTTCAAGATGAAAAGTGCATTTTTCTAGCCTATATTAACCCACTAAACTTGAAAATGAACAGTTCTTTTTTCTATTCTAATGTTAACCCAGTAGACTTCAAAATGAACAGTGCTTTTTTGTAGCCTATATTAACCCACTAGACTTCAAAATGAACAGTGCTTTTTTCTAGCCTATATTAACCCACTAGACTTCAAAAGGAGAAGTCCTTTTTTCTAGCCTATATTAACCCACTTGACTTCAAAATGAACAGTGCTTTTTTCTAGCCTATATTAACCCACTAGACTTCAAAATGAACAGTGCTTTTTTCTAGCCTATATTAACTCACTAGTCTTCAAACCGAAAAGTGCTTTTTTCTAGCCTATATTAACCCACTAGACTTCAAAATGAACAGTGCTTTTTTCTAGCCTATATTAAAACACTAGACTTCAAAATGAAAAATGCTTCTTTCTAGCCTATATTACCAACTAGACTTGAAAAGTAAAAGTGCAATTTTCTAGCCTATATTTTCCCATAAGACTTCTAAATGTAAAGTGCTTTTTTTCTAGCCTATATTAACTCACTAGACTTCGAAATGAAAGGTGCTTTTTTTTCTAGTCTATATTAAACCACTAGAATTCGAAATGAAAACTGATTTTTTTTCTAGCCTATATTAACTCACTAGACTTCAAAATGAAACATGCTATTTTCTAGCCTATATTAACCTCCTAGACTTCAAAATGAAAAGTGCTTTTTTCTAGCCTATATTAACGAACTAGACTTCAAAATGAAAAATGCATTTTTCTAGCCTATATTAACCCACTAGACTTCGAAATGAAAAGTGCTTTTTTCTAGCCTATATTAACCCACTTGACTTCAAAATGAACAGTGCTTTTTTTTCTAGTCTATATTAAACCACTAGAATTCGAAATGAAAACTGATTTTTTTTTCTAGCCTATATTAACTCACTAGACTTCAAAATGAAACGTGCTTCTTTCTAGCGTATATTACCAACTAGACTTCAAAAGGAAAAGTGCAATTTTCTAGCCTATATTATCCCATAAGACTTCAAAATGAAAAGTGCTTTTTTCTAGCCTATATTAACCAACTAGACTTCAAAATGAAAAGTGCATTTTTCTAGCCTATATTAACCCATATGACATCGAAATGTAAAGTGATTTTTTCTAGTCTATATTAACCAACTAGACTTCAAAATGAAAAGTGCATTTTTCTTGCCTATATTAACCCACTAGACTTCAAAATGAACTGTGCTTTTTTCTAGCCTATATTAACCCACTAGACTTCAAAATGAACAGTGCTTTTTTCTAGCCTATATTAACCCACTAGACTTCAAAAGGAGAAGTCCTTTTTTCTAGCCTATATTAACCCACTTGACTTCAAAATGAACAGTGCTTTTTCTAGCCTATATTAACCCACTAGACTTCAAAATGAACAGTGCTTTTTTCTAGCCTATATTAACTCACTAGTCTTCAAAACGAAAAGTGCTTTTTTCTAGCCTATATTAACCCACTAGACTTCAAAATGAACAGTGCTTTTTTCTAGCCTATATTAAAACACTAGACTTCAAAATGAAAAATGCTTCTTTCTAGCCTATATTACCAACAAGACTTCAAAAGGAAAAGTGCAATTTTCTAGCCTATATTTTCCCGTAAGACTTCTAAATGTAAAGTGCTTTCTTTCTAGCCTATATTAACTCACTAGACTTCGAAATGAAAAGTCCTTTTTTTTCTAGTCTATATTAAACCACTAGAATTCGAAATGAAAACTGATTTTTTTTCTAGCCTATATTAACTCACTAGACTTCAAAATGAAACGTGCTATTTTCTAGCCTATATTAACCTCCTAGACTTCAAAATGAAAAGTGCTTTTTTCTAGCCTATATTAACGAACTAGACTTCAAATTGAAAAATGCATTATTCTAGCCTATATTAACCCACTAGACTTCGAAATGAAAAGTGCTTTTTTCTAGCCTATATTAACCCACTTGAATTCAAAATGAACAGTGCTTTTTTTTCTAGTCTATATTAAACCACTAGAATTCGAAATGAAAACTGATTTTTTTTTCTAGCCTATATTAACTCACTAGACTTCAAAATGAAACGTGCTTCTTTCTAGCGTATATTACCAACTAGACTTCAAAAGGAAAAGTGCAATTTTCTAGCCTATATTATCCCATAAGACTTCAAAATGAAAAGTGCTTTTTTCTAGCCTATATTAACCAACTAGACTTCAAAATGAAAAGTGCATTTTTCTAGCCTATATTAACCCATATGACATCGAAATGTAAAGTGATTTTTTCTAGTCTATATTAACCAACTAGACTTCAAAATGAAAAGTGCATTTTTCTTGCCTATATTAACCCACTAGACTTCAAAATGAACTGTGCTTTTTTCTAGCCTATATTAACCCACTAGACTTCAAAATGAACAGTGCTTTTTTCTAGCCTATATTAACCCACTAGACTTCAAAAGGAGAAGTCCTTTTTTCTAGCCTATATTAACCCACTTGACTTCAAAATGAACAGTGCTTTTTCTAGCCTATATTAACCCACTAGACTTCTAAATGTAAAGTGCTTTTTTTCTAGCCTATATTAACTCACTAGACTTCGAAATGAAAAGTCCTTTTTTTTCTAGTCTATATTAAACCACTAGAATTCGAAATGAAAACTGATTTTTTTTTCTAGCCTATATTAACTCACTAGACTTCAAAATGAAACGTGCTTCTTTCTAGCGTATATTACCAACTAGACTTCAAACGGAAAAGTGCAATTTTCTAGCCTATATTATCCCATAAGACTTCAAAATGAACAGTGCTTTTTTCTAGCCTATATTAAAACACTAGACTTCAAAATGAAAAATGCTTCTTTCTAGCCTATATTACCAACTAGACTTCAAAAGTAAAAGTGCAATTTTCTAGCCTATATTTTCCCATAAGACTTCTAAATGTAAAGTGCTTTTTTTCTAGCCTATATTAACTCACTAGACTTCGAAATGAAAAGTGCTTTTTTTTCTAGTCTATATTAAACCACTAGAATTCGAAATGAAAACTGATTTTTTTTTCTAGCCTATATTAACTCACTAGACTTCAAAATGAAACGTGCTTCTTTCTAGCGTATATTACCAACTAGACTTCAAAAGGAAAAGTGCAATTTTCTAGGCTATATTATCCCATAAGACTTCAAAATGAAAAGTGCTTTTTCTAGCCTATATTAACCAACTAGACTTCAAAATGAAAAGTGCTTTTTTCTAGCCTATATTAACCAACTAGACTTCAAAATGAACTGTGCTTTTTTCTAGCCTATATTAACCCACTAGACTTCAAAATGAACAGTGCTTTTTTCTAGCCTATATTAACTCACTAGTCTTCAAACCGAAAAGTGCTTTTTTCTAGCCTATATTAACCCACTAGACTTCAAAATGAACAGTGCTTTTTTCTAGCCTATATTAAAACACTAGACTTCAAAATGAAAAATGCTTCTTTCTAGCCTATATTACCAACTAGACTTGAAAAGTAAAAGTGCAATTTTCTAGCCTATATTTTCCCATAAGACTTCTAAATGTAAAGTGCTTTTTTTCTAGCCTATATTAACTCACTAGACTTCGAAATGAAAGGTGCTTTTTTTTCTAGTCTATATTAAACCACTAGAATTCGAAATGAAAACTGATTTTTTTTCTAGCCTATATTAACTCACTAGACTTCAAAATGAAACGTGCTATTTTCTAGCCTATATTAACCTCCTAGACTTCAAAATGAAAAGTGCTTTTTTCTAGCCTATATTAACGAACTAGACTTCAAAATGAAAAATGCATTTTTCTAGCCTATATTAACCCACTAGACTTCGAAATGAAAAGTGCTTTTTTCTAGCCTATATTAACCCACTTGACTTCAAAATGAACAGTGCTTTTTTTTCTAGTCTATATTAAACCACTAGAATTCGAAATGAAAACTGATTTTTTTTTCTAGCCTATATTAACTCACTAGACTTCAAAATGAAACGTGCTTCTTTCTAGCGTATATTACCAACTAGACTTCAAAAGGAAAAGTGCAATTTTCTAGCCTATATTATCCCATAAGACTTCAAAATGAAAAGTGCTTTTTTCTAGCCTATATTAACCAACTAGACTTCAAAATGAAAAGTGCATTTTTCTAGCCTATATTAACCCATATGACATCGAAATGTAAAGTGATTTTTTCTAGTCTATATTAACCAACTAGACTTCAAAATGAAAAGTGCATTTTTCTTGCCTATATTAACCCACTAGACTTCAAAATGAACTGTGCTTTTTTCTAGCCTATATTAACCCACTAGACTTCAAAATGAACAGTGCTTTTTTCTAGCCTATATTAACCCACTAGACTTCAAAAGGAGAAGTCCTTTTTTCTAGCCTATATTAACCCACTTGACTTCAAAATGAACAGTGCTTTTTCTAGCCTATATTAACCCACTAGACTTCAAAATGAACAGTGCTTTTTTCTAGCCTATATTAACTCACTAGTCTTCAAAACGAAAAGTGCTTTTTTCTAGCCTATATTAACCCACTAGACTTCAAAATGAACAGTGCTTTTTTCTAGCCTATATTAAAACACTAGACTTCAAAATGAAAAATGCTTCTTTCTAGCCTATATTACCAACAAGACTTCAAAAGGAAAAGTGCAATTTTCTAGCCTATATTTTCCCGTAAGACTTCTAAATGTAAAGTGCTTTTTTTCTAGCCTATATTAACTCACTAGACTTCGAAATGAAAAGTCCTTTTTTTTCTAGTCTATATTAAACCACTAGAATTCGAAATGAAAACTGATTTTTTTTCTAGCCTATATTAACTCACTAGACTTCAAAATGAAACGTGCTTCTTTCTAGCGTATATTACCAACTAGACTTCAAACGGAAAAGTGCAATTTTCTAGCCTATATTATCCCATAAGACTTCAAAATGAACAGTGCTTTTTTCTAGCCTATATTAAAACACTAGACTTCAAAATGAAAAATGCTTCTTTCTAGCCTATATTACCAACTAGACTTCAAAAGTAAAAGTGCAATTTTCTAGCCTATATTTTCCCATAAGACTTCTAAATGTAAAGTGCTTTTTTTCTAGCCTATATTAACTCACTAGACTTCGAAATGAAAAGTGCTTTTTTTTCTAGTCTATATTAAACCACTAGAATTCGAAATGAAAACTGATTTTTTTTTCTAGCCTATATTAACTCACTAGACTTCGAAATGAAAAGTCCTTTTTTTTCTAGTCTATATTAAACCACTAGAATTCGAAATGAAAACTGATTTTTTTTTCTAGCCTATATTAACTCACTAGACTTCAAAATGAAACGTGCTTCTTTCTAGCGTATATTACCAACTAGACTTCAAACGGAAAAGTGCAATTTTCTAGCCTATATTATCCCATAAGACTTCAAAATGAACAGTGCTTTTTTCTAGCCTATATTAAAACACTAGACTTCAAAATGAAAAATGCTTCTTTCTAGCCTATATTACCAACTAGACTTCAAAAGTAAAAGTGCAATTTTCTAGCCTATATTTTCCCATAAGACTTCTAAATGTAAAGTGCTTTTTTTCTAGCCTATATTAACTCACTAGACTTCGAAATGAAAAGTGCTTTTTTTTCTAGTCTATATTAAACCACTAGAATTCGAAATGAAAACTGATTTTTTTTTCTAGCCTATATTAACTCACTAGACTTCAAAATGAAACGTGCTTCTTTCTAGCGTATATTACCAACTAGACTTCAAAAGGAAAAGTGCAATTTTCTAGGCTATATTATCCCATAAGACTTCAAAATGAAAAGTGCTTTTTTCTAGCCTATATTAACCAACTAGACTTCAAAATGAAAAGTGCTTTTTTCTAGCCTATATTAACCAACTAGACTTCAAAATGAACTGTGCTTTTTTCTAGCCTATATTAACCCACTAGACTTCAAAATGAACAGTGCTTTTTTCTAGCCTATATTAACTCACTAGTCTTCAAACCGAAAAGTGCTTTTTTCTAGCCTATATTAACCCACTAGACTTCAAAATGAACAGTGCTTTTTTCTAGCCTATATTAAAACACTAGACTTCAAAATGAAAAATGCTTCTTTCTAGCCTATATTACCAACTAGACTTGAAAAGTAAAAGTGCAATTTTCTAGCCTATATTTTCCCATAAGACTTCTAAATGTAAAGTGCTTTTTTTCTAGCCTATATTAACTCACTAGACTTCGAAATGAAAGGTGCTTTTTTTTCTAGTCTATATTAAACCACTAGAATTCGAAATGAAAACTGATTTTTTTTCTAGCCTATATTAACTCACTAGACTTCAAAATGAAACGTGCTATTTTCTAGCCTATATTAACCTCCTAGACTTCAAAATGAAAAGTGCTTTTTTCTAGCCTATATTAACGAACTAGACTTCAAAATGAAAAATGCATTTTTCTAGCCTATATTAACCCACTAGACTTCGAAACGAAAAGTGCTTTTTTCTAGCCTATATTAACCCACTTGACTTCAAAATGAACAGTGCTTTTTTTTCTAGTCTATATTAAACCACTAGAATTCGAAATGAAAACTGATTTTTTTTTCTAGCCTATATTAACTCACTAGACTTCAAAATGAAACGTGCTTCTTTCTAGCGTATATTACCAACTAGACTTCAAAAGGAAAAGTGCAATTTTCTAGCCTATATTATCCCATAAGACTTCAAAATGAAAAGTGCTTTTTTCTAGCCTATATTAACCAACTAGACTTCAAAATGAAAAGTGCATTTTTCTAGCCTATATTAACCCATATGACATCGAAATGTAAAGTGATTTTTTCTAGCCTATATTAACCAACTAGACTTCAAAATGAAAAGTGCATTTTTCTAGCCTATATTAACCCATATGACATCGAAATGAACTGTGCTTTTTTCTAGCCTATATTAACCCACTAGACTTCAAAATGAACAGTGCTTTTTTCTAGCCTATATTAACCCACTAGACTTCAAAAGGAGAAGTCCTTTTTTCTAGCCTATATTAACCCACTTGACTTCAAAATGAACAGTGCTTTTTCTAGCCTATATTAACCCACTAGACTTCAAAATGAACAGTGCTTTTTTCTAGCCTATATTAACTCACTAGTCTTCAAAACGAAAAGTGATTTTTTCTAGCCTATATTAACCCACTAGACTTCAAAATGAACAGTGCTTTTTTCTAGCCTATATTAAAACACTAGACTTCAAAATGAAAAATGCTTCTTTCTAGCCTATATTACCAACAAGACTTCAAAAGGAAAAGTGCAATTTTCTAGCCTATATTTTCCCGTAAGACTTCTAAATGTAAAGTGCTTTTTTTCTAGCCTATATTAACTCACTAGACTTCGAAATGAAAAGTCCTTTTTTTTCTAGTCTATATTAAACCACTAGAATTCGAAATGAAAACTGATTTTTTTTCTAGCCTATATTAACTCACTAGACTTCAAAATGAAACGTGCTTCTTTCTAGCGTATATTACCAACTAGACTTCAAACGGAAAAGTGCAATTTTCTAGCCTATATTATCCCATAAGACTTCAAAATGAACAGTGCTTTTTTCTAGCCTATATTAAAACACTAGACTTCAAAATGAAACGTGCTTTTTTCTAGCCTATATTAACCAACTAGACTTCAAAATGAACTATGCTTTTTTCTAGCCTATATTAACCCACTAGACTTCAAAATGAACAGTGCTTTTTTCTAGCTTATATTAACCCACTAGACTTCAAAAGGAGAAGTCCTTTTTTCTAGCCTATATTAACCCACTTGACTTCAAAATGAACAGTGCTTTTTTTCTAGCCTATATTAACCCACTAGACTTCAAAATGAACAGTGCTTTTTTCTAGCCTATATTAACTCACTAGTCTTCAAAACGAAAAGTGCTTTTTTCTAGCCTATATTAACCCACTAGACTTCAAAATGAACAGTGCTTTTTTCTAGCCTATATTAAAACACTAGACTTCAAAATGAAAAATGCTTCTTTCTAGCCTATATTACCAACTAGACTTGAAAAGTAAAAGTGCAATTTTCTAGCCTATATTTTCCCATAAGACTTCTAAATGTAAAGTGCTTATTTTCTAGCCTATATTAACTCACTAGACTTCGAAATGAAAGGTGCTTTTTTTTCTAGTCTATATTAAACCACTAGAATTCGAAATGAAAACTGATTTTTTTTCTAGCCTATATTAACTCACTAGACTTCAAAATGAAATGTGCTATTTTCTAGCCTATATTAACCTCCTAGACTTCAAAATGAAAAGTGCTTTTTTCTAGCCTATATTAACGAACTAGACTTCAAAATGAAAAATGCATTTTTCTAGCCTATATTAACCCACTAGACTTCAAAAGGAGAAGTCCTTTTTTCTAGCCTATATTAACCCACTTGACTTCAAAATGAACAGTGATTTTTTCTAGCCTATATTAACCCACTAGACTTCAAAATGAACAGTGCTTTTTTCTAGCCAATATTAACTCACTAGACTTCAAAACGAAAAGTGCTTTTTTCTAGCCTATATTTACCCACTAGACTTCAAAATTAACAGTGCTTTTTTTTTAGACTATATTAAAACACTAGACTTCAAAATGAAAAATGCTTCTTTCTAGCCTATATTACCAACTAGACTTCAAAAGTAAAAGTGCAATTTTCTAGCCTATATTTTCCCATAAGACTTCTAAATGTAAAGTGCTTTTTTTCTAGCCTATATTAACTCACTAGACTTCGAAATGAAAAGTGCTTTTTTTTCTAGTCTATATTAAACCACTAGAATTCGAAATGAAAACTGATTTTTTTTTCTAGCCTATATTAACTCACTAGACTTCAAAATGAAACGTGCTTCTTTCTAGCGTATATTTCCAACTAGACTTCAAAAGGAAAAGTGCAATTTTCTAGCCTATATTATCCCATAAGACTTCAAAATGAAAAGTGCTTTTTTCTAGCCTATATTAACCAACTAGACTTCAAAATGAAAAGTGCATTTTTCTAGCCTATATTAACCCATATGACATCGAAATGTAAAGTGCATTTTTCTTGCCTATATTAACCCACTAGACTTCAAAATGAACTGTGCTTTTTTCTAGCCTATATTTACCCACTAGACTTCAAAATGAAAAGTGATTTTTTCTAGCCTATATTAACTAACTAGACTTCAAGATGAAAAGTGCATTTTTCTAGCCTATATTAACCCACTAGACTTGAAAATGAACAGTTCTTTTTTCTATTCTAATGTTAACCCAGTAGACTTCAAAATGAACAGTGCTTTTTTGTAGCCTATATTAACCCACTAGACTTCAAAATGAACAGTGCTTTTTTCTAGCCTATATTAACCCACTAGACTTCAAAAGGAGAAGTCCTTTTTTCTAGCCTATATTAACCCACTTGACTTCAAAATGAACAGTGCTTTTTTCTAGCCTATATTAACCCACTAGACTTCAAAATGAACAGTGCTTTTTTCTAGCCTATATTAACTCACTAGTCTTCAAACCGAAAAGTGCTTTTTTCTAGCCTATATTAAAACACTAGACTTCAAAATGAAAAATGCTTCTTTCTAGCCTATATTACCAACTAGACTTGAAAAGTAAAAGTGCAATTTTCTAGCCTATATTTTCCCATAAGACTTCTAAATGTAAAGTGCTTTTTTTCTAGCCTATATTAACTCACTAGACTTCGAAATGAAAGGTGCTTTTTTTTCTAGTCTATATTAACCCACTAGACTTCGAAATGAAAAGTGCTTTTTTCTAGCCTATATTAACCCACTTGACTTCAAAATGAACAGTGCTTTTTTTTCTAGTCTATATTAAACCACTAGAATTCGAAATGAAAACTGATTTTTTTTTCTAGCCTATATTAACTCACTAGACTTCAAAATGAAACGTGCTTCTTTCTAGCGTATATTACCAACTAGACTTCAAAAGGAAAAGTGCAATTTTCTAGCCTATATTATCCCATAAGACTTCAAAATGAAAAGTGCTTTTTTCTAGCCTATATTAACCAACTAGACTTCAAAATGAAAAGTGCATTTTTCTAGCCTATATTAACCCATATGACATCGAAATGTAAAGTGATTTTTTCTAGTCTATATTAACCAACTAGACTTCAAAATGAAAAGTGCATTTTTCTTGCCTATATTAACCCACTAGACTTCAAAATGAACTGTGCTTTTTTCTAGCCTATATTAACCCACTAGACTTCAAAATGAACAGTGCTTTTTTCTAGCCTATATTAACCCACTAGACTTCAAAAGGAGAAGTCCTTTTTTCTAGCCTATATTAACCCACTTGACTTCAAAATGAACAGTGCTTTTTCTAGCCTATATTAACCCACTAGACTTCAAAATGAACAGTGCTTTTTTCTAGCCTATATTAACTCACTAGTCTTCAAAACGAAAAGTGCTTTTTTCTAGCCTATATTAACCCACTAGACTTCAAAATGAACAGTGCTTTTTTCTAGCCTATATTAAAACACTAGACTTCAAAATGAAAAATGCTTCTTTCTAGCCTATATTACCAACAAGACTTCAAAAGGAAAAGTGCAATTTTCTAGCCTATATTTTCCCGTAAGACTTCTAAATGTAAAGTGCTTTTTTTCTAGCCTATATTAACTCACTAGACTTCGAAATGAAAAGTCCTTTTTTTTCTAGTCTATATTAAACCACTAGAATTCGAAATGAAAACTGATTTTTTTTCTAGCCTATATTAACTCACTAGACTTCAAAATGAAACGTGCTTCTTTCTAGCGTATATTACCAACTAGACTTCAAACGGAAAAGTGCAATTTTCTAGCCTATATTATCCCATAAGACTTCAAAATGAACAGTGCTTTTTTCTAGCCTATATTAAAACACTAGACTTCAAAATGAAAAATGCTTCTTTCTAGCCTATATTACCAACTAGACTTCAAAAGTAAAAGTGCAATTTTCTAGCCTATATTTTCCCATAAGACTTCTAAATGTAAAGTGCTTTTTTTCTAGCCTATATTAACTCACTAGACTTCGAAATGAAAAGTGCTTTTTTTTCTAGTCTATATTAAACCACTAGAATTCGAAATGAAAACTGATTTTTTTTTCTAGCCTATATTAACTCACTAGACTTCAAAATGAAACGTGCTTCTTTCTAGCGTATATTACCAACTAGACTTCAAAAGGAAAAGTGCAATTTTCTAGGCTATATTATCCCATAAGACTTCAAAATGAAAAGTGCTTTTTTCTAGCCTATATTAACCAACTAGACTTCAAAATGAAAAGTGCTTTTTTCTAGCCTATATTAACCAACTAGACTTCAAAATGAACTATGCTTTTTTCTAGCCTATATTAACCCACTAGACTTCAAAATGAACAGTGCTTTTTTCTAGCTTATATTAACCCACTAGACTTCAAAAGGAGAAGTCCTTTTTTCTAGCCTATATTAACCCACTTGACTTCAAAATGAACAGTGCTTTTTTTCTAGCCTATATTAACCCACTAGACTTCAAAATGAACAGTGCTTTTTTCTAGCCTATATTAACTCACTAGTCTTCAAAACGAAAAGTGCTTTTTTCTAGCCTATATTAACCCACTAGACTTCAAAATGAACAGTGCTTTTTTCTAGCCTATATTAAAACACTAGACTTCAAAATGAAAAATGCTTCTTTCTAGCCTATATTACCAACTAGACTTGAAAAGTAAAAGTGCAATTTTCTAGCCTATATTTTCCCATAAGACTTCTAAATGTAAAGTGCTTATTTTCTAGCCTATATTAACTCACTAGACTTCGAAATGAAAGGTGCTTTTTTTTCTAGTCTATATTAAACCACTAGAACTCGAAATGAAAACTGATTTTTTTTCTAGCCTATATTAACTCACTAGACTTCAAAATGAAATGTGCTATTTTCTAGCCTATATTAACCTCCTAGACTTCAAAATGAAAAGTGCTTTTTTCTAGCCTATATTAACGAACTAGACTTCAAAATGAAAAATGCATTTTTCTAGCCTATATTAACCCACTAGACTTCAAAAGGAGAAGTCCTTTTTTCTAGCCTATATTAACCCACTTGACTTCAAAATGAACAGTGCTTTTTTCTAGCCTATATTAACCCACTAGACTTCAAAATGAACAGTGCTTCTTTCTAGCCAATATTAACTCACTAGACTTCAAAACGAAAAGTGCTTTTTTCTAGCCTATATTTACCCACTAGACTTCAAAATTAACAGTGCTTTTTTTTTAGACTATATTAAAACACTAGACTTCAAAATGAAAAATGCTTCTTTCTAGCCTATATTACCAACTAGACTTCAAAAGTAAAAGTGCAATTTTCTAGCCTATATTTTCCCATAAGACTTCTAAATGTAAAGTGCTTTTTTTCTAGCCTATATTAACTCACTAGACTTCGAAATGAAAAGTGCTTTTTTTTCTAGTCTATATTAAACCACTAGAATTCGAAATGAAAACTGATTTTTTTTTCTAGCCTATATTAACTCACTAGACTTCAAAATGAAACGTGCTTCTTTCTAGCGTATATTTCCAACTAGACTTCAAAAGGAAAAGTGCAATTTTCTAGCCTATATTATCCCATAAGACTTCAAAATGAAAAGTGCTTTTTTCTAGCCTATATTAACCAACTAGACTTCAAAATGAAAAGTGCATTTTTCTAGCCTATATTAACCCATATGACATCGAAATGTAAAGTGCATTTTTCTTGCCTATATTAACCCACTAGACTTCAAAATGAACTGTGCTTTTTTCTAGCCTATATTTACCCACTAGACTTCAAAATGAAAAGTGATTTTTTCTAGCCTATATTAACTAACTAGACTTCAAGATGAAAAGTGCATTTTTCTAGCCTATATTAACCCACTAGACTTGAAAATGAACAGTTCTTTTTTCTATTCTAATGTTAACCCAGTAGACTTCAAAATGAACAGTGCTTTTTTGTAGCCTATATTAACCCACTAGACTTCAAAATGAACAGTGCTTTTTTCTAGCCTATATTAACCCACTAGACTTCAAAAGGAGAAGTCCTTTTTTCTAGCCTATATTAACCCACTTGACTTCAAAATGAACAGTGCTTTTTTCTAGCCTATATTAACCCACTAGACTTCAAAATGAACAGTGCTTTTTTCTAGCCTATATTAACTCACTAGTCTTCAAACCGAAAAGTGCTTTTTTCTAGCCTATATTAACCCACTAGACTTCAAAATGAACAGTGCTTTTTTCTAGCCTATATTAAAACACTAGACTTCAAAATGAAAAATGCTTCTTTCTAGCCTATATTACCAACTAGACTTGAAAAGTAAAAGTGCAATTTTCTAGCCTATATTTTCCCATAAGACTTCTAAATGTAAAGTGCTTTTTTTCTAGCCTATATTAACTCACTAGACTTCGAAATGAAAGGTGCTTTTTTTTCTAGTCTATATTAACCCACTAGACTTCGAAATGAAAAGTGCTTTTTTCTAGCCTATATTAACCCACTTGATTTCAAAATGAACAGTGCTTTTTTTTCTAGTCTATATTAAACCACTAGAATTCGAAATGAAAACTGATTTTTTTTTCTAGCCTATATTAACTCACTAGACTTCAAAATGAAACGTGCTTCTTTCTAGCGTATATTACCAACTAGACTTCAAAAGGAAAAGTGCAATTTTCTAGCCTATATTATCCCATAAGACTTCAAAATGAAAAGTGCTTTTTTCTAGCCTATATTAACCAACTAGACTTCAAAATGAAAAGTGCATTTTTCTAGCCTATATTAACCCATATGACATCGAAATGTAAAGTGATTTTTTCTAGTCTATATTAACCAACTAGACTTCAAAATGAAAAGTGCATTTTTCTTGCCTATATTAACCCACTAGACTTCAAAATGAACTGTGCTTTTTTCTAGCCTATATTAACCCACTAGACTTCAAAATGAACAGTGCTTTTTTCTAGCCTATATTAACCCACTAGACTTCAAAAGGAGAAGTCCGTTTTTCTAGCCTATATTAACCCACTTGACTTCAAAATGAACAGTGCTTTTTCTAGCCTATATTAACCCGCTAGACTTCAAAATGAACAGTGCTTTTTTCTAGCCTATATTAACTCACTAGTCTTCAAAACGAAAAGTGCTTTTTTCTAGCCTATATTAACCCACTAGACTTCAAAATGAACAGTGCTTTTTTCTAGCCTATATTAAAACACTAGACTTCAAAATGAAAAATGCTTCTTTCTAGCCTATATTACCAACAAGACTTCAAAAGGAAAAGTGCAATTTTCTAGCCTATATTTTCCCGTAAGACTTCTAAATGTAAAGTGCTTTTTTTCTAGCCTATATTAACTCACTAGACTTCGAAATGAAAAGTCCTTTTTTTTCTAGTCTATATTAAACCACTAGAATTCGAAATGAAAACTGATTTTTTTTTCTAGCCTATATTAACTCACTAGACTTCAAAATGAAACGTGCTTCTTTCTAGCGTATATTACCAACTAGACTTCAAACGGAAAAGTGCAATTTTCTAGCCTATATTATCCCATAAGACTTCAAAATGAACAGTGCTTTTTTCTAGCCTATATTAAAACACTAGACTTCAAAATGAAAAATGCTTCTTTCTAGCCTATATTACCAACTAGACTTCAAAAGTAAAAGTGCAATTTTCTAGCCTATATTTTCCCATAAGACTTCTAAATGTAAAGTGCTTTTTTTCTAGCCTATATTAACTCACTAGACTTCGAAATGAAAAGTGCTTTTTTTTCTAGTCTATATTAAACCACTAGAATTCGAAATGAAAACTGATTTTTTTTCTAGCCTATATTAACTCACTAGACTTCAAAATGAAACGTGCTTCTTTCTAGCGTATATTACCAACTAGACTTCAAAAGGAAAAGTGCAATTTTCTAGGCTATATTATCCCATAAGACTTCAAAATGAAAAGTGCTTTTTTCTAGCCTATATTAACCAACTAGACTTCAAAATGAAAAGTGCTTTTTTCTAGCCTATATTAACCAACTAGACTTCAAAATGAACTGTGCTTTTTTCTAGCCTATATTAACCCACTAGACTTCAAAATGAACAGTGCTTTTTTCTAGCCTATATTAACTCACTAGTCTTCAAACCGAAAAGTGCTTTTTTCTAGCCTATATTAACCCACTAGACTTCAAAATGAACAGTGCTTTTTTCTAGCCTATATTAAAACACTAGACTTCAAAATGAAAAATGCTTCTTTCTAGCCTATATTACCAACTAGACTTGAAAAGTAAAAGTGCAATTTTCTAGCCTATATTTTCCAATAAGACTTCTAAATGTAAAGTGCTTTTTTTCTAGCCTATATTAACTCACTAGACTTCGAAATGAAAGGTGCTTTTTTTTCTAGTCTATATTAAACCACTAGAATTCGAAATGAAAACTGATTTTTTTTCTAGCCTATATTAACTCACTAGACTTCAAAATGAAACGTGCTATTTTCTAGCCTATATTAACCTCCTAGACTTCAAAATGAAAAGTGCTTTTTTCTAGCCTATATTAACGAACTAGACTTCAAAATGAAAAATGCATTTTTCTAGCCTATATTAACCCACTAGACTTCGAAATGAAAAGTGCTTTTTTCTAGCCTATATTAACCCACTTGACTTCAAAATGAACAGTGCTTTTTTTTCTAGTCTATATTAAACCACTAGAATTCGAAATGAAAACTGATTTTTTTTTCTAGCCTATATTAACTCACTAGACTTCAAAATGAAACGTGCTTCTTTCTAGCGTATATTACCAACTAGACTTCAAAAGGAAAAGTGCAATTTTCTAGCCTATATTATCCCATAAGACTTCAAAATGAAAAGTGCTTTTTTCTAGCCTATATTAACCAACTAGACTTCAAAATGAAAAGTGCATTTTTCTAGCCTATATTAACCCATATGACATCGAAATGTAAAGTGATTTTTTCTAGTCTATATTAACCAACTAGACTTCAAAATGAAAAGTGCATTTTTCTTGCCTATATTAACCCACTAGACTTCAAAATGAACTGTGCTTTTTTCTAGCCTATATTAACCCACTAGACTTCAAAATGAACAGTGCTTTTTTCTAGCCTATATTAACCCACTAGACTTCAAAAGGAGAAGTCCTTTTTTCTAGCCTATATTAACCCACTTGACTTCAAAATGAACAGTGCTTTTTCTAGCCTATATTAACCCACTAGACTTCAAAATGAACAGTGCTTTTTTCTAGCCTATATTAACTCACTAGTCTTCAAAACGAAAAGTGCTTTTTTCTAGCCTATATTAACCCACTAGACTTCAAAATGAACAGTGCTTTTT
Organism: Octopus bimaculoides; assembly: GCF_046866305.1. Classification (NCBI taxonomy): domain Eukaryota; kingdom Metazoa; phylum Mollusca; class Cephalopoda; order Octopoda; family Octopodidae; genus Octopus; species Octopus bimaculoides. The sequence goes on along the minus strand of NC_142949.1, from coordinate 15,458,321 downwards.
TCTAGCCTATATTAAAACACTAGACTTCAAAATGAAAAATGCTTCTTTCTAGCCTATATTACCAACAAGACTTCAAAAGGAAAAGTGCAATTTTCTAGCCTATATTTTCCCGTAAGACTTCTAAATGTAAAGTGCTTTTTTTCTAGCCTATATTAACTCACTAGACTTCGAAATGAAAAGTCCTTTTTTTTCTAGTCTATATTAAACCACTAGAATTCGAAATGAAAACTGATTTTTTTTTCTAGCCTATATTAACTCACTAGACTTCAAAATGAAACGTGCTTCTTTCTAGCGTATATTACCAACTAGACTTCAAAAGGAAAAGTGCAATTTTCTAGGCTATATTATCCCATAAGACTTCAAAATGAAAAGTGCTTTTTTCTAGCCTATATTAACCAACTAGACTTCAAAATGAAAAGTGCTTTTTTCTAGCCTATATTAACCAACTAGACTTCAAAATGAACTGTGCTTTTTTCTAGCCTATATTAACCCACTAGACTTCAAAATGAACAGTGCTTTTTTCTAGCCTATATTAACTCACTAGTCTTCAAACCGAAAAGTGCTTTTTTCTAGCCTATATTAACCCACTAGACTTCAAAATGAACAGTGCTTTTTTCTAGCCTATATTAAAACACTAGACTTCAAAATGAAAAATGCTTCTTTCTAGCCTATATTACCAACTAGACTTGAAAAGTAAAAGTGCAATTTTCTAGCCTATATTTTCCCATAAGACTTCTAAATGTAAAGTGCTTTTTTTCTAGCCTATATTAACTCACTAGACTTCGAAATGTAAGGTGCTTTTTTTTCTAGTCTATATTAAACCACTAGAATTCGAAATGAAAACTGATTTTTTTTCTAGCCTATATTAACTCACTAGACTTCAAAATGAAACGTGCTATTTTCTAGCCTATATTAACCTCCTAGACTTCAAAATGAAAAGTGCTTTTTTCTAGCCTATATTAACGAACTAGACTTCAAAATGAAAAATGCATTTTTCTAGCCTATATTAACCCACTAGACTTCGAAATGAAAAGTGCTTTTTTCTAGCCTATATTAACCCACTTGACTTCAAAATGAACAGTGCTTTTTTTTCTAGTCTATATTAAACCACTAGAATTCGAAATGAAAACTGATTTTTTTTTCTAGCCTATATTAACTCACTAGACTTCAAAATGAAACGTGCTTCTTTCTAGCGTATATTACCAACTAGACTTCAAAAGGAAAAGTGCAATTTTCTAGCCTATATTATCCCATAAGACTTCAAAATGAAAAGTGCTTTCTTCTAGCCTATATTAACCAACTAGACTTCAAAATGAAAAGTGCATTTTTCTAGCCTATATTAACCCATATGACATCGAAATGTAAAGTGATTTTTTCTAGTCTATATTAACCAACTAGACTTCAAAATGAAAAGTGCATTTTTCTTGCCTATATTAACCCACTAGACTTCAAAATGAACTGTGCTTTTTTCTAGCCTATATTAACCCACTAGACTTCAAAATGAACAGTGCTTTTTTCTAGCCTATATTAACCCACTAGACTTCAAAAGGAGAAGTCCTTTTTTCTACCCTATATTAACCCACTTGACTTCAAAATGAACAGTGCTTTTTCTAGCCTATATTAACCCACTAGACTTCAAAATGAACAGTGCTTTTTTCTAGCCTATATTAACTCACTAGTCTTCAAAACGAAAAGTGCTTTTTTCTAGCCTATATTAACCCACTAGACTTCAAAATGAACAGTGCTTTTTTCTAGCCTATATTAAAACACTAGACTTCAAAATGAAAAATGCTTCTTTCTAGCCTATATTACCAACAAGACTTCAAAAGGAAAAGTGCAATTTTCTAGCCTATATTTTCCCGTAAGACTTCTAAATGTAAAGTGCTTTTTTTCTAGCCTATATTAACTCACTAGACTTCGAAATGAAAAGTCCTTTTTTTTCTAGTCTATATTAAACCACTAGAATTCGAAATGAAAACTGATTTTTTTTCTAGCCTATATTAACTCACTAGACTTCAAAATGAAACGTGCTTCTTTCTAGCGTATATTACCATCTAGACTTCAAACGGAAAAGTGCTTTTTTCTAGCCTATATTATCCCATAAGACTTCAAAATGAACAGTGCTTTTTTCTAGCCTATATTAAAACACTAGACTTCAAAATGAAAAATGCTTCTTTCTAGCCTATATTACCAACTAGACTTCAAAAGTAAAAGTGCAATTTTCTAGCCTATATTTTCCCATAAGACTTCTAAATGTAAAGTGCTTTTTTTCTAGCCTATATTAACTCACTAGACTTCGAAATGAAAAGTGCTTTTTTTTCTAGTCTATATTAAACCACTAGAATTCGAAATGAAAACTGATTTTTTTTTCTAGCCTATATTAACTCACTAGACTTCAAAATGAAACGTGCTTCTTTCTAGCGTATATTACCAACTAGACTTCAAAAGGAAAAGTGCAATTTTCTAGGCTATATTATCCCATAAGACTTCAAAATGAAAAGTGCTTTTTTCTAGCCTATATTAACCAACTAGACTTCAAAATGAAAAGTGCTTTTTTCTAGCCTATATTAACCAACTAGACTTCAAAATGAACTATGCTTTTTTCTAGCCTATATTAACCCACTAGACTTCAAAATGAACAGTGCTTTTTTCTAGCTTATATTAACCCACTAGACTTCAAAAGGAGAAGTCCTTTTTTCTAGCCTATATTAACCCACTTGACTTCAAATTGAACAGTGCTTTTTTCTAGCCTATATTAACCCACTAGACTTCAAAATGAACAGTGCTTTTTTCTAGCCTATATTAACTCACTAGTCTTCAAAACGAAAAGTGCTTTTTTCTAGCCTATATTAACCCACTAGACTTCAAAATGAACAGTGCTTTTTTCTAGCCTATATTAAAACACTAGACTTCAAAATGAAAAATGCTTCTTTCTAGCCTATATTACCAACTAGACTTGAAAAGTAAAAGTGCAATTTTCTAGCCTATATTTTCCCATAAGACTTCTAAATGTAAAGTGCTTATTTTCTAGCCTATATTAACTCACTAGACTTCGAAATGAAAGGTGCTTTTTTTTCTAGTCTATATTAAACCACTAGAATTCGAAATGAAAACTGATTTTTTTTCTAGCCTATATTAACTCACTAGACTTCAAAATGAAACGTGCTATTTTCTAGCCTATATTAACCTCCTAGACTTCAAAATGAAAAGTGCTTTTTTCTAGCCTATATTAACGAACTAGACTTCAAAATGAAAAATGCATTTTTCTAGCCTATATTAACCCACTAGACTTCGAAATGAAAAGTGCTTTTTTCTAGCCTATATTAACCCACTAGACTTCAAAAGGAGAAGTCCTTTTTTCTAGCCTATATTAACCCACTAGACTTCAAAATGAAAAATGCTTCTTTCTAGCCTATATTACCAACTAGACTTCAGAAGGAAAAGTGCAATTTTCTAGCCTATATTATCCCATAAGACTTCAAAATGAAAAGTGCTTTTTTCTAGCATATATTAACCAACTAAACTTCAAAATGAACAGTGCTTTTTTCTAGCCTATATTTACCCACTAGATTCAAAATGAAAAGTGATTTTTTCTAGCCTATATTATCCAACTAGACTTCAAGATGAAAAGTGCTTTTTTCTAGCCTATATTAACCCACTTGACTTCAAAATGAACAGTGCTTTTTTCTAGCCTATATTAACCCACTTGACTTCAAAATGAACAGTGCTTTTTTCTAGCCTATATTAACTCACTAGTCTTCAAAACTAAAAGTGCTTTTTTCTAGCCTATATTAACACACTAGACTTCAAAATGAACAGTGCTTTTTTTTAGCCTATATTAACCCACTAGACTTCAAAAGGAGAAGACCTTTTTTCTAGCCTATATTAACCCACTAGACTTCAAAATGAACAGTTCTTTTTTCTATTCTAATGTTAACCCAGTAGACTTCAAAATGAACAGTGCTTTTTTGTAGCCTATATTAACCCACTAGACATCAAAATGAACAGTGCTTTTTTCTAGCCTATATTAACCCACTAGACTTCAAAATGAAAACTGCTTTTTTCTAGCCTATATTAACCCACTAGATTTCAAAAGGAGAAGTCCTTTTTTCTAGCCTATATTAACCCACTTGACTTCAAAATGAACAGTGCTTTTTTCTAGCCTATATTAACCCAGTTGACTTCAAAATGAACAGTGCTTTTTTCTAGCCTATATTAACTCACTATTCTTCAAAACGAAAAGTGCTTTTTTTCTAGCCTATATTAACCCACTAGACTTCAAAATGAACAGTGCTTTTTTTTAGCCTATATTAACACACTAGACTTCAAAATGAAAAATGCTTCTTTCTAGCCTATATTACCAACTAGACTTCAAAAGGAAAAGTGCAATTTTCTAGCCTATATTATCCCATAAGACTTCAAAATGAAAATTGCATTTTTCTAGCCTATATTAACCCATATGACATCGAAATGAAAACTGATTTTTTTTCTAGCCTATATTAACCCACTAGACTTCGAAATGAAAAGTGCTTTTTTCTAGCCTATATTAACCCACTAGACTTCAAAATGAAAAGTGCTTTTTTCTAGCCTATATTAACCCACTAGACTTCAAAATGAACAGTGCTTTTTTCTAGCCTATATTTACCCACTAGATTCAAAATGAAAAGTGATTTTTTCTAGCCTATATTATCCAACTAGACTTCAAGATGAAAAGTGCTTTTTTCTAGCCTATATTAACCCACTTGACTTCAAAATGAACAGTGCTTTTTTCTAGCCTATATTAACCCACTAGACTTCAAAATGAACAGTGCTTTTTTCTAGCCTATATTAACTCACTAGTCTTCAAAACTAAAAGTGCTTTTTTCTAGCCTATATTAACACACTAGACTTCAAAATGAACAGTGCTTTTTTTTAGCCTATATTAACCCACTAGACTTCAAAAGGAGAAGACCTTTTTTCTAGCCTATATTAACCCACTAGACTTCAAAATGAACAGTTCTTTTTTCTATTCTAATGTTAACCCAGTAGACTTCAAAATGAACAGTGCTTTTTTGTAGCCTATATTAACCCACTAGACATCAAAATGAACAGTGCTTTTTTCTAGCCTATATTAACCCACTAGACTTCAAAATGAAAACTGCTTTTTTCTAGCCTATATTAACCCACTAGATTTCAAAAGGAGAAGTCCTTTTTTCTAGCCTATATTAACCCACTTGACTTCAAAATGAACAGTGCTTTTTTCTAGCCTATATTAACCCAGGTGACTTCAAAATGAACAGTGCTTTTTTCTAGCCTATATTAACTCACTATTCTTCAAAACGAAAAGTGCTTTTTTTCTAGCCTATATTAACCCACTAGACTTCAAAATGAACAGTGCTTTTTTTTAGCCTATATTAACACACTAGACTTCAAAATGAAAAATGCTTCTTTCTAGCCTATATTACCAACTAGACTTCAAAAGGAAAAGTGCAATTTTCTAGCCTATATTATCCCATAAGACTTCAAAATGAAAATTGCATTTTTCTAGCCTATATTAACCCATATGACATCGAAATGAAAACTGATTTTTTTTCTAGCCTATATTAACCCACTAGACTTCGAAATGAAAAGTGCTTTTTTCTAGCCTATATTAACCCACTAGACTTCAAAATGAAAAGTGCTTTTTTCTAGCCTATATTAACCCACTAGACTTCAAAATGAACAGTGCTTTTTTCTAGTCTATATTAACCCACTAGACTTCAAAATGAAAACTGCTTTTTTCTAGCCTATATTAACCCACTAGACTTCAAAAGGAGAAGTCCTTTTTTCTAGCCTATATTAACCCACTTGACTTCAAAATGAACAGTGCTTTTTTCTAGCCTATATTAACCCACTAGACTTCAAAATGAACAGTGCTTTTTTCTAGCCAATATTAACTCACTAGACTTCAAAACGAAAAGTGCTTTTTTCTAGCCTATATTTACCCACTAGACTTCAAAATTAACAGTGCTTTTTTTTAAGACTATATTAAAACACTAGACTTCAAAATGAAAAATGCTTCTTTCTAGCCTATATTACCAACTAGACTTCAAAAGTAAAAGTGCAATTTTCTAGCCTATATTTTCCCATAAGACTTCTAAATGTAAAGTCCTTTTTTTCTAGCCTATATTAACTCACTAGACTTCGAAATGAAAAGTGCTTTTTTTTCTAGTCTATATTAAACCACTAGAATTCGAAATGAAAACTGATTTTTTTTTCTAGCCTATATTAACTCACTAGACTTCAAAATGAAACGTGCTTCTTTCTAGCGTATATTACCAACTAGACTTCAAAAGGAATAGTGCAATTTTCTAGCCTATATTATCCCATAAGACTTCAAAATGAAAAGTGCTTTTTTCTAGCCTATATTAACCAACTAGACTTCAAAATGAAAAGTGCATTTTTCTAGCCTATATTAACCCATATGACATCGAAATGTGAAGTGATTTTTTCTAGTCTATATTAACCAACTAGACTTCAAAATGAAAAGTGCATTTTTCTTGCCTATATTAACCCACTAGACTTCAAAATGAACTGTGCTTTTTTCTAGCCTATATTTACCCACTAGACTTCAAAAGGAGAAGTCCTTTTTTCTAGCCTATATTAACCCACTTGACTTCAAAATAAACAGTGCTTTTTTCTAGCCTATATTAACCCACTAGACTTCAAAATGAACAGTGCTTTTTTCTAGCCTATATTAACTCACTAGTCTTCAAAACGAAAAGTGCTTTTTCTAGCCTATATTAACCCACTAGACTTCAAAATGAACAGTGCTTTTTTCTAGCCTATATTAAAACACTAGATTTCAAAATGAAAAATGCTTCTTTCTAGCCTATATTACCAACTAGACTTGAAAAGTAAAAGTGCAATTTTCTAGCCTATATTTTCCCATAAGTCTTCTAAATGTAAAGTGCTTTTTTTCTAGCCTATATTAACTCACTAGACTTCGAAATGAAAGGTGCTTTTTTTTCTAGTCTATATTAAACCACTAGAATTCGAAATGAAAACTGATTTTTTTTCTAGCCTATATTAACTCACTAGACTTCAAAATGAAACGTGCTATTTTCTAGCCTATATTAACCTCCTAGACTTCAAAATGAAAAGTGCTTTTTTCTAGCCTATATTAACGAACTAGACTTCAAAATGAAAAATGCATTTTTCTAGCCTATATTAACCCACTAGACTTCGAAATGAAAAGTGCTTTTTTCTAGCCTATATTAACCCACTTGACTTCAAAATGAACAGTGCTTTTTTCTAGCCTATATTAACCCACTAGACTTCAAAATGAACAGTGCTTTTTTCTAGCCTATATTAACTCACTAGTCTTCAAAACTAAAAGTGTTTTTTTCTAGCCTATATTAACCCACTAGACTTCAAAATGAACAGTGCTTTTTTTTAACCTATATTAACACACTAGACTTCAAAATGAAAAATGCTTCTTTCTAGCCTATATTACCAACTAGACTTCAGAAGGAAAAGTGCAATTTTCTAGCCTATATTATCCCATAAGACTTGAAAATGAAAAGTGCTTTTTTCTAGCATATATTAACCAACTAGACTTCAAAATGAACAGTGCTTTTTTCTAGCCTATATTAACCCACTAGACTTCAAATTGAACAGTTCTTTTTTCTATTCTAATGTTAACCCAGTAGACTTCAAAATGAACAGTGCTTTTTTGTAGCCTATATTAACCCACTAGACTTCAAAATGAACAGTGCTTTTTTCTAGCCTATATTAACCCACTAGACTTCAAAATGAAAACTGCTTTTTTCTAGCCTATATTAACCCACTAGACTTCAAAAGGAGAAGTCCTTTTTTCTAGCCTATATTAACCCACTTGACTTCAAAATGAACAGTGCTTTTTTCTAGCCTATATTAACCCAGTTGACTTCAAAATGAACAGTGCTTTTTTCTAGCCTATATTAACTCACTATTCTTCAAAACGAAAAGTGCTTTTTTTCTAGCCTATATTAACCCACTAGACTTCAAAATGAACAGTGCTTTTTTTTAGCCTATATTAACACACTAGACTTCAAAATGAAAAATGCTTCTTTCTAGCCTATATTACCAACTAGACTTCAAAAGGAAAAGTGCAATTTTCTAGCCTATATTATCCCATAAGACTTCAAAATGAAAATTGCATTTTTCTAGCCTATATTAACCCATATGACATCGAAATGTAAAGTGATTTTTTCTAGTCTATATTAACCAACTAGACTTCAAAATGAAAAGTGCATTTTTCTTGCCTATATTAACCCACTAGACTTCAAAATGAACTGTGCTTTTTTCTAGCCTATATTTACCCACTAGACTTCAAAATGAAAAGTGATTTTTTCTAGCCTATATTAACCAACTAGACTTCAAGATGAAAAGTGCATTTTTCTAGCCTATATTAACCCACTAGACTTCAAAATGAACAGTTCTTTTTTCTATTCTAATGTTAACCCAGTAGACTTCAAAATGAACAGTGCTTTTTTGTAGCCTATATTAACCCACTAGACTTCAAAATGAAAAGTACTTTTTTCTAGCCTATATTAACCCACTAGTCTTCAAAATGAACAGTGCTTTTTTCTAGCCTATATTAACCCACTAGACTTCAAAATGAAAAGTGCTTTTTTCTACCCTATATTATCCCACTAGACATCAAAATGAAAAGTGATTTTTCTAGCCTATATTAACCCACTTGACTTCAAAATGAAAAGTGCATTTTTCTAGCCTATATTATCCCATAAGACTTCGAAATGTAAAGTGCTTTTTTGTAGCCTATATTAACCCACTAGACTTCAAAATGAAAACTGATTTTTTTTCTAGCCTATATTAACCCACTAGACTTCAAAATGAACAGTGCTTTTTTCTAGCCTATATTAATCCCCTAGACTTCAAAATGAACGGTGCTTTTTTCTAGCCTATATTAACCCACTAGACTTCAAAATGAACAGTACTTTTTTCAAAATGAAAACTGATTTTTTTTCTAGCCTATGTTAACCAACTAGACTTCAAGATGAAAGGTGCATTCTTCTAGCCTATATTAACCCACTAGACTTCAAAATGAACAGTGCTTTTTTCTATTCTAATGTTAACCCAGTAGACTTCAAAATGAACAGTGCTTTTTTGTAGCCTATATTAACCGACTAGACTTCAAAATGAACAGTGCTTTTTTCTAGCCTATATTAACCCACTAGACTTCAAAATGAACAGTGCTTTTTTCTAGCCTATATTAACCCACTAGACTTCAAAATGAGAAGTCCTTTTTTCTAGCCTATATTAACCCACTTGACTTCAAAATGAACAGTGCTTTTTTCTAGCCTATATTAACCCACTTGACTTCAAAATGAACAGTGCTTTTTTCTAGCCTATATTAACTCACTATTCTTCAAAACGAAAAGTGCTTTTTTTCTAGCCTATATTAACCCACTAGACTTCAAAATGAACAGTGCTTTTTTTTAGCCTATATTAACACACTAGACTTCAAAATGAAAAATGCTTCTTTCTAGCCTATATTACCAATTAGACTTCAAAAGGAAAAGTGCAATTTTCTAGCCTATATTATCCCATAAGACTTCAAAATGAAAAGTGCTTTTTTCTAGCCTATATTAACCAACTAGACTTCAAAATGAAAATTGCATTTTTCTAGCCTATATTAACCCATATGACATCGAAATGTAAAGTGATTTTTTCTAGTCTATATTAACCAACTAGACTTCAAAATGAAAAGTGCATTTTTCTTGCCTATATTAACCCACTAGACTTCAAAATGAACTGTGCTTTTTTCTAGCCTATATTTACCCACTAGACTTCAAAATGAAAAGTGATTTTTTTCTAGCCTATATTAACCAACTAGACTTCAAGATGAAAAGTGCATTTTTCTAGCCTATATTAACCCACTAGACTTCAAAATGAACAGTTCTTTTTTCTATTCTAATGTTAACCCAGTAGACTTCAAAATGAACAGTGCTTTTTTCTAGCCTATTTTCGCCCACTAGACTTCAAAATGAAAAGTGCTTTTTTCTACCCTATATTATCCCACTAGACATCAAAATGAAAAGTGATTTTTCTAGCCTATATTAACCAACTAGACTTCAAAATGAAAAGTGCATTTTTCTAGCCTATATTATCCCATAAGTCTTCGAAATGTAAAGTGCTTTTTTGTAGCCTATATTAACCCACTAGACTTCAAAATGAACAGTGCTTTTTTCTAGCCTATATTAACCCACTAGACTTCAAAATGAAAACTGCTTTTTTCTAGCCTATATTAACCCACTAGACTTCAAAAGGAGAAGTCCTTTTTTCTAGCCTATATTAACCCACTTGACTTCAAAATGAACAGTGCTTTTTTCTAGCCTATATTAACCCACTTGACTTCAAAATGAACAGTGCTTTTTTCTAGCCTATATTAACTCACTATTCTTCAAAACGAAAAGTGCTTTTTTTCTAGCCTATATTAACCCACTAGACTTCAAAATGAACAGTGCATTTTTCTAGCCTATATTAACCCACTAGACTTCAAAATGAACAGTTCTTTTTTCTATTCTAATGTTAACCCAGTAGACTTCAAAATGAACAGTGCTTTTTTGTAGCCTATATTAACCCACTAGACTTCAAAATGAAAAGTACTTTTTTCTAGCCTATATTAACCCACTAGTCTTCAAAATGAACAGTGCTTTTTTCTAGCCTATATTATCCCACTAGACATCAAAATGAAAAGTGATTTTTCTAGCCTATATTAACCAACTAGACTTCAAAATGAAAAGTGCATTTTTCTAGCCTATATTATCCCATAAGACTTCGAAATGTAGAGTGCTTTTTTGTAGCCTATATTAACCCACTAGACTTCAAAATGAAAACTGATTTTTTTTCTAGCCTATATTAACCCACTAGACTTCAAAATGAACAGTGCTTTTTTCTAGCCTATATTAATCCCCTAGACTTCAAAATGAACGGTGCTTTTTTCTAGCCTATATTAACCCACTAGACTTCAAAATGAACAGTACTTTTTTCAAAATGAAAACTGATTTTTTTTCTAGCCTATATTAACCAACTAGAATTCAAGATGAAAAGTGCATTCTTCTAGCCTATATTAACCCACTAGACTTCAAAATGAACAGTGCTTTTTTCTATGCTATATTAACCCACTAGACTTCAAAATGAACAGTACTTTTTACTAGCCTATATTAACCCACTAGACTTCAAAATGAAAAGTGATTTTTTCTAGCCTATATTAACCAACTAGACTTCAAAATGAACAGTGCTTTTTTCTAGCTTATTTTAATCCACTAGACTTCAAAATGAACGGTGCTTTTTTCTAGCCTATATTAACCCACTAGACTTCGAAATGAAAAGTGCTTTTTTCTAGCCTATATTATCCCACTAGACTTCAAAATGAAAAGTGATTTTTTCTAGCCTATATTAACCAACTAGACTTCAAAATGAAAAGTGCATTTTTCTAGCCTATATTAACCCACTAGACTTCTAGCTTATATTAATCCACAAAAATTCTAAATGTAAAGTGCTTTTTTTCTAGCCTATATTAACCCACTAGAATAGTAGTTTTTGCAAAAATGAACACTATCTCAAAGTGACAAAACGATTGGGCTAATATAGGCTAGATGGTTGATGAAAACATTATATCTATCAAAGAGTTCACCGAAGTCACAACCTTTTTCACAATACTCAAAATCACAAAATTTTGCAAAGAAGCATAAAAAAAACGATAAAATTTGAAAATGAGAATTTCGTGTTTTCCAGTCGTTTTTTAACACTTTTAGATAGTTTTCATTTTTGCAAAAAGCACTTTTCATTTTGAAGTCTAGTGGGTTAATATAGGCTAGATTTTGAAGTCTAGTGTGTTAATATAGGCTAGAATGGTTGATGAAAACATTATATTTATCAAAGTGTTCATTAAAGTCACAACCTTTTTCACAAAACTCAAACTCACAAAATTTGGCAAATAACCATGAAAAACCAGCAAAACTTGAAAATGCGAATTTCGTATTTTACAGTCGTTTTTTGACACTTTTAGGTAGTTTTCGTTTTTGCATAAACCACTATTCATTTTGAAGTCTAGTGGGTTAATATAGGCTAGATGGTTGATGAAAACATTATATTGTGAAAAAAGTCACAACCCTTTTCACAATACTCAAAATCACAAAATTTTGCAAATAAGCATAAAAAAAACGACAAAATTTGAAAATGAGAATTTCGTGTCTTCCAGTCGTTTTTTCACACTTTTAGTTTTCATTTCTACAAACAGCACTTTTCATTTTGAAGTCTAGTGGGTTAATATAGGCTAGATGGTTGATGAAAACATAATATTTATCAAAGAGTTCACCGAAGTCACAACCTTTTCCACAAAACTCAAAATTTTGCAAGTAAGCATGAAAAACCGACAAAATTTGAAAATGAGAATTTCGCGTTTTCCAGTCGTTTTTTTCACACTTTTAGATAGTTTTCATTTTTGCAAAAAGCACTTTTCATTTTGAAGTCTAGTGGATTAATATTAACTTATTTGAACCCATTAGATTTCAAAATGAAAAGTGTTTCTTGCAGAAATGAAAAGTATGTTAATGTGTAAAAAGACACGAAAAAAATACGAAATTTTCATTTGCAAAATTTTTCTGTTTTTCATGCTTATTTGCAATTTTTTGTGACTTTCTGTTTTGCCACAAATTTTGTGATTTCAGTGAACTCTTTGATAAATATAATCTCCTCATCAATCATCTAACTTATATTAACCCATTAGATTTCCCCGGTTGTGTTTTAGTAAAAAAAAAATGTTTAACTTCTTGCATAGTTCGAGCTCACAGCAACATAATATCTCCTCCACTATTTAAGTATTACGTGTCAAAAGTGAAACAAAAACACTCGTGTCAAATACTTTCACTTTAAAAATGAAAGTTTTCCCCTATTTCAGTATCAAAACTGAAACAATCACATTTCGATACTGTAATGACAGATACTTTCACTTTAATGGTTTCATTTTCATACTGCATCTACTACTGGGAAACTATACTCTCACATATATACAGGCATACATACATACATATATGCATGCATATATATATCTACACAAATGTATCCATATACATGTATATATATATATATATATATATATATATATATATATATATATATATATAGAGAGAGAGAGAGAGAGAGAGAGAGAGAGAGAGAGATGTGTATGTATACATATACATGTATATGTACACGTATATGTATAGATATATAGATGTAGATCTATATGCATACATGTATATGTATACATGTGTAGATGTATATATATATATATAGATGTACATGTAATATGTACACATATATACATGCATACAGATATCTATACATACACACACACACACACACACACACACATACACATGCACACAAACACACATTACTCATTGTTTTTTTTACCCAAAACGACGTCATAAGTATTGAATGGATCTTTATGAAATTTGGAAATTATATTCTATGCATAACGGCCATAACCCCCATGAAAATTCATACATTTTTCGTGTTGATGAAATTTTAACCATATGTATTACACATAAATAAAGTAATATTTCTAAAATTTCTTCTTAGAAGTTACAAAGACACCTTCATGGGGACTTCAAACCTACAATTTAGTCATTTTTCCTAAGCAAAGACTAATACAGTTGTACTACTGAAACCTATAGGGTCACCCGAACATAACAGATGTGCATTATTTGTAATTCAACAGTACAACAGTGTAAGACTATCCTTTCAGATATACTTAGATTGTGATTTCTGCAATGTAGTGCATAAATTGTCAAGTAAATGAAATGCATCTTTGCCTCCACTAATTCACTTGCAAAGTGTTGAGTAAAATTATTTCGTTGCAGACCTCCATTGAGGTTTTCTATTATTACTGAGTCACACATAGTCCCCGGTTGGTAACATCGATTTCAAGGCCTTCCCAGATGAGTGACTGGTTGTTCTAAGACATTTATTGATTGTACATTTTTTCTGCCCAGTTACCTATCGGTGTAGTGGTCATTTGCAAACTCCAGAGGCGACACTTTCATTTCCCTTCACTCCAAACGTCACACGTTGTTATTTCAATTGGGTCATGCACTTCCAATTGCTATAGATCCGTAATGCATCTTACAGCTGTGCCTGTCACCTGTATGGTGAGGAATCCTACATTGGGGAGTAGTAATGACTACGCTAGGGTAGCCGACTGATTATCGTAATCATTCGTCTTTTGGTTTCTCTCTTTTACAAACCCAGTGAACATACATATATTTCCTATTTCAAAGAAATTCAAACAATACATATTAGACCCAAGTTAAAAACATTCCCAACAATTCAACTTCTCTGGTTGACATTAACACACCCACTCCCAATAGGGGCCTTCATTCCTACATTTTAGAGCTCCATTTTTCAGGAGCAAAATCATTTTTACAAGTTCCAGAAGATTGAAATTTTGGAATATGCGCATAAAGATCAATAGTATGGGATACATGTCTCATGATTAATTAACACTGCAACAGAACTTTTCCCACAGTGGAACAATGGGTTTTCTGTGACAGCAGTTTTACATTTTCCAGATGCCTTTAGCTAGGCCGAAATAAAGTCTTCACCACTTGACCCTTTCTAACCTCTTCAAATCCACCAAAAGCTAGAATAGAGATAACAAGACCACCAATTAAATCTATTGCTCTCAATGATATGTCTATCCTTCTGGATTGTTATAAAAGCAAGGAAACCCCAAGCAAAAAGTGAGTTCAGTCACCAGTCGGTGACGACTCAACGAGTCCAGTCACATGGTGACGAGTCAGTGAGAACGAAGTCTGGCTGACCAGCTAGAACCTTGGTCAGAGGGAGAAATGAAGTTTACTGTCAGCAACTGTGAGACAACGTCCCACACCCTATAACTCTCACTAGCTCTAATTCTATTCTCTTACAACATCATTCCATCTCTCTGTAATTACTACTAAACAATGAAGAGGACACAAACTTTACTTCGCATATTTTTGGATACCGTCGAGGTATGGTATTTTTCAACGTAACGATAAATAAATACTTTCTTAAAACTCCATGCATTGTTCATCTTTCCCATCTTACAACATGCAATTATAACAACAAATTTTTATTGGCAGAAGTGCTGACTCCGACATCATCATAATCGGTGTCCCTCGACTTCTACGCAAATTATTATCATTACAACTAAAAACTTTATCGTTACAAACTGGCGATCACGACGTTGCACCATAACACACATAGCTACAACAATAAAACAATAACCGTTACATATATATCTAAATCACTGACGTGGCTGATGACAGTACCGCCTGATTGGCACTTGTGCCAGTGGAACATTAAAAGCACCATCCGAGCGTGATTGTTACCAGGGCCGCTAACTGGCTCCCATGCCGTGTCACGTAAAGAGCACCATTCAAGTGTGATTATTGCCAGCGTTGCCTTACTGGCACATGTGCCAGTGGCACGTGAAAAACATCTAACATCTGTGCATGGTCGTTGCCAGTGCTGCCCGACTGGCACCCCGTGCAGGTAGCACATAAAAAACACCTTTTGAGCGTGGACGTTGCCAGTACTGCCTGACTGGCCTTCGTGCTGGTGACATGTAAAAATCACCCACTACACTCTCAGAGTGGTTGGCTTTAGGAAAGGCATCCAGCTGTAGAAACTTTGCCAGATCAGATTAGAGCCTGGTGTAGCCTTCTGGCTCACCAGTCCTCAGTCAAACCATCCAACCCATGCCAGCATGGAAAGCAGACGTTAAATGACGATATATATATATCATCATATATTTGTTGTCCATGCTGGCATGGGTTGGACAGTTTGACCAGAGCTACTAAACTGAGGAGCTGGACCATTCTCCAGTCTGATTTGGTGTGGCTTCTATGGCTGGATGCCCTTCCTGACACTAGCCACTCTGAGAGTATAATGGGTGCTTCTACATGCATGGGTGTCAGTTGCAAGAACATAAGTAAGTGATCTTTGGGTAGGCTTGAACTATCAACCTTTCAGTTAAAAATTGAATGCACTAACTGGTTACATCACAGAAACAACCATACATAATATATAAATATATATATAAATATTCTTTTACTTGCTTCATTCATTTGACTGTGGCCATGCTGGAGCACCACTTTTAGTCAAGCAAATTGATCCTAGGACTTGGTCTTTGTAAGCCGAGAACTTATTCCATCGGTCTTTTTTGCCAAACCGCTACGTTATAGGGACATAAACACATAAACATGCACAAATATATACAAATGGCTTCTTTCAGTTCCCATCTATGAAATCCACTCACAAGGCCAAGGTGCCACGCAGTGGGACTGAACCCGGAACCATGTAGTTGATAAGCAAGCCACTAACCACACAGCCACTCCTACATATATATATATATATATGTGTTATATATATATATATAAATATATATATATATATATATATCCTTCATTGGACATGAAACTCAGCTTGCAAAGACTTATTGGGGCAAGCGAAAGCGAAATCGGGATAGCACCTGTGCCCAGCGTCGCCTTTCTGGCACTTGTGCCCGTGACACATGTGTAAGGATTTTCGAGCGAGATCGTTGCCAGTGCCCTTGGACTGGCTCTTGTGCGGGTGGCACATAAAATACACCATTTTGAGCGTGGTCATTGCCAGTACCGCCTGACTGGCCTTCGTAGGATTTTCAAGCGAGATCGTTGCCAGTGCTCCTTGACTGGCTCTCGTGCGGGTGGCACATAAAATACACCATTTTGAGCATGGCCGTTGCCAGTACCGCCTGACTGGCCTTCGTGCGGGTGACACGTAAAAGCACCCACTACACTCTCTGAGTGGTTGGCGTTAGGAAGGGCATCCAGCTGTAGAAACTCTGCCAAATCAGATTGGAGCCTGGTGTTGCCATCCGGTTTCACCAGTCCTCAGTCAAATCATCCAACCTATGCTAGCATGGAAAGCGGACGTTAAACGATGATGATGATGATGTTATATATATATATATATATATATATATATATATATATATATATATATATATATAGACAACTGGCACCCATGCCATCATCGTCTCCTTCATTGGACATGAAAATCGGCTTGCGAAGACCTGTTGATGCAAGCGAAAGTGAAATCATGATGGCACCTGTACCCAGCGTCGCCTTCCTGGCATGTGTAAAGACATTCGAGTGAGATCATTGCCAGTGCCACTGGACTGGCTCCTGTGCAAGTGGCACGTAAAATACACCATTTTGAGCATGGCCATTGCCAGTACCGCCTGACTGGCCTTTGTGCTGGTGGCACGTAAAAGCACCCACTACACTCTCGGAGTGGTTGGCGTTAAATCCAGCTGTAGAAACTCTGCCAAATCAGATTGGAGCCTGGTGTAGCCATCTGGTTCACCAGTCTTCAGTCAAATCATCCAACCCATGCTAGCATGGAAAGCGGACGTTAAACAATGAAGATGATATATATATATGTATGTATATATGAGCAATAATAAATCTCTGAACGAGGTATAAACAGTAGCTGCACAACAACGTAAAGTATATTTGCCACTTAAATGCGGCTAACCACTAAGGGTGAATGCTACTGTAGCTTGTAGCCCCAGGTGAACATCTCCTGTGCCCTATCGGCAAATACCGACAGGGCACAGAAAGTGTGTCAATAGCTAGCTGGAAGAGATGTTCTCCTGGGGCTACAAGCTACAGTAGCAGTCACCTTTAGTGGTTAGCCACATTTAAGTGGCAAATATACTTCACGTTGTTGTGCAACTACTGTTTATACCTCGTTCAGAGATTTATTATTGCTTGTTTACACTTTTTCGAGATCAGTGCATTTTCGTCACTGGAAAAAGGATATATGTATTTGCATTGGGACCCCTTCGCATTGGAGATCAGTGATTGTCAGATCGACGATTGGAAGGATGACTTCCCTTTGCAAATACCGATAGGGCACAGAAAGTGTGTCAATAGCCAGCTGAAGATGTTCTCCTGGGGCTACAAGCTACAGTAGCATTCACTCTTAGTGGTTAGCCGCATTTAAGTAGCAAATATACTTCACGTTATATATATATATATGTATGTATATATGTATGTATATATATGTATATATATATATATATGTATGTATGTATATATATGTGTATATATAT
Source organism: Octopus bimaculoides (assembly GCF_046866305.1). Taxonomy (NCBI): domain Eukaryota; kingdom Metazoa; phylum Mollusca; class Cephalopoda; order Octopoda; family Octopodidae; genus Octopus; species Octopus bimaculoides. Next base: position 15,440,167 of record NC_142949.1, on the reverse strand, counting down.
ATGTATATTATTTTGTTTAAAAGAGTTCCACATACAAAAAACCCACCTTTTTTGTATTTATTTTTACTCGCATATATATATATATATGTATATATACACACGTATATATATTTATATATATATATACACACACACATGGCTGTTGTCCATCAGTAATCCATGAATCACTAATCCAGCATAAATTTCAGTCAACCTAATTTTAATCTCAAATTTTCAGAGCCACTCCATCAATCTGTCACCATTGACCATCTAAGTACGTTGTTGGTATTACTTACAAACACAGGCAAAAACAGTTTGCTCTGTTTACTCCATTTATGAATATATTCTGTCCCCAGCCTTGCTTCCAATGAATGAAGAGAACATTTCTTGTGTTGACCATTATTGTAATGAGTGTGTTGGTCATTTGCTGTGCTTCTGTTGAACTGGTGAATGGAAATATGTTCTTGGACGCATGTAAGGTAGAACTTGAGCAACACCCATGAACTGATATATTTCTTGTTACATATAAAAATGATCTATGCTAGACATTTACAGTTAATGACAGCAATCATTACAGACTGGAGGGTGGCGAGCTGGCAGAATCGTTAGCACACCAGGTGAAATTGGCGAGCTGGCAGAATCGTTAGCACACCAGGTGAAATTGGTGAGCTGGCAGAATCATTAGCACACCAGGTGAAATTGGCGAGCTGGCAGAATCGTTAGCACACCAGGTGAAATTGGCGAGCTGGCAGAATCATTAGCACACCAGGTGAAATTGGCAAGCTGGCAGAATCGTTAGCACACCAGGTGAAATTGGTGAGCTGGCAGAATCATTAGCACACCAGGTGAAATTGGCAAGCTGGCAGAATCGTTAGCACACCAGGTGAAATTGGTGAGCTGGCAGAATCGTTAGCACACCAGGTGAAATTGGTGAGCTGGCAGAATCATTAGCACACCAGGTGAAATTGGCGAGCTGGCAGAATCATTAGCACACCAGGTGAAATTGGCGAGCTGGCAGAATCGTTAGCACACCAGGTGAAATTGGTGAGCTGGCAGAATCGTTAGCACATCAGGTGAAATTGGTGAGCTGGCACACCAGGTGAAATTGGTGAGCTGGCAGAATCGTTAGCACACCAGGTGAAATTGGCAAGCTGGCAGAATCGTTAGCACACCAGGTGAAATTGGTGAGCTGGCAGAATCATTAGCACACCAGGTGAAATTGGCGAGCTGGCAGAATCGTTAGCACACCAGGTGAAATTGGCGAGCTGGCAGAATCATTAGCACACTAGGTGAAATTGGTGAGCTGGCAGAATCATTAGCACACCAGGTGAAATTGGCGAGCTGGCAGAATCGTTAGCATACCAGGTGAAATTGGTGAGCTGGCAGAATCATTAGCACACCAGGTGAAATTGGCAAGCTGGCAGAATCGTTAGCACACCAGGTGAAATTGGTGAGCTGGCAGAATCATTAGCACACCAGGTGAAATTGGCGAGCTGGCAGAATCATTAGCACACCAGGTGAAATTGGTGAGCTGGCAGAATCGTTAGCACACCAGGTGAAATTGGCGAGCTGGCATAATCGTTAGCACACCAGGTGAAATTGGCGAGCTGGCAGAATCATTAGCACACCAGGTGAAATTGGCGAGCTGGCAGAATCATTAGCACACCAGGTGAAATGCTTAGAGATATTTCGTCTGCTGTTATGTTCTGAGTTCAAATTCTGTCAAGGTCAACTTTGCCTTTCATCCTTTTGGGGGTTGATTAAATAAGTACCTGTTATGCACTGGTGTCGACGTAATTGACTTAATCCGTTTGTCTGCCCCCTCTATGTTTAGCTGCCTGTGGGCAATAAACAAATAAATAATTACAGACTGGGAGTGGCACTTCTCTGAGTTTTCAGAAAGCTCTCAATATGTCAACATATGGTCAGTTCAACATATCAACTGCCCTATCATCGTGGCAGCAGAGGTCCTTGGTCATTTCTCCTAAGCCATCTGCATTGGGTGTCTGTCGTAAGATCGCAAAAATAGAGGCATATGTCAATCAGTTGCCCTCAACATTCAGCAATTAATTACCACCAAAAGTGGTCTTTTATAGGATACAAGATGAAGATTCTAGAAAATGCATCATGCCACAACTTCACACTGATTAACTGCTTAATAGATCAATCATATGAAACTATTGTGCTTCACTTGTGATGTCTGACAGTGTATCTTGTGAGTCAGTTTCAAATTATTGCTACCCCACAAAAACCAGACATTGTCTGTTAAGAATAAGGCTAAACTTTTGAGAAAAGAACCTGTCAGTGGTGCGTCTGTAAAAAGTCTGAATTATACAGCATTGGCCCTTCCACAGTTGATGACATTAAGAAAGGAAACATGATAGAAATTGTTGACTTGGGATTTTTATTAGGCCATTTTATTTATTTATTTTTTTTGTGCTCTTACTAATTAAAAGAAACAGAAAACAATGAAAGACAGATGTTTAAAATTTGATCAAGTTGTGGTGGAAGGATTTAGTTATCATATATCGTATGCCTGCAGCATGTCAAAGACACAACAATGCAAGCCTTCTTGAACAAGTGTGACTTATTCTGTTGAAGGAAACATTCTGTGACTTCACTCTGACTTGTAGTGTGGTTGATGTCTGCACAGCCTACATTTGTTGTCTGTCAATACTTTTTGCTTTATATGCTGCAGGTGGGAATCTCTTGTTCTTGGACTGCATGGAGGCAACCTTCAAAGTGACTCTCATAAAAACTGTCAGTACTCCATGCAAAGTTATTGATATGATTTATTCCCTCCATGGCTGGCAGCTTTTGTGCCACTGCCATCTCAATGAATTGGTCTATTTAAAAAAAAATTTGTCTTGATGATAGATAGAATTTACCAATGCTCCTTGAAGCAAGATTGGTATCAGCTCTTCTTTCATACTTCTCTTCAAATTCATTAGCTCTCCTAATTATATTGTTGATTTCATGGTCACGAACATGAGCAAGATAATCACTGCTCTTTTTCCTCTGCTGCAGATGTTGTTTCTGTGTCACAATATGTGCTTCATATGACATCAATACAGATTTGAGGCCATGGCCACCATCCTTGCATCGGAACTATATCCTGTCTACATCTTCATTTATGTTGAAGTTTCCTGTAGCACTCAACAACTTGCAAGCATGAACATCAATCTCATTGAGTTTTTGTTGTGACCAATTCAGAAGGCCAAACATAGGTGTGAGGACAGACACTGCAAAGGTGTTGAGGGTGATATGTTTGTTGTAATCTCCGAGTTCAGATAACCATAGTTCTTTTTAAATTGTATTCATTCCTTGTCCTCTCTTTATTGATGGCTTCATCAAAGCTGACATTCACACTTTGTCCAAGGTATAGGTAATTTTCCTCAGAGAGCAAAAGCTGTATTCCTAGGTTGTTCATGTTTAGTGTCTTGGAGGAAGACACAAAGCTGCTATGTTTTACCACCAAAAGTGCGCATTTGGCCTCATTGAATTTCATTCCAATGTCTTTGAAAAATTGAGTTATGAGATCTAGTTGCTTTTCGATGTGGTTAATATTTGGCCCATACAGCTTTTGGTCATTGACAAAGAAAAGGTGAGAGATGTTAATGGATCCATTATTATGTTCGGTGATCAGGTATGCTAGGGGATTTAATGAGAGTTTATACTCAATATATCACTGCATTTCTTTTTCTCCAGCTTGTTCAGGAATTATAATATTGTTGGTGATACAATGATGATGAAGAGACAGATTGAGGTGTCTTATACAGGTTTCAACAGCCTGTTGGGAAATAACTTCAGTGGGATGAGAAAGGTGATGGCTGCCAACAGTCATGTGGGTATGTTTAATGTGCCCTTCCCATACAGTGTTACCAATATAGGTGATATTGTTAACCAATATCCTGTAATAAGATTTTGGCTTTAAGATTTCCTTTTTGCTGTTTTTTTTCTTTTTCTCAGGACTGTTTCGAGTACTGCACTATCAATTCTGGAGAGTTTTTGTTTAACATGTTTGCAGTATATCTAATTAATTTTTCCAGTCACTTTTTCACTGAATTCATTGTCCCTTTCCCAAATCGATCTCCAGCAACTTTCCTCTTGCTCTGTTCATGGGATATTTTTTACTGATATTGTATTATTTTTGTTGATGCTGTGATATATTGATTTGGGATCTTTAGTGAACAACCTTTTCAAAGCAGATTTATATTTCAATTTCTCACTGTTAGTCCTTGTCCCAGCTGACAAAGTTTGGAATTTAAAGTTTTACTTTTTGAATCCCCAAACTGCTTCCCTAGTTTATCTTTTAAAAGCTTCTAATGACTTGTAGGCTTTGAATCAATAGGCATTAGATAGTCTCCTGCTCTTTCATTTACTACTTCCTGATCTAGTTCAGATGGCTAAATGGCCTGTCTTTAAAGTAAATGTTTAGAACTTGTTACAACATATTTTCCCCATACCGTTTCTAAAGAATTAAAAACATTTCAATATTCCTCTGATTCACTTTCTTAAAAGCTCGCTATCTTTTTCTGTGACTGTATTGTTGTCGGTTCTAATGGCACTGATGTTGGTTGCTACTTTTGTTCCTGGATCTTCTGTGTGGGAAAAGCAGGTTGACTTTGCTACTATTACGAGTATTGCTGTAACTGTTGCTGCTCTCTAGCTTTACATTGTCTTCATGTATGCATGTTCTATTCTGTTTTTAATTATTTGGAATCTTCCTGTATGGAGAGAGCCGGTTTCTAACAAAGATACAAAGCTGTCACAGAAAGATAATGCTACTTACAGATTGTATTTGTGATGTGCAATTTAGCTGGTTGATTTCTTTTTCTGAAAACCCTATCTTATTCAGATTGGCACTTAGGCCTTTACTCACAAAACTAAGTGGCGAAATTATTATTAGTATAAATGTTAATTTATAATCAGGGCACAGAATCTGGAGGTTTTGTGCAGCTGGCCAGAACTACTGTATTTCTCATTGATTTTTCAAAAGGTACATATGTATGTATGTATGTATGTATGTATGTATGTATGTATATATATATATATGTGTGTGTGTGTGTGTGTGTGTGTGTATGTATGTATATATATATATATATATATATATATATATATATATATATATATATATATATATACATGAGTATGCATATATGTATGTATTAATGTATATATGCATGTACATATATACATATGTATTTGGTTCTATGTGAGTGTATGTGTATATGCATGTAATTATGTATGAATAAAAACCATGCTTGAGGTGCAGTCCTCCAACCCATCCAGAGCAACAGCATCCCAACATGGAAAGTGAGTATGAAACGATGATAGTGATGATGATAACTATGTGTGTATGTTTGTGTGAGTGTGTGTGCGTGATTTTGTTTCCTTGTACTCACATTGTGTGATAGTTATAAAATGAGTCACAGTCATATAAGCTGTGTCATTCGTTACCAATATTCTATGAGAACATGTCCAGTCATAGGAAATATTACCTTGCTTGGAAATAATTAAAGGTTTGTGACAGGAAAGGCGTCCAGCCATAAGAAATCTGCTACAATAAACACCATCTAACTCCATGTATGCATGGAAAAGTGAACATTAAAATGATGATGCAAAACTGTAGATGGTTACATACATATATGTGCTGGGGTCAATTCATTCAATTAAAAAGGTCTTCAAGGCAGTGCTACAGCAGTCTAACTGCATTTCAGAAATGCAGCAATTGTATAAATGAATGACGCAACTTTTTTATCACTTGTAAGCATTGATTACACTGGTCAACAAAATGAAACTTTTTTCTAATCATAAGAGTTGCTGGTTGACTTTTCTGGGATAATTTTTGATGCTGATTACAAATCTGAAGTCCAGTTTCCTCTACCGGGTCACATTTTCATGTTATTGATACCTGCTGTTTTAACTTATAGGATATTCCTGCTGCATTTAAATAAGGTATATTACTCTACCTTGGGCATTTAAGTGCTCTTTCTTCCACCTTTTTTCACATTTATGTGTTTACTCCGGTATATATATATATATATATTACGACGGGCTTCTTCACAGGCTGTCGACCAAATAGACGCACTATATGGCTGAGAAAGAGACTTTTTACTACGCAGCCACCCCTGCGCCTATAATATATTTTTAGAAATTTCTTTCGAAGGAAGAAAAAAAAACAACAGAATGATGAGGCTTCTACATATGAAACTAAGCACCGTCACCTGATATGGGATGACTAAAACGATAAATATGGTATATTAAACTTTCGGATATATTTCAAAATTGTATGTAACTGGTCTCTTTTCCCTCCTGAAAAGCTTATCTTTTCCAGATTGTTACTTAAATATTTACTGACATAACCAAGTTTATCGATAATTATTAGCATAAATGTGCTAATTGAGGTCACATGATTCGAAGCGGCAGGCCAAGAATATTCCATGTGTTAAATTTGGATGAAATGTCCAAATCAAGGCAAATTCCCTCTAGGACCAAACATACTTCTTTTTCGTGAAATTCCAAACAATGTCACACCTGTTGTTTGTACTTGGTAGAATTTTGGTGTTAATTTTCCATCACTAATAACCGTGTAACTATGAATGTATTCATTCAATAACAAAAATGTTGCCTATATTCCAGAGGGCTGTTATTACTACATATTGTTCATATTGTTTTAACATATGTACAACCTTGCTAACATATTTGGACAGCTGATGATCAACTGTGTGCTTCCCACCGAATATATATTTGTGTGTGTGAGAGTGTGTGAAACAATTGCTGATTTAAAGATTAAACGATTTTAAGAAGCACCAATGTCAATAAACTTATAAATAGTCTATAAAATACCGTTTAATCCATCCATCTATCTATCTATCTATGTGTGTGTGCGTGCACACACTCACACACACACACACACACACACACACAGACACTCACACACACACACACATAAAGGGTCAAAATTATTGAAAAATAATAATTCATACCGTTGACTAGCATGTGTTACAAAATGTCAGTAGACAAATAATTTTATAATGTATATATATGTATGTATATTTATATATGTATATATGTATATACATATGTATATATATATAATAACTATCTATATCTACATATAAGAAGGGAAGCCGAAAGTTTCTGGCTTTAGGTAAAAGAAAATATAGGATGATCAGTTAAATATGATTTTATTCAACATTTCCCTCTGAAATTCAAAACCCTTTATTCAGCGGTCCTTCAGCTTTTCAGATCTATTTTAAAACGGGGGCCACATTTTTCATTAATGTTTTACGTAGTGTTTTTGGTACGGAAAGACTTTCAAACTTCGTATACTTATCTATTTTGTGTTATAGAACAGAAAAATATTTTTGTATTCGAATTAATTTCATGTAAAAAATTGTCTTATTTCGATAATTTCAACCAATCACTGACAAGTATTCAGTTGTTTACATTTACTCCTTTGGTTGATTAAGCGATGTAAAGCGTATTTAATCTCCATACCTTCGTTTTATTTGCTTTTTTCATTTTAAATTTGCTTTAACCCTAACCCTAACCTTAGGGTTAGGGTTAATTGTTTCAGAATCGTTTGTTTATGTAGTCGGCACTTAATGTATATCGGCTGAATGGACGTCAGTGATTGGTTGAAATTACAGAAATACGAGAACTTTCACATGGAATAACTTATGGATTTCTTTTTTTTTTTTAAGAAGACTAAGAGAAAAAGATGTTTTATATGACACATTCTACCAGTGTTCCAAGTTTCAAAGTGTTTCGTTAATGAAAAATGTGGCCCCCGTTTTAAAAAAGATCCGACGTTTACAGCGCTCCTTATATATATATATATATATATATATATATATATATATATATATATTTAAATAATAAGGGTGAAAAATTGAATATGGTGATCTACTTCTAGCATAATGGATGTCCACTTAGTGGTAAACCCTCTTATATGTATATATATATATATAGGTAAAAAATCAACGTGTGTTACATAAATAATATTTCCAGGAATAAAAAAAAGACAACAAAGGGAAAATATGACCTACCTCTATATATAATTTTTTTTAAATGTGTAGTAAATAAACAAACGAACATATACTAAATACACAGATGGTTAGAAAACACAGAATGTTACCAATTCTTCATCAGTTGTCGGCCAGAATGTCAAACGCAATTTCTGCCATTATCGATATTACTTCCACTCTGGAGGCACCGACAAGAAAACTGGCCGGGAATGGGACTTGAACATAATAAACAATTAATAATGTTAATACATACACGACGTAAAACCTTGGGGCTGCAAATACAACAATAATAATAATAAATAAATGTATATACCAACCAACAATAAGTACCAAATGAATTTATATAAAATACTTATTTTATAAAGATAGAAAAATATTATTAAAAATATCAAAATAATAAACATTCCATAATCATCCCTACATCCATTATAATATATGCTAACATGGGTACTACTAAAGCAGGCGGTCGCGCGTCCGCGCTAGCTAGTCTTGAGTAGTCGATCCTAACCCTATCCCTAACTCTAACCCTAACCCTAACCCGCGTGTGCAAATGAATACGTGTTTAGGGTTAGGGTTAGGAATAGGATTAGGGTTAGGATCGACCACTCACGACTAGCTTGCGCGTTCGGGTCCGCGCTGCTTTAGTAGTACCCTAACATGTATATCATATACAAAAACCAGCTTAAATAAATTATTGTCGTTTTAAATACAATTTGAACGAAGTTTAAGGTTAAAATAACAATAAAGATAATATTAGCTCAAATTTAACCGGTGTAATAGTTAAATCTAAAAAGACTATTTAATTATCATTAAAAATCAATTGAATAATAGAAAAATACAAGAATACTTATCTCTACAAACGTAGAAATAAAAATATGAATGAAAGATTAAACTTTATATAGCCTAAGTTTTAATTAAAAAAACCTTTAATGATATTATAAACAATAAAGACTAATTATTAATCAAATAGTATTAATCGAAAATAGTTCAACCCTAATCCACTGATTCGATGCAGCTGTGCAGACCTAGACCCCCAAAACCATTTGGGCAAAGCAGCCAGGTCATGAGACTCTGGGGAGAGTTTGATATTGACCAAGTATTTAGATTAAGCTGTCAAAGTATAGGAGAAACGATGGGAATCTATAAGAGAGACTAACTCTCAGAAAGTACAATAGCTTAGGAATTGACAATATTGTTGGTTTCATTTTCCCACCACATTTATGAGGTTCCTAAAATCCATAAGGCATATCTACAGTTTGGTGCCCCAGTGATTTTATTTTGTCATAAATTTGTGAAAAATGTATATTTTTGTTTTTATGAATTTTTGCAGATGCGTATTCAAAAATATGGATCTTTTTTAAAACGGGGGCCACATTTTTCATTAACGAAACACTTTGAAACTTGGAACACTGGTAGAATGTGTCATATAAAACATCTTTTTCTCTTAGTCTTCTTAAAAAAAAAAAAAGAAATCCATAAGTTATTCCATGTGAAAGTTCTCGTATTTCTGTAATTTCAACCAATCACTGACGTCCATTCAGCCGATATACATTAAGTGCCGACTACATAAACAAACGATTCTGAAACAATTAACCCTAACCGTAAGGTTAGGGTTAGGGTTAAAGCAAATTTAAAATGAAAAAAGCAAATAAAACGAAGGTATGGAGATTAAATACGCTTTACATCGCTTAATCAGCCAAAGGAGTAAATATAAACAACTGAATACTTGTCAGTGATTGGTTGAAATTATCGAAATAAGACAATTTTTTACATGAAATAAATTCGAATACAAAAATATTTTTCTGTTCTATAACACAAAATAGATAAGTATACGAAGTTTGAAAGTCTTTCCGTACCAAAAACACTACGTAAAACATTAATGAACAATGTGGCCCCCGTTTTAAAATAGATCCAAAGATATTGATTACAATTACGTTGGTTAAATTTAGAAAAAAATTGGGTGAGTTTTGAATTATTCTTGATTCAACTTTGTTACCCTCAATTTCTACAGCTTCAGTAAATTTCTTTTTTGTTTTTTTGTGTGTGCATGTTTTCAGATTTATTTATTCGAAACGTCAACACTACATAATGAACACCATCAGAAAAAGCATTCTTGCAAAACGTCATATGAAAAAATATTTTTTAAGGAGCTGCGAGGAAACTTAGTCTGAAATAGTGGAGAAGAATGGTACAAAATCTCACCAAATAAAAAAATTTCCAATTTTACTAGCACAAATGTAATCTACTCCCTCAAAAACATACCATGAGAAAATTCTCATTAAAACAAGAAAGACATTTTTCAGAATGTGTATAAAGAAACAAAGTTGATTGGGGCTGTAGATATGCCATTTAAAGATCGCCAAATTCAAAGCAAACGGTTGAAATGAACGAATATGTTTGGGTGTCATTATAAGATTGTAATGGGTTAATACAGAGAAATATACCACGGTATTTAGAAGTCTTTCCGTTTACTAAATGATAGGATATCACAACGAAGAGTCGAAAATCTTCCATCAGCTGAGTCAAAAACTCTCTCTCAAAGAATTTATCTCAGCCGCAGAGAAGGAAAATCGAGTAAACCAGCCATAATACTATTGTAAAAGACAAAATTGTCTTCCACCTGTTAACAAATAGTCGGAGACGGACTATATGTAATCTGAACCTTTCCCCCTTAAGGTTAGGGTTACTGCCGGGAAATTACTCTGAAAGAAATCTCTGCAGAAAGATTGATTACACATTTCTTGCTTTATGTTATCGCAGTTTTGTGAGATTTGGCTGTTATTTCTAGCATGTAAATAGCCTGCTTGGTGGTGGTGGTGGTGGTGGTGGGGGGGAATTGAAATTTTTCAAACAATTTTTTTTCAGAATCATAATCAACGTATTTTTGGCGGAGATGGACTATATGTAATCTGAACCTTTCCCCCCTTATTTTTTTTTTTTTACGGAATCCCACGTTTTAGGCTATGGAGATTCCGATTCTGAAAAAAAATTTTCAAAAATCTCAAATTCAAAATTTCGATCCCCACCCCCGGTTTTTATATAGATCCACAGGGTAAACCTAACCCTAACTCAAACCCTAACCCTGACCCTAACCCTAACACTAGTTTTGTGAGATTTGGCTGTTATTTCTAGCATGTAAATAGCCTGCTTAGTGGGTGAGGGGAATTGAAATTTTTCAAACAATTTTTTTTCAGAATCGGAATCTCCATAGCCTAAAACGTGGGATTCCGTAAAAAAAATTAATAAAAATGGTGGGGGAAAGGTTCAGATTACACATAGTCCGTCTCCGCCGTATTTTTTTACGCATTTCTAAAAAAAAAAATTTCCGGAAAATATTTTTAAATGAGGAAATGGGGGGGGGGGGGGGAATCAATTTTGAATTTGCGATTTTTGAAAATTTTTTTTTCAGAATCGGAATCTCCATAGCCTAAAACGTGGGATTCCGTAAATAAATAAATAAGGGGTGGAAAGGTTCAGATTACATATAGTCCGTCTCCGCCAACAAATAAATCCTTTATTTGAGTAGGGACAAATTTCATTGACACCGCATTACTAGTTAATTAAGTGTTCCGTCGGAAGGTGAAGCAGGTTTTTTGTGGCTTTTTAATTAATTCTTTTATCATGTCAGGAAACGAAATTAAGTTACCAGAAGAAACATCTTTCATGGAATTTCTGGAGATGTTTAAAAATATTAGAAGGCTATTTTGTAAAAATTTGAAAAACAAAGAGAAATTTGAATATGAAGCAAAGAGAACATTTTCAATTAAGGAAAAAACTCCCCAAATTTGCGATCTTCACGACAAGATTTTTAAGCATATGTATAGTAACCGTGTCAATTCCCAATCCAAAGCCGATGATTTGATTTCAATTCTAAAGGAAACCGACAATTCTGACTTGGCTTGTCTTCTCAAGTCTTATCCTGTATACAAGCCTCATTTCCTATTGCTAGTCACCGACAATAATCAGGACAAGAAGGAAGTTGATAAATTACTTGAACTTTTTAAGGAATTTGAAGTTGATTGTATAAATGTCGATCTTTTAAAAACGTATGAAAGCAATAAGGTTATCAACCCAGATGGTATCTTTTTGCTATTCATTTTGTGTCAGATTGACCAAGAAAAAACCGAGGAAGAAATAATTAAACATTTTGAGAAAAAGGTACCGTGCTTAAAACCGAGATTATTTCTTATTAATAGCAAAAGGGTTACTTCTGAATCAAAGAAAAATACATTCTCGGACGAAGACGAAGATAGAAAAAATCAAGGGAAAACTTCACCGAAAAGCAAGTCTTGTCCTGGTGAAGAGCAAAGTGATGCCACTGATGGTGGCAATAAAAAAACTCCTTCGAAAGGAACTGGTGGAAAAACAGAATGTTGTGAGAAAGATGATAGGTTTGTGGTTCGCATTTTTTACGAAGACAATAGCCAGAGTTTCGTTAAGTTTCTGGTTCAAGTTTTCCAAAACTACAAAACAAACGGAAGTTTTTACCGTTTTGAAAATCTGTTGCGTGATATTAATAGCAACTTAAATCAAGGAATGGTTTCTGCTTGTTGGATACCAAGAAAACATTTAATTTTTTATGAGCTTCAAGATCGACCACTCACGACTAGCTAGCGCGACTGCGCGTTCGGGACCGTGCTGCTTTAGTAGTACCCTCTTTCCTGCTACTCTGTTCGCTTCGCTCTTCTTTTTAATTATTTTTCATGCTCTGTATCTTTGGTTCGATTCTCAGCTTCGTCTTTTTCGTTTTCCCTTTTCGGCACTGTCATGGTATTAGCTGTCAGAATTGAAAGTAGAACTGACAAGGAACGTTACTGCTGGTTTGAGTTGATTCTTTGGCTACTGACTAGCCGGAGCTATCTATCTGTCTGTCTGTCTCACTATCTCTCTCTATATATCTATCTATCTATCACTCGTTCACCTCTGTTTGTGTCCGTAGAATTTATCAAATTAGAAAACGCAAATTTAATATAAAAATATATTTTCTGAAATTGCAAATTATTTAAAATATAAAAATATAATTTTCAACAGAGAGAATTTATCAAAATAGAAAACAAATGAAGTTTGAAGTTTAAAAATAATAGGATCGACCACTCACGACTAGCTAGCGCGGACGCGCGACTGCGCGTTCGGGACCACTCTGCTTTAGTAGTACCCTTATACTCTGTGTGTTTTCAAACGCATGGATATAGGTGTCAAATTTGTTCCAATAACTTTCGAGTGATAGATAGAGAGAGAGAGACAGACAGACAGACAGATAGCTCGCTCCGGCCAGTCATGGTATTAGCTGTCAGTAGCCAAAGAATCAACTCAAACCAGCAGTAACGTTCCTTGTCAGATTTTTCTACTTTCACTTCTGACAGTGCCCCCTTTTTTTTTTTTTTTTTTTTTTTTTGAGTTCTTTGGCGGCGATTTAGTCCGCGTACGCTTTCAATCTGTTTCTTTTAAACTTTCCTCGCACTCCACAACCTCCTCTTGTTCGCCCTCCACCATCTCATCTTCACAGACCTGTTTCTTCCACTTGAACCTCTCTGCGGGGGGACACCGCCTTCATGTGTCCCCTACTTCCACATCTATAGCATACGGGTGGCCTCCCCTCCACCACGACACTCGGGGAGCACCAACTCCTCTGCGACATTATGCAGGGTTATATGGGTTAACATTTCTAACCCGAAACCCCATCAGTTGATCTCCTTAGACCTCTCCACTTTTATTATTTCCACCTCTTCTTTACAATTATAGATTACGGCTGCTGCCAGCCATTCTAAATCTATTTCCAGTGGTACTTTTCCGATTCTTATCCTTGCGGCTCTTCTGCCGCAATATACTGGCAAAAGAGTCCACTTCTCTGTTCTCAGAGGTATGGTAGAGTACCTCTTCGCATCTGCTTCGTTCTTAAAATACACCTTTACAGTTCCGTATTTCTTTCCTCTCGTGTAGAACACTATTTCTTCCTTAATTCCGCTTAAGCAATTCTCTATTGCTTCAACTTCAGCTATATCAATTTTCTTTGATGTTACATTATAGTGTTTCTTTATGTTTGCAATTTCCACTTTAACTTCCTTCATCTCCATGTTGTTGGCCGGCCGACACCTGCCAGCCGCCGCCGCGTAACTAGTAGTCATTACAAACTTCACAGAACAACAACAGCAATACTTCAACAATTATTAATAGCAGTAATTTCAAAGCTTCATACTAATAACAGCAACTTCAACAATTTTTTAACAACGATATTCATCAACTTACGTTCTGCGTTCACAAAATCACAACATAACTCAAACCAGGTTAAGACTTCCCATCTACTGTTCCCTGTGCTGTATTTATAGTCAGCAAGCGAGGTAGACGATCTATTTTTAGCTTTGGTGAAATCTTGCTGCTTATTTACAAAAAGGGCGCCAATTTAAGGTTTTCACTAAGGGAGCTGTCAATCTATTTTTAGCTCAATCTAAGGCTATAGGGTGTCTGTTACAAGAGGATATCTCGCAGTATTTGTTCTATCTACACTGTGTTCAAATCCTAGCTAAGTCAAATCAGCCTTTCATCGTTTCGTGGTCGATAAAAACAGATTCAATCCAGAGCGATGGATTGCCAGTGCCATTAAATGATTTTTTTTATCATTGTGTGGAAAGAATAAGATGTATAACATTAAAGAAAAATTTTCTATATCATTTCTTTTCCTTGTAATGGAAAATCCATCCCTAAAATCAGCTTTTGACTTAAATCAGAAATCGAACCCCACCCCCATTTAATTCGTCATAACTATAATTTTACTTTGCCAAGTAGGTTTGTCTTGTGGAAAATGTTAATTCAAAGGTATATCGAGACTGGAAGCAATGAACTGGTTGATTTCTGTTTGAAAATAACAAAATATAAAAACAAAAAAAGTGACGACGTGTAAAGTGTTACTACAATTATACCTGTGAGTTGTTTATTTTTTTGTAAGATTGAAAAAATCGAACTTGTTTGTAAAAAACAGAAATTGTACCTGGACATGAGCTTGCAGCCTGGAAGTAAATTTCGTTCTCGCCACTAAATCTGCTCCTGGTTTTATGATACAAACTGCCTGGGTGGAATTCTGAGTTAAGCATCCTATAAAACACCTCGAGCGTTTCATTCGACCCCCCTGACCCCAATGTTTGTTTTGTCTGTCCTTGTATCGCCCCCTCTTTTTCTTAACCTTATATGGTGAATAAAGAAATCGTTTTTATTTTGGTGAATTTTCAGAAACTTTTTGCGAAATTGTATTCTGCACACGGGAAGTGACATGACTATAAAAAAAAAATTCGAATTTTGTTTTTTTAAAAATTACTCTTTGTTTGGGTTCTCTACAAGAAACTGTTTTGATCACCCTTCTTCTCATACTTTAACCCTTTATACCCCATTATGAAGCTGACACCTCACCTTTTCCAGGGTTGGTAGTCCAGCCACAAGTTGTTGCTGTGGGTTTTTTTCTTTTTTTTTTTCTGGATTTACTGAAGACAGCCCTTTACAGAGATTGCTATTTCCTTGCTTTACAATGACAAAAGTTTTCTGTATTACATGTACAGAATAGTGTGCAATATAGACAAACAATAACCGGTTAATGTTTTTATATGTCTAGTGCTGATGACTCTTCCTAAATAACTATAGGGCTTTCCTATAAGTAGGTTATCTCCCTTGGCTAGGCGGCGCTCCATGTAGATAATTAAACTTCCGGAGGCTACCCACGCCATTGTTATTTTTTTACGTCTTATCATGGATATAAAGCATCTTGGTGATTCAGCTATCGAAGTACTTACTGTGCCTGAGTTAAAGAAATATTTAAGATTATATGGACAGTATGTTACTGAGGTTGAAAGGAATAAAAATTCTGTCGATGAAGAATGTCAACAAAGTAAATTCATCGGACGATAAGTCTGAAGTATCGGACGATACTTCAGACAGGAATAAGCAGAAGCTTACATCTCCTCTCGGTGAAGTATTGCCTGATCTAAAGATCTTTGTAAGTTGCCGAATTTCACAGATAATGACATAATTACCTCGTGCTACGGATGAAAGCAAAGCAACAGTTAAGGAGTGGCATATTTTACCACGACAGACACGTACACAGCATCGAATACCACGATGTGAGTGAAAGCTGCTCTCACTGTATTGTCCGGTGTCTGGTAATCCCTTCGATACCGACATCAAACCAAAACAAGAATCCTGACCACAAAGTGTGGGTAATTATGTCAAATGTCACTGGCAATGTGCATTCAGCTGATTGCAACTGTTAAAGCAAGTCACTGAGCATGCGTACATGTCATACGGGAGAGTTCCAATCAGGGGTGGATAACACCTTATAGGAAAGCCCTATATATATATATTCATACAAATGTAAAAAAATTGCACATTTATATATAATATTTTTTGTATTATGAATTCTATAATGAATCAACAAATTTTGAAATTTTATGATTCAGTGAACAAAATCTTATACAGTGTGTACTGTAAAAAATATTTTTATATCAGTTTATATCTTGTATTTAAATCTTATTTGTTAATAAATTCTTATTTACTGAAAAACAGTTGTACTTGCTGCTGTACTTGAAAATGTAACATCAATGAGGTAAGCTGAGAAGTTTAAGTATAGGGTGTCCCAAAATTAACTTCCTATTTCATTCATTGGGCAAATTAAATGAAAAAAAGCTGGCTGAAAAGCAGAGATCCAGCTGGAGGGAAGCAGAAAAGACCCTCATCTTCTGAGAGTCAAATGTAGGAGCTGGTGTATTATTTGCACCATTCCCTGCAAATTTTAGCATTTCATTCAACCTCCTGCATCCCATCACTTGTGAAAATGGCCCCACTATACAGGCTGTCCCAGAATTAACTATTTATTTCAGTGAAATTGGATGATTGAGGGTCTTTTCTGCTTCTCTCCAGCTGGATCCCTGCTTTTCCAGCCATTATTACTTAATTATGATACCAGAACAAATAGATTTATGAATCCTATGTCAAACCTTTACTGAAAATGTTCATTATATGCCTGCAAATTTCAAATCTATCCTTAGTAGTGTGAAACACATTTCGAAGCATTTCAAGAATTATCTGCAATGCTAACAGAATGCATTCTGGAAGTTCATCTAAACTATTGCTCCAGCCTGGGGATGGAGGTAGAGAAAATGATTGCAGCCAAATTGAAAAAACAACTGAGTGGAAAGATAAGCAGGATCCAACTGGAATGAAAATAAAATTATAATTTATACACTTTTAACACATAATAAACATGATGACCATAGATAAAAGTGAGTTTTTAAAAAGAATCATCCAATTTCACTGAAATAAATAGTTAATTCTGGGACACCCTGTATAGTGGGGCCATTTTCACAAGTGATGGGATGCGGAAAGTTGAATGAGATGCTAAAATTTGCAGGGAATGGTGCAAATAATACATCAGCTCCTACATTTGAATCTCAGAAGATGAGGGTCTTTTCTGCTTCTCTCCAGCTGGATCCTTGCTTTTTCAGCCATCCCTCAGTAATCTCACTTTCAGTTATCTTTAGAGCATCTTCTGTTTCCCGTATGCTTTTATGTTTCCCCGAGGGAAGGGCCTTCCTCACCCAGGTGTTGTTGATTTTGAATAATCACCAAGGCTTCTGTAAATTTTCTTTTTTTCTAGAATGAGCTGTTGGGTCTATGCAAACTCTCTAACTACAATTTGGTTTTCATGTCTGCCTTTACTTCTGATCATGAATATAGGGTAAAGACTGAAAGAGGAGTGTGATCATGGGGTTCCTCAGAAGGGTCATAGCTCAGAGACCAGGAAGTCTTTCTAGGTCAAACCTCTTCTCTGCATTTAGAGGTCATAGTCCCTGGTTTTACGAATGTGATTAGAATGGCGCAGGAAAGAAATGCAAACAGATTCTTCAAGCAGAGATAACCAGCAGGAGATTTAGGCCTGGAATAAGACGATTGGATAATATCCAGAGTCTCTGTTACATTTTGGAATCCAGTGACAGTTGCTTCTGAGAGGACCTCAAGGAGGAGGAGGTGCTTGAGGATTCTCCTTCCATGACCCTCTCAAGAATAGTGGACAGAGAAGAGGAATATATTTCTACTTGGATAAGACTAAATACTTATTTCTTAGAGAAATTTTGAGATTCCAATATCTGATTGCTTTTTTATTTTATCAACCCTGGAATAATAAAACACCTAAGTTGACCTCAACAAGATTTGAGCTCGTATCATAACAAGATAAAGCAAATGCTGCAAAGCATTTTTGTCTGACACATTAACAATTTTACCTATCTGCTGTCCTTCTCCAAAGATACAGGAATGTGTAAATATAAACAACACCAAGCTACAGTGAGATGTACAGCCATTTGTGTTGAAAAGTATTTTTGATGTTGATAAGTCCTTTCACTCATTCTATGGAGCATAGATCATCGACATTTTTCTACTGTTCTTGACTCTGGGCTGTCTTTTCTGTTTTTCTCCAGTTCAATCCCTACTTTTTCAGTTATCCCTCGGTATTCCCACCTCCAGGTATCTTTAGGGCATTGTCTCTTCTGTCCCCTTGAGGGGAAGGCCTTCCCCGACCAGATGTTGTGGATTTTGAATTGTCACTGATGCTTCTGGAGCTCTGCTTTTTATCTAGATTGGGCTGTTGGCTGTATGCAATCCCATTTTTACCTTTGGGAAGAGATGGCCTCTTTCCATTGATCTGTTCAGCTTGGAGGGCCCTGACATGATCTTGCACTTTGCTGGCATTGCTCTCAGGGTTAGAAGCCATCCCACTGCAACAAGAACTGGGCCTTTTCAGTTAATCCTTATTAAGCAATTCCTTGTTTAAAGATATTCCAAGATCTAACTATGCCATCTTTTTAGGGCATGTACAATGCCATTGCATGTTGTTTCCTTGATTAAAGAAAGTATGTGTTTAGGGGTCGGAAAATGGGGTAAATTACCCCCAAGTGGGGTAGAAATGAAATTCTTGGGTGTAATGAAATCTCATTAGACATAAGTAAAATTATATAAAAGATGTGTTCCTTGTTACAATAGAAATTTTTCTTCTGGCAACACTGTATCTGTCCAATGTAATGGACTGGTAAATAGATTCAATAAACCTTTTGAATTCAATGAATTGTGATTTTCTTCCTTTCAAATCAAGAGGGTAACGTCGACGTAATTGTTGCAACTCTTCTCTGTTGACTAGGCTTTCTTAAAGAAGACATAACGTGTCTTGTCATGGTAGCAATAAAACATTACTCAGAGTTACTTCCCTTAGCAATAATATATTTCCCTCAAACCGTGTGGAGATCGTTCTTGTTCCTCTTCGGCCAGATCCTGCTGGAACATTTCTCCACTTCTCAGATATTGCCTAAAAGGCAGATATTGCCTTAAAGGGTTTTGGTCCCATTCGACCTGATACTGCTGGAACATTTCTCCACTTCTCAGATATTGCCTTAAAGGGTTTTGGTCCCATTCTTTTTTTTCCCCAGAGTTGTTACATTAACTTGTAAGCAAATTTGCCCACAAAACCTCTAGCTTCAACTTTAATGATGAGGACCTTGACACAGAAGGTCGCCAGACTGCTTATTTTTCCGTCTTGAATGCATGTGCTTCTTCTATTCTACTTTCAAACAGTTGTTTTGTTGATCCTGTCACCTGTACCACTCAAAAAACTTCCTTCCCATGACCCTCATGACATAGCTGTTCCTATTTCATTATGTCAAAAGTTTCACCATAGTTATATTCCAAACATTTTACTTCACTTCCTCCTTTGCAATTCCTCAATATTCCAGAGCAACACAATTTGTAGAAAATTACTTTCAAACTGCCCCCCATTGTTTATGTTACTATTATACGCGTTTCCAGGGTACATTGCTACAGGTAACAACCCTACCTTTCCGGACTCCAATAGAACAGACCCTCTCACAATCAACATTAATGTACAAGTACCTGCATTTCATTTAATTATTTTTTCATCCTGCTTTACTCTTTGGACCTCGGCCATGCTGGGGCATTGCTTTACAGGATTTCGTCAAACAAATCCACCCCAATATTTATTCTGTCAAGTTTGTTTTTTTATTTTATGTCAAACCGCTGAATTGCAGGGATTTTAAGAAACCAACGCAGTTATCAAATGGTGATGGTGGACAAGCACAAAGTCACACTTATACAGATTATATATATATAAGTTAATTAGAAGATTATTAGCCTCTTAAAGGGATGATTACATTCATTAAGAGAAGAAAATGAAGAATTAATGGTTAATAATTATTCATTAATAAATTAACAATCATTCATTCCTGAAAAAGATTGGTCAACATGTAATTTTTTAATGTCTTATATTTCCCTGATGATATTTTACTCATAATTTATAATTGCAGATTTATTGCATAAATTTGTGATTTATTGAATGAATACAAGTTGAAACAGTTGTAGGAATGAATGATTATCAATTTATTAATAAATAATTATTAACCATTAACTGTCCATGTTCTTCTCTAAAATGAATACAGATTATATGTGTGTTTGTGTGTGTGTGTGCATGTGCGTATGTGTGTACATATATGTGAGTGTGTATGTATGTATGTATATATATATATATATATATATATATATATATATATATATATATATATATATAGGGACAAAATCCAAAATTACAGGTAAAAACTCAATTAAAATCAATTTATAAAAAATTAAAATTAAATTAAGCTTTATAGAGTAAAATATATATAAATATATAGTTTTAGGGAAAAGAACCAAGGTTCATGAACTCATCGATGAAAATCTACTGTCACATATAGAAAAATTAATAATTAAAAGCACAATAAATGAGTATAATATAATACAAAGTAAATATCATAAGATCAAGATAATAAAATGACTACACGTGTTTCATAGCTAATTTTCAAATAGAAAGGAAATTTAAATCGATTAAAATTATCAGAAATAAATTCTATTCAAAAATACAGCTAATTGTGAGGTCAAATACAACAATAATAATAATAAATAAATGTATATACCAACCAACAATAAGTACCAAATGAATTTATATAAAATACTTATTTTATAAAGATAGAAAAATATTATTAAAAATATCAAAATAATAAACATTCCATAACCATCCCTACATCCATTATAATATATGCTAACATGTATATCATATACAAAAACCAGCTTAAATAAATTATTGTCGTTTTAAATACAATTTGAACGAAGTTTAAGGTTAAAATAACAATAAAGATAATATTAGCTCAAATTTAACCGGTGTAATAGTTAAATCTAAAAAGACTATTTAATTATCATTAAAAATCAATTGAATAATAGAAAAATACAAGAATACTTATCTCTACAAACGTAGAAATAAAAATATGAATGAAAGATTAAACTTTATATAGCCTAAGTTTTAATTTAAAAAACCTTTAATGATATTATAAACAATAAAGACTAATTATTAATCAAATAGTATTAATCGAAAATAGTTCAACCCTAATCAAATCGAAGTCTTATATTATGTTGAAATGATACTCTAACTTCTAAATAATTTTGTGTTAAATAAGTTATCTATTAAAAGCAATCTTTAAAAAAACCAAATGAATAATATAAAATACAAGAATACATATTATTTTCAAATAGTAGTAAAATCGTTTAGCAAAGTAAAAACAGTACTTATCCATATTTTTTCGTAATTCAAACTGAAACTTAGACGTTAACTAATACCTATATCTTTTCTTTGCAAGAGGTCGCGCAAAAATATTATGTTAAAATAGAGAATAGAATATGAAAACATGAATGAAAGAATAATACTGAAAATAATGAATGAAAGATTTAAACTTTATATAACTAACAACATAAAAAAACCACAGCTATCTTATAAAACATTAATGAATTTTAAATTCTAATATATAATAAATTAATAATAAGACTAAGGGTCGTAAATTAAATAACATTATGAAATAAGCTAAAATATTACTATTGATTTAATCTTATAAAAATCGAAGTGTCATTACAATATAAATCCTTAAACTCACTAAAATATTAACCTACCAATAAAAATAAAATATAACTACTAGAATTAGTAAAGAAGGAATATTATAAACAAATACACACCAACACACGCCCTCATACATACATATAAATATATATATATCCCCCTTCATCGCCACCCCTCCCCCTTCATCGTCAACCCTCCCTCATAAGCTCATCCCACCCCATCCAATTCCTTACATCCACCCCCTACCCACATAACCCTACCTCTACCCCCACCCTCAGCCTAACCCACACTCTACCCATGCCTTCCCCACTCTCGCCTCCCCCGCCTTCGCCTTCCCCACCTCCCAACACCCTCACATCACACCACACATCACTTCACAACACACACCACGCACATACTACAACTGACCAACTCTTTTCTCCACTCCCCATTTTTTCACACATGCATACGTCAAGATCACCAGCATTCTCTCTCTCTCACACACACACAGCTCCTCGTACTTGGGTCACCGTTTCTTTCTTCCCCCTTTTGTTATCTCCCCTTTTTCTTAGCTCTCCTGCATGAACTTTCTGTCCGCAGATGCCATGATTAATCGCTGACCAAACACCATTCAATTTTTTTTCTACACTGTTACAACGCCAATATCCCTCCACACTCATAGATCTTGGAATAAAACGTGCCAAGGAACTTGACAAAAACACACTAAAAACCAACCAACATAATAACACACCCAACCCCAAAATACTTCCATACATCTCCACCCATAACCCCAAAAACATCGAAGCATATACCACAATCAAACAAAACCTCCCCTTACTCACCACAGACCCGAAAATGAACAATATCATTAATACACACAAAGTCCTTAAATGCAAAAGGCAACACAAATCTTTGAAAACATTATTAACCAATGCCAAACTACATACACCACTTCCACCCCCATCAGTTAAAAAATGTGCACGCCCTAATTGTGGTACCTGCCCCTACCTACTTGAAGGCTCTGAATTTACCTTCAAATGAGGTACAAAGTTTAAAATTAAAACCAATTTCTCTTGTTCCTCTGGTAACCTCATTTATGTCCTCACTTGCGCAGGTTGTCAAAACTTCTATATCGGGCAGACGAGCCTCCCGTTGCGTAGAAGAGTAGCTGTCCATAAGGAACAAATAAACCTCCCTGAATACCGCCAAATTCCACTCAGTGGCCACATAGACTCTTGCGCCAGAAACAAAAATCCTAAATTCATTATATTCCCTTTCTATCAATGTAAAGACAGAATCTCCACACAAGAAAGAATCAACAAGGAGAATCTTTTCATAGAGAAACTCCAACCATTTCTCAACACACATACCCCTCAGTGACCTTATTTCTCTATGAACAGACAAAAACTTCCTGTTGAAAAAGAGTTCATAACTCCAACTAAAAACACTTGTCTCCCCTTACACACACTTCCTGTTTTGACACCACATTTCCTGCTTAACACAAACTTTTAACCCTTTTTTTTTAAACCTAACAAAAGTCTCAACTCTCATGCATCCTTATTTTTCCTACCAGTTTATACATGAACTACTATTGAACTTCAAAAGCTCAAAGACTATAATGTATGGGTATATTTATTTTTTTATATATTATTGTTTTATATATTATTTTCTTCAATTTGTACTTCTTTGTAAAGAAAACATTTTCATTCTCCTTCTTCTTGATAATTTGCTTTTCGCAATGAAAACCGGTTAGAAGAAATCTTTATTAAAATATGCTTCCAGTTTAGCATTCTGCCTTTTTTTCACTTTCCTATTATTTCTCCACGTGCGGTTAACACAACCCCACTATTTACTGACTTATATATATATATATATATATATATATATATATATATATATATACACACATACATACATATACAAATATATATCTAAAACATATATACATACAAATATACACAAGAATATACATATATACACACAACATACACACATATACTCATAAACACTCATATATTGTGGTGTTATGGGCTGTGATGAGCTGTGTGTTGTGGTGGTGAGGGGTGAGGCAAACAGAGGTGAAGCCAGACCGGAAGGGTCAGATCGGAAGTCGGACACGCGGTCGAAGGCTAGCACGTGGAGTGAGTCAGAAAACAGACAGGTTACGAGAAAGACGTGTTCTGATCAGGAGCGATCGTGTACTCCGCTGCGGTTGACAAGGTAAGGTCCAACGTTTCATTCTGTCCTTTTGCTTCTTGTTGTCTTTCTTCCTCCATCTCACCACATATATATATATACATAAATACACATATATATACATACATAATAACACATATAGACTAAAACACACACACTCATATACATATACATAAACATATATATACACATACACACATGTACCTACATCATCATCATCATCATCATCATCGTTTAACGTCCGCTTTCCATGCTAGCATGGGTTGGACGATTTGACTGAGGACTGGTGAAACCGGATGGCAACACCAGGCTCCAGTCTGATTTGGCAGAGTTTCTACAGCTGGATGCCCTTCCTAACGCCAACCACTCAGAGAGTGTAGTGGGTGCTTTTACGTGTCACCCGCACGAAAACGGCCACGCTCGAAATGGTGTCTTTTATGTGCCACCCGCACAAGCCAGTCCAGGGGCACTGGCAACGATCTCGCTCGAAAATCCTACAGGAGCCAGTCAGGCGGTACTGGCAACGGCCACGCTCAAAATGGTGCATCTCATGTGCCACCCGCACAAGAACCAGTCCAGGGGCACTGGCAACGATCTTACTTGGCTTGCCGGGTCTTCTCACGCACAGCCCATTTCCAAAGGTCTCGGTCCGTAGTCATCGCCTCGGTGAGGCCCAATGTACGAAGGTCTTGCCTCACCACCTCAGCCCAGGTCTTCCTGGGCCTACCTCTTCCACGGGTTCCCTCAACTGTTAGGGTGTGGCACTTTTTCACGCAGCTATCCTCCTCCATTCTCACCACATGTCCATACCAGCGCAATCGTCTCTCTTGCACGCCCCAACTGATGCTTCTAATGTTCAGCTTTTCTCTCAAGATACTTACACTCTGACGGGTATTCACATTGACATTACACATCCAACGGAGCATACTGGCTTCATTCCTTGCGAGCTTACGTATGTCCTCAGCAGTTACAGCCCATGTTTCACTGCCATGTAGCATGGTTGTTCGTACGCATGCGTCATACAGTCTGCCTTTTACTCTGAGTGAGAGTCCCTTTGTCGCCAGCAGGGGTAAGAGCTCTCTAAACTTTGCCCAGGCTATTCTTATTCTAGCAGCTACACTTTCAGCGCACCCACCCCCACTACTAACTTGGTCGCCCAGATAGCGGAAGCTATCGACTACCTCTAGTTTTTCACCCTGGAATGAGATAGAAGTTGTTTCCTGTTTGTTTGCAGTCTTTATTGCACCTGAACATCTGCCACAAACAAAAACTAACTTGCTAGTTAACCTGCCTTTGATGTTGCTGCACCTCTTATGTGTCCATAGCTTGCACCGGGTACATCTTATAGAGTTACTACCTACTCCTTTTCTACATACTGAGCAGGGCCATCTACCTGAAGGGGTTTGTGTTTTATCTACCTTCCTACTTATTAGGATTTTGGTTTTAGCTAGGTTGACTCTAAGGCCCTTCAATTCTAGACCTTGCTTCCACACCTGAAACTTCTCCTCTAGTTCTGATAGTGACTCCGCAATTAGGGCAAGGTCATCAGCATAGAGGAGCTCCCAGGGGCAACCTGTCTTGAACTCCTCTGTGATTGCCTGGAGGACTATGGTAAATAATAGGGGGCTGAGGACGGAACCTTGGTGGACCCCTACCTCTACCCGGAATTCATTGCTGTACTCATTTCCAACCCTCACCTTACTGGCCGCATCTCTGTACATGGCTCGCACAGCTCTCACTAGCCATTCTTCTATCCCAAGTTTCCTCATTGACCACCAGATAAGGGATCGGGGGACCCTGTCAAAGGCTTTCTCCATGTCAACGAAAGCCAGGTACAGAGGTTTATCCTTGGCTAGGTATTTCTCCTGCAGCTGTCTTACCAGAAATATAGCATCAGTGGTGCTTTTCCCTGGCACAAACCAAAACTGCATCTCATCTAAATTGATTCGCTCCCTAATTAGTTGGGCTATGACCCTCTCTGTAACTTTCATAACCTGATCTAACAGCTTGATGCCTCTGTAATTATTTGTATCTAAAGCGTCCCCTTTACCTTTGTAGCAGTTGACTATGATGCTGCTACACCAGTCATAGGGTATGACTCCTTCGTGTATCACCTGGTTCGTAATACGGGTGACTAGGCTATAGCCAACACTGCCAGATATTTTGAGCATCTCTGCAGTGATTCCTGATGGGCCGGGGGCTTTCCCGGTCTTCATACTCTTAATTGCTTTATCTACCCTGGTACTATCAACTCGGATAGCTGGTCCCTCTATTGGGTCGACATAAGGCAGGCTCTCTTTCTCCCATTCATTCTCTTTATTAAGCAATCTATCGTAGTGGCATCTCCAGACCTCTTTCTTTGCATCCTCATTTAATGCAAGCGTACCATCATCCATGCGAACACATTTCTCTCCTACAACATCACTATTCTCTCTCCTACACTGTCTTGCAACCCGAAATACCTCGAGTCTTTGGTCCTCACGGCGCAGAACATTGGCAAATCTTTCCTTATCTGCTTCCCCTCTGGCTAAATAAACCTGTCGCCTAGCCTCCCTTCTGGCACATTGGTACAATTCCCTGCTACCACCGTTCTTCCAGTCCTTCCAAGCTTGTTTCTTTTGTCTAATAGCCCTGTCTACCTCCTTGTTCCACCACCACGTTACTCTGGGTTGGGAGGGGACCTTACACCACCCACAAATCTGGTCGGTGGCTTTCAACAGGTTGTCCCGCAGAAATCTCCAATTGTCTTCCACGTTGTATGATGCTATATCCCCTTCTATTTCGTTAAATGCTTCAAGTAACTTGTCTCTAAGTCTCTGTCCGTTTGCAGGGTCTTTAAGCTTCCACACCCTTCTTCTCCAAGCCTGTCTAATTCTGGGCACCCATTTTGCCTTGATCCCAAAGTCGCTAACTACTAATCTATGTTGTGGGGTACATTCTTCGCCAGGGTAGGTTTTGGCATTTATAAGCCGCCCTCTTTCCCTATTTCTGGCGAGGATGTAGTCGATTTGGCTAGAGTGTCTGCCGGAGCGGTAGGTGACTAGGTGACTGGCAGGTTTCCTGAAGTTGGTATTGCAGACCATAAGATTGGTTGCATCACAGAACTCCAGCAGTCTGGTTCCCTCCTCGTTGCGGGAACCGAAGCCATAGCCTCCATGTATGCCATGGAAGCCCCCAGCACGACGTCCGACATGACCGTTGAAGTCTCCAGCCACAAAGAGAAGGTCCCTGTCACTCGTCGACGAGGTAGTTTGCAAGAGGGTGTCATAGAATTGGTCTTTCAGACCATCTGGTAGCCCAGGTTGAGGTGCATAGGCTGAGATGACAGTAGCTAATCTATGATGAAGCACTAGTCTGATCTTAAGTACTCTGTCACTTACTCTAACGACCTCGATTACCTTATCCACCCATTTCTCCGCTAGAAGTATTCCTACGCCCCCGACCCCGTCAGTGTTCCCTGCCCAGAAAATCTTGTACCTGTGTTCTTTGCCTGTGAGGAACCTTGCAGAACCTCCTCTCCATCTTACTTCCTGGATGCAGCACATATCTACGCATCTCCGTTCAAGCATCTCAACAATTTCACCAGATCTACCTTTCAGCGTGCCGACGTTGAGAGTGCCAATCCTAACAGTATGGGTGTTGGGGGTGTGGGCCTGTAGCCTGGGAAGAGGAAAAGCAGTGTCGTGTACCTGAAAAGAAAACTTGCAATTGGAAGAATTCATAAGCAAAACATTACCTACAACCTGCAAACATTTCTCAACCTTAATGCGCTACCCAAAGGTAGAGGAGAGGATGGCCAAGGCCACTAGATGGGTTCCGGGAGACAGCCGAGGTTGACAGGATGACAAAGGGATGAACTTCCGGTGGAGGGGGCGGGATGACAGAGGAATGAACTTCCGGTGGAGGGGGTGGGATGACAGAGGAATGAACTTCCGGTGGAGGGGTGGGATGACAGAGGAATGAACTTCCGGTGGAGGGGTGGGATGACAGAGGAATGAACTTCCGGTGGAGGGGTGGGATGACAGAGGAATGAACTTCCGGTGGAGGGGTGGGATGACAGAGGAATGAACTTCCGGTGGAGGGGGTGGGATGACAGAGGAATGAACTTCCGGTGGAGGGGGCGGGATGACAGAGAAATGAACTTCCGGTGGAGGGGTGGGATGGCAGAGGAATGAACTTCCGGTGGAGGGGTGGGATGACAGAGGAATGAACTTCCGGTGGAGGGGGTGGGATGACAAAGGAATGAACTTCCGGTGGAGGGGGTGGGATGACAGAGGAATGAACTTCCGGTGGAGGGGGTGGGATGGCAGAGGAATGAACTTCCGGTGGAGGGGGTGGGATGACAGAGGAATGAACTTCCGGTGGAGGGGGTGGGATGACAGACGAATGAACTTCCGGTGGAGGGGTGGGAGGGCGGGTTACCGCCAGCGAGTAGAGAGGGCTCTTAATTGTAGATTTTAAATATTTGAGAGACAACAATGCATAAATCGTAATTTTTTAAAAGAGCAATGAATTCTGGGTGATTAGAATATAACGTAGCATGAATTTAGGAAGCTTAGAAAATGAATAAGCATGAATTTAAGACAACAACTGAATTCAATTGAATTTCATGGAGAGAAACAAGATAAATAATAAGGGACAAAACTAAAGCGCAAGGTATTGAGATGTTTGAGGCCGTAAATAAATAAAAATCTCTATCTTATCTGCATCTTGGGTATTTCGTCGTAGTACGTCAGCGAGATAATTTAGAATGGGTTTCTCATTTATATATAGCCAGAACCTGAAGACCTTAAAGGAAAAACTACGAAGGGGGAGAGAGAGGATGGAGGGGTAGACAGAGGCATGGCGGGAGAAAAGATCATCATCATCATCATCATATATATATATATAAAGAGAGAGAGAGAGAGAGAGAGAGAGGGGGGACCAGTCAAGCAGCACATCACGCTGTAATTCTTGGGCTGAGAAATCAACACTTAAAAGCCATAATTTTAAGGAGCGATAAGAATTTTTGAATAAAGGAAAATGGGTAGTGGTGGTGGGTAGGTACCGCCAGCGAGTAGAGAGGGCTCTTAATTGTAGATTTTAAATATTTGAGAGACAACAATGCATAAATCGTAATTTTTTAAAAGAGCAATGAATTCTGGGTGATTAGAATATAACGTAGCATGAATTTAGGAAGCTTAGAAAATGAATAAGCATGAATTTAAGACAACAACTGAATTCAATTGAATTTCATGGAGAGAAACAAGATAAATAATAAGGGACAAAACTAAAGCGCAAGGTATTGAGATGTTTGAGGCCGTAAATAAATAAAAATCTCTATCTTATCTGCATCTTGGGTATTTCGTCGTAGTACGTCAGCGAGATAATTTAGAATGGGTTTCTCATTTATATATAGCCAGAACCTGAAGACCTTAAAGGAAAAACTACGAAGGGGGAGAGAGAGGATGGAGGGGTAGACAGAGGCATGGCGGGAGAAAAGATCATCATCATCATCATCATATATATATATAAAGAGAGAGAGAGAGAGAGAGAGAGGGGGGACCAGTCAAGCAGCACATCACGCTGTAATTCTTGGGCTGAGAAATCAACACTTAAAAGCCATAATTTTAAGGAGCGATAAGAATTTTTGAATAAAGGAAAATGGGTAGTGGTGGTGGGTAGGTACCGCCAGCGAGTAGAGAGGGCTCTTAATTGTAGATTTTAAATATTTGAGAGACAACAATGCATAAATCGTAATTTTTTTTTAAAAGAGCAATGAATTCTGGGTGATTAGAATATAACGTAGCATGAATTTAGGAAGCTTAGAAAATGAATAAGCATGAATTTAAGACAACAACTGAATTCAA
This sequence comes from Octopus bimaculoides, assembly GCF_046866305.1. Classification (NCBI taxonomy): domain Eukaryota; kingdom Metazoa; phylum Mollusca; class Cephalopoda; order Octopoda; family Octopodidae; genus Octopus; species Octopus bimaculoides. The sequence continues at coordinate 15,410,168 of NC_142949.1, read as the reverse complement.
TTGAATTTCATGGAGAGAAACAAGATAAATAATAAGGGACAAAACTAAAGCGCAAGGTATTGAGATGTTTGAGGCCGTAAATAAATAAAAATCTCTATCTTATCTGCATCTTGGGTATTTCGTCGTAGTACGTCAGCGAGATAATTTAGAATCCCGAGATATATATATATATATATACAAATACACACTCGCACTCGCACTCACACGCTCACATATATATACATATTATATAGATACACATATACATACATATATGTAAAAATATATACACAGATATGTATACTCATATCTATATACATATATAAACACAATTTACACACACATATACACAGAAACACACATATATACATATACATATCAATATATATATATATATATATATATATTTGGAGGTGATGTAATATTCGAAAAAAAAAGGTACTCAGAGATCTGGATGGTTGTACATTCACAGATTTTTATTAATATGTCAAATGTTTTTATAAATCATATATTAGCCCTTGCATCTATTCTAGTAGAATCTCCAGATTCTGGAGATTCTACTAGATGTACAACCATCCAGATCTCTGAATACCTTATTTTTTCTAATATATATATGTATGTACACATGTATATATATATATATATATATATATATATATATATATATATATATATACATGCATATATGAGTACAAGCAACATGAAATATGTGAAATATGTAAAGAAAGAAGTTAAATATGTAAACAATGTATATGTGTGTGTGTGTGTGTGTGTAGAGTGTTAAACACTTTTGGTATGCAAATTAGGAACTCTTTCATAGAGTAACTGTTGCATTTGTTGAATATATAAACACTTTAGCTGCTTGTTTCTCTGAAGACTGTCAGAATGATGTAGACGTTGCTGATGAGAACCCAATAAGGTTTGAAAATCGATGAAGGTATTTTTTCAGTCTGCAGAGAAATGGCTAAAATTTGCCGTGCTTGTAATTATACTATATGTTACATATATATGTATTTGTGTGTCTGTGTTTGTCTCCTTACCATCTCTTGACACCTGATATTGGTGTGTTTATGTCCCCATAACTTAGCGGTTCAGCAAAAGAAGTCAATAGAATAAGTACTAAGGTTACAAAGAATAAGTCCTGAGGTCGATTTGTTCGGCTAAAAGTGGTGCTCCAGCATGGCTACAATCAAATGACTGAAACAAATGAAAGAATATATATATGTCTGCAATGGCCATTGGGGTCTGACAAACCATCTATAACACTAAGTGCTTTACAGATACAAGACCATTGGTCACTATGACTGGCCATATAATTAACTTCCTGTATATAGTGGGTCATCCTGTAAATGATGTGGTTTCTTTATACCTCTTTTATTTTTCAAAATTAAAACAAAGTTCTTTTTTTTATTTAAAATATACTCTCCTTCATTCTCTACAATGCTCTTCCATCTATCTGGTAGACTTGCAAGGCCCCTCTTCTAAAATTCACTTGTCCATGACGGAAAATACTCCTCCAGTACTGTTCTGACCTTGTCTACAGATTTCGTATTTTTGCCATCCAAATGATTTTGAAGACTGTGGAATAAATGATAATCAGATGGGACATTGTTTCCCATTCAAACTGCTCCAGGCTTTAGAATGTCATCCTCTTGTATGTGGTTGAGCATTATCCTGATGGAAGAACACCTTTCATCTTGAAACCAAAAATGGTCGTTTTTCTTCACGCGCCGACTTGAATGATAAAATCCAAGCTTCTTAGTTCCTCGACAGTTATGATGGAATTCTGTTCCACCAGAGTTTGCAGGATGTCCTCATCAAGCTCTACAGATCTTCCAGGATGAGGCTCATCTTCTAGATGTTTCCAGCTCAGAATTTCTGTAACCACCATTGACACTGGCTTATGCTTATTGTCTGATCCCCATATACTGCATTAATATTCTTCACACTTTCTGCTACGTTGTTGCCTTTATTGAAATCATAAAGCAAAATATGCTGAATATGCTCCTTTGTCACTTTGTAACTTAAAATCGAACTGAACTCTTTAAAACTTGCACTAAAAATAAGAACAAGGTAAAATTACTACCAGCTTTTATAGCAAGTTGATGCAGATAGTTCATCCTGTCCCCCTCTGACTTTTAGTTCATGCAATTTATGAAATGACCAAATATATATATATATATGTATATATATATATATATATATATATATATATATATATATATATATATATATATATATATATATATATATATATATATATATATATAATACAAAATGGGACAAGAACGCAAAACCTCCAGACAATTAGGTGATACAAAAAAACATTCAGATAGATGATACAAAGAAAACAAGGACGGGTCATTCGGAGTTTTCTTTCCTCAGTCAAGTTCCAGATTATCTTTGCAATTTTGGCTGGTTATACTCAAGATTGCTCCAAGCTGGCCAGCCCCAAGGAAAAACTAAGCTAAGAGCATTAGATTCCTTGGAAGAAAGCCGAGAATGTATACGAAAACAAGGACGGATAAAAAACGGAGAATGTTACACAAATACAAATAACAGGACATAACAACAGGTGTCTTTCGACTAAGGACGAATTAAATTAAGCTGGCGTGTGTGGAAGTAAAGCCTTACAGCAGGGATACAAGATTTCACAGGCACAGAGTGGAATATAGATGTTGCACGGACAACGGTCGAACCACGAAAGAAAGGTTAGGCTTGGCCAAACACCAGTCATGGGGGAGAGAGAGGTAGAGGGACAGAAGAAATAAGGAGGGGTGAGAAAAAATGACAGAGACACAGTGAAGTGAAAAGAGGAGGGAAAGTGAGCATGAAGAGAAGGCAAAGAAATGTGAGAGAGGGGGAACGACTCTCCTCACATGACCGGTGTTCGGCCAAGCCTGACCTTTCTTTCTTGGTTCAACCATTGTCCGTGCAAACATCTCTATTCCTCCCTGTGAAATCTTGTATTCCTGTCGTAAGGCTTTACTTCCACACACGCCAGCTTAACTTAGTTCGTCCTTAGTCGAAAGACACCTGTTGTTATGTCCTGTTATTTGTATCTGTGTAACATTCTCTGTTTTTTTTTCCATCCTTCTTTTCATATACATTCGCTGCTTTCTTCCAAGGAATCTAATGCTCTTAGCTTAGTTTTTCCTTGGGGCTGGCCACATTGGAGCAATCTTGAGTATAACCAGCTGAAATTGCAAAGATAATCTGGAATTCAACTGAGGAAAGAAAATTCCGAATGACCTGTCCTTGTTTTCTTTGCATTGTCTATCTGGATGTTTTGCTGTCCCTTTTTTGTATCACCTAACTGTCTGGATGTTTTGCGTTCTTGTCCCATTTTGTATTATATATATATATATATATATATATATATATATATATATATATATATATATATATATAGGTCGTTGCCAGTGCCGCTAGATTGGCTCCCGTGCAGGTGACACGTAAAAAACACCTTTTGAGCGTGGCCATTACCAGTACTGTGTGACTGGCCCTCATGCTGGTGGCACGTAAAAGCACCAACTACACTCTCGAAGTGGTTGGCGTTAGGAAGGGCATCCAGCTGTAGAAACTATGCCAGATCAGATTGGAGCCTGGTGCAGCCTTCTGGCTTGCCAGTCCTAAGTCAAATCGTCCAACCCATGGTAGCATGGAGAGTGGACGTTAAACGATGATGATGATGATGATGATATATATATATATATATATATATATATATATATATAGGCGTAGGAGTAGCTGTGTGGTAAGTAGCTTGCTTATGAACCACATGGTTCTGGGTTCAGTCCCACTGCGTGGCACCTTGGCCAAGTGTCTTCTACTATAGCCTTGGGCTGACCAAAGCCTTGTGAGTGGATTTGGTAGACGGAAACTGAAAGCCCGTCGTATATATATGTGTGTGTGTGTATACATATGTGTGTGTGTGTATGTGTGTATATGTTTGTGTGTCTGTGTTTGTCCCCCTAACATCACTTGACAACCGATGCTAGTGTGTTTACGTCCCGTGACTTAGCGGTTTGGTAAAATAGACCGATAGAATAAGTACTAGGCTTCCAAAGAATAAGTCCTGGGTCAATTTGTTCAACTAAAGGTGGTGCTCTAGCATGACCACAGTCAAATGACTGAAACTAGTAAAAGAGTATATATACCGTAAATCTTCGAGTATAATCCGCATTTTTTCCCCCAAATTCAAAGGTCAAAATCCCTAGTGCGTACTATACACGAGGTTAAAAATGAAAAATATTTTCTAAGCAATGTCTGAGTCTCTATTTAATGTCCGGCAATGTTTATTCAGACGTATTTTGTGATGTCGGGTGTGAAAATACCTTAACCTAAGCCTGAAAGCAATGAAGTCATAAAAGAATCATCCATAACTTGCAGTAAGCAACATTTATTAAAATAAAAGTATTCAGAACACAGAAAAACATGTAACAAAAACAATTTGCAAATATATTTACATTCCCATATAACAGTTAAGAACATCACCATTATTGTATTACTAGGTGCTGCTGGCTTAATTACGCATGAATGGTGCTTAATAGTTTAGTGCTAAATAGTTCATCCTGCTGTTTGTATTGGCAATTTGCATCATTACTGTGACAAACAATAGATACTTAATTAAATACCAGTATTAAATATTTGAACTACTGTGGGTCTTTACTAGGGTTTTTTTATAAGTGGGACTTAAACCTGAACATTAATCTCCAATAAAACATTTTATACATTACAGGCCCATAAAATGTCTCGTAGATTTTATTCAGCTATGTTTAAACTTGATGTTATAACATATGCTGAAGAGCATGGTAATAGGGCCGCCGGAAGAAAATTTGATGTTGACGACCTGACTTTGATATGCAAATGGATCGTATATGCATGGAATGAACTTGACCCCCAGATTATTGTGAAAAGTTTTGTAGTAACGCTGTGCGCATGCGTAGTCTCACGCATGTGTGCAATTCAACAACCAAGCTTTCCCGCTTCATTCTGTCTCTTTCTTGCTGGCCAGCGATTGAGCAAGGACGTGTTTAGCTGTCTCTCTCCATCTTTCGAACTTACACTAGACAGCTCGCTCACATCTACATACCAACGTCCCAACAACGATGCTCACACACAGAAGACGTCTCAACAAACAAGAGCTAAAGATGTATATATTAACCACCTTAAAATAAATATTATGTTGATAGTCTGGAGTTCAGCGTTCCGTTATATTCTTAATTTTATATAGGAAAGTCAGGTATACATCTAATGATGTATAACCCACTTTCCTATAAAGTGGTGACCCCGACGAAGAAAAAACGCAGCATGGATTCTGGACTACCAACCTAGAACTGGTGAACCCGACTAAAGAACAAATGCGGCCATGGAGACTGAACTATCAAGCAACGATGACCACCGACACTCCAACCATAGTCAACACGACTTACTATGTACACCAAACTAAACCACCGCGGCAAATTTTTCTCTTCGATTCTGTTAGGTGACTTAGCTTCACCACGATAATAAACAGACAAGAATTACAGCCTGCGATACTTCCAATTGTGTACTCAAGAACTTGGTATAAAACTCTCACGTGTACTGACTTTCTATCTGCTGTAATATCTCGCATACATATAGACGGCCTGTCTTTTATTATGTTCTTATATGTCGCATTCACACTCTCACATACACATACATCTTTATGCCACACTAAATATCTCTTCTTATTCATTTTATACGGTTGTGTTTATCATCTTTTATCGTCTCGTTACTGGCTATTTATGTTATCGTCGTATAACATTATTTGTATATCATCTTTGATATATTATTTTGTGTTCGACCGTGTGACACGTTTAAATAAAAGGAGTCCTCTGTTTTTCCATTCGGTCGTTTTTTTCATCTTGGGTTAAGAAAATTTTCTTCGAGGTTTACGCTAATGGTCGTACAGAGATTTGTCTGTCGACCGTCTGTAAGAGCACCTCTTCAAACACCATCATCACCGAGCGACCTTTTCGCCACCAGCTTCGTTCAACCAAGATTACCACTGCGACGACAACAACTACTACTACCAACTACAAGCATTCCCCCCGACGTCGCCAAGTTTCAACAGGACATCATTACCACCACACATACAGAACACAGCTATATTACAGTTCCTGCGCCGACGTCTTCACCATCAATGTACTGTCTACCACAATGTCGTGCGCCAACAACGCCACCACCAGGGACACACCATATAAACAAACTTTTATAGAATATTCCGTACCAGGTAACCGGTCACAACTAGCATCCGACGCTCAACTACAGCTCCGCTCATGGACCACAACTTCCTGCGTATGGACATTCTATCTCCTTGTGGAATTTTTATACGAACTGGTTTTCTCCATCTCAGTGTTTTAAGACTTTTCACAGTCTGTTACAGACACTTTTACTTGTTCTGTGTTTTTCTCTCTCACACACAAACTTGTGCACTCATACATTTTCTTTCCTTTCAGTAAAAACAAACACTCAAACTTTCACATTCCGTGATTCCAGTTTCTGGACAGTAGTCATCACGATTTGTTTTCTCATTGTCTCATTTGTTTTTTACTAGGTGGCATTTACTGCCCATATTGCATGTTTTTCTTTCATTCCTTCAATTTGTATATTGCATGCATGTATCACACGAGTGTACATTTCATTTCTTTCATTTTTCTTTGTGTGTGTTTGTGCTACATCTTGTGGGTGGTTTTCAGTGGCCATCCTGCCTCAGGCGTTCCAACAGAATTTTATTTTATATTATCGTGCGTTCCGCACTGGCAAGGGAGCCCTGTAGTAACGCTGTGCGCATGCGTAGTCTCACGCATGCGTGCAATTCAACAACCAAGCTTTCCCTCTTCATTCTGTCTCTTTCTTGCTGGCCAGCGATTGAGCAAGGACGTGTTTAGCTGTCTCTCTCCATCTTTCGAACTTACGCTAGACAGCTCGCTCACATCTACATACCAACGTCCCAACAACCATGCTCACACACAGTAGACGTCTCAACAAACAAGAGCTAAAGATGTATATATTAACCACCTTAAAATAAATATTGTTATGTTGATAGTCTGGAGTTCAGCGTTCCGTTAATTCTTAATTTTATATAGGAAAGTCAGGTATACATCTAATGATGTATAACCCACTTTCCTATAGTTTTATCAAATGTTGTATATCGTCTGCACTGGCTGGTACTCGGATGACGTTATATAGAAAGATGAAATAAATGAAAGTGAATCTTCTGATGTTCACTATGAATCTGACGATGACGGAGATTTACACTACAATGATGCTGACATGTTTACGGAGGAACAAATGGAACAGTTATTTGATGCTGAAAGTGATGTTGAATTGGAAGGATTTGAATAAATGTTTTGGCGATCTTTCGGTACGAGTCCTAAATATCGGCCTTTTCCGTAAAAAGTGTCTTCAGCGATCTTTACCAAAGATCGACCTTTTCCGTAACACCCGCACGATCTTCACTACGGTGTTAGGGTTAGGGTTTTAGGGTTAGGGCTAGTGTTTAGGGTTAGTGTTATATGGACTGTTAGATATGTAATTCGTCTGACGTTCCGTGTGTCAACGTGGTTCGTCTGAGTTCATTGTTTCATTGTTGTTGTCTTGTGTGACTGTCGTAGTAAAATGTCATTGCGATATATATGGCGGACATGACTTTTGTTTATTCATAACGAACATTGGGTGAGTGTGTTCTTTGTATGTAATTGAATAATAAATGTAACAATTAAACTGTACAACTCGTTGTGTTATCTCTACGAGTCTTCCGAGGGAAACACAACAGAGTTTATTGGCGTCGCCGATAGGATACATGCTTACTTTACCGTAAAATTATTCATCGTAATAACAATGGCTGAAAAACAGACAGTAGAACTTATTAAATTGTTTAGGGAACAAATGGACAAGCAAATGCAACAACATCAGAGAGATATGGACGCTCTGTTAAAACTGTTTGGTGCTCGACAAGTTGAAGGCGATTCTAGTGGCTATTTTTCAGCTGCTTCAACAACAGTGTCGATTCCACCATTTGCTGCATTTGATTCAGCGACAGAACTATGGCCTGATTACTGGTCAAGATTCCGTACGTTTGTGGCTGCTAATGCTGTACCTGAAAAACGCATGGCACAAGTGTTCCTGACCAATCAGACCGCTACTGTTTACAAGCAACTTGCTAATCTGGCTACCCAACAAAATCCGCCTGAAGATATCAACAACTTGATAATGGGCGAAATCGTTGACTTCATGAAAGAACAGTTCGACCCTAAACTTTTCATTGTGAGAGAGCGTTTCAAGTTTTGGAGTGATATGCAGCGGAAGCCAGGCGAAACTCTCTAGGAGCTGGAAGCACGTATACGCCAGGATGCAGCTACCTGTGATTTTCCAGCGATCACCAACCCACAGGATGAAGCTCTGAGACAGAGATTCATATGTTCGGTTAACAATGAAGCGGTTCTGAAGGCGCTTTTTAAGATAAAAGACTCAGAACTAGATTTTGCCCGTGCTGTCCAGGTTGCCATCGAGACTGAAGACGCAGCAAAGGTTGCAAAAGAAACTGTTTACGGTTCCAAAACCAAGCAGGTGTACAAGGTCCAGCAGAACAGGAACAAGAGTCCTCAAAAGAAACATCAGCAGTCTTATTCCACAAACCAGGAGAAATGCTACCGATGTGGAAAGGCCCACAAAGCGACTGTCCTTTCAAAGAATCCAAATGTCATTTTTGTGACAAAAAGGGACATTTGCAAGCGGTGTGTAGGAAAAAACAACATCAGCAACGCAATGGTCACTCACAAACTCCCGTGAAAAGAATCACAAAAGTTGAGATAGTCAAGGCGATCCTAGGTGAAGTTTCCCGAGACACTCATAGTTTAAGTGTGCCAGTAACAATCCAGAACAGACTGTTCACAATGGAATTGGACACTGCTACTACAGGCAATTTTGTTTCCTTGTCAGTCTGGAAACAACTTGGAAGACCAAAGCTACAAGATGTCAAGCATCGCTATGAATCTGCCAGCAAGCACAACCTGCCTGTTCTAGGAACTTTCATGGGCCAAACCAAGGATCCAACAACTGGTAAGCAGGATCTTATACCTTACATAGTCACCAAGATCTCTGATCTTAATTTGCTGGGTCGGAATGCTATCCAGACTCTGGGAATTTCCGTAGACACTGCTCTAGGTTTGAAAAGCATAGACAGCCAAGCCAAGAGGGAAGGGGCTGAAGTGATGTATCCAAAGACTTCAAGTGAGCCCTATGTTTCCCTGCAGCAAGATTGTCACAACATGTGTGATGAATTTCCAGATCTTTTCAAGCAAGAATTGGGATGTCTCAAGAACTTTGAACTGGAAGTGAAGTTCAAATCGGACGCAACACCAGTCTTTCACAAGGCATGTCCGGTCCCGTTTGCTCTTCGTGATGACCTGGCCAAAGGTTACGAAGAAGGCATCGCCAAAGGAATCTGGAAGCCTGTTCAGTTCAATGAATACGGAACGCCAGTGGTACCGATTCGTAAAGCACACGCTTCAAGCAACCTGAAGCCCAAACTACGGATTTGTGGTGACTACTCTGTGGGAATTAATGACCAACTTGCTGATCACCGTCATCCAATGCCACTCCCTGCTGAACTGATGCAGAAACTCGGAGGTGGATTCGGATATACAAAGATAGACCTTGCTGATGCCTATAATCAGATCAAGCTGGCTCCAGAGAGTCAACGCAGACTTGCACTCAGCACTCACCGTGGAGTACTCCTGCAACAACGACTCCCTTTCGGAATCAAGTCAGCACCTGGTTACTTTCAGGAGATCATGGAAAACCTGACCCATGATCTACCTGGAGTGGCAGTCTTCCAGGATGACATGCTCGTCAGTGGGAAAGATGCAAACAGTCACCTAAACAACCTAAAGTGTCTGCTCACACGTCTAAGCGACAATGTCGCCGTGAAAAGTGCCAGTTTGCACTACCCAGTGTAGAATACCTTGGACACATTTTGTCGGCTGAAGGGATCACTAAGGGATCCAAGGTCGAAGCAGTCTTAAAGATGCCATGTCCAACGAACGAATCAAGCTTGAAATCTTTCCTAGGTTCAGTTCAGTTTTATGGAAAGTTTATCCCAAACCTAGCCAGTATAGCAGAGCCACTCTATTGCCTCACGAAAAAGTCAACTATTTAGAAGTGGGGAGATGAGGAACAGTAAGTTTTTGATCACTTGAAAAATGTACTTTCATCAAGTCAAGTTCTGATACACTTCGATCCAAACAAAACTTTGGGACTGGCTTGCGACGCATCAAACGTTGGTATTGGAGCAGTCCTGTTTCACCGCTATCCTGATGGAAGCGAGCGCCCAATATCCAATATGTCCAAGACTCTTACTTCTGCACAGCGTAACTACAGTCAAATTCAAAAGGAAGCCCTAGCTATCATATTTGGCTTGCAGAAGTTTTACCAGTATTTGTACGGTCGTAAATTCGTACTCGTGACTGACCACAAGCCACTGACATCACTATTCAGTCCGAGGAAAGGGACGCCACTTTTCGCTGCTAACAGACTAGCACAATGGGCCCTGTGGCTGAACCAGTTTGACTACACCATTGAATATCGGAAATCAGCAGATCATGGCAATGCTGATGCCCTCAGTCGCTTGCCATTCGGTGATGATAACGACTTTGACAGAAAGGAAAATGGTGAAGACATAGACATGATGTGTGCCATCAAAGCTCTTAGTATTCAAGTCCAACCTGTGGAAGCTAATCTCCTCCGTCAAGAGTCAGGGAAAGATCCAGTGATATCTACAGTGATGCGCTACGTCCGTGAAGGCTGGCCACCAAAGAACATGGAGATCAATGACGAAGTCAACAAGTTCCGGAAGTTATCAAACTCACTTAGTATCTACCATGGATGCCTTATACATGGATCTAGAGTTGTGATTCCACATAGCTTGCAGCCAAAGATCCTCAATCTTCTGCATCTCGGACACTTTGGCATGGAACGCATGAAACAACTAGCAAGAACTGCTGTTTATTGGCCTGGTATCGATGCTGCTATAGAGATAGCCAGTCGACGATGTGATTCGTGTAACGAACATCAAAGGCAGCCATCTAAGCCTCCAGTTCACCCATGGATGTTACCAGAAAAGCCGTGGAGCCGCTTACATCTGGACCATGCAATAAATTTTATGGGTAGAGATTGGCTGGTGATCACAGATGATTATTCCAAGTACCCATGCATTCATCCTACTTCCTCCACGTCCTCCAAAGCCACTTTAAATCTGCTTGAGGAAGACTTTGCGCACTTCGGATTTCCTCACACACTGGTCACCGATAATGCACCAACTTTTACGTCTGAGGAGTTCCAGAGCTGGTGCAAAGAACGCGGAATCACACACCTGACAGGGGCACCTTACCACCCAGCTACCAACGGAGCAGCGGAACGTTTGGTGCAGACCTTCAAACAAGCTCTGAGGAAGTCTTCTCTTCCGCCAACACGAGCACTTCAAGAATTCTTGATGCAGTACCGGAGAACACCGACATCCTGTGGATTCTCTCCAAGTGAACTTTTGAATAACCGGCAGATACGAACAAGGATTGATTCTCTGCTGCCATCGCCAGCACACATTGCTCAAGGCAAACAGTCTAAGGAAGCAGATAAGTCTCATGTGACTCCAAGCTCGGCTGATGTCGCTAAAGTTATCAGGCAGTACAAGGCCGGAGATCTTGTGTATGCACTATACTATGGACCTCGCCGAGACAAAGATCCCCGATGGGTACCAGCAATCATTAAGAAGTCATTGGGTACTCGCTGCTTTAACGTGAAGGTCATACCTCATGGCCCGATGTGGAGACGACACTGGGAACAGCTGCGACCGCGGTACACAACTGAGGAAGACAATGAACCTGGTGATGCAGAAAACACTGTATTTGAATTTGCAACAGATCACCCGATGGAGATCTCGGAAACTGTGCCACTAACTCAAAGACAAACCAGACCCAAAATCATGTTACCCATTCCAGAGTATGGACCAGACAACCCAAGACGGTCCAAGAGAACCCGTAAAACGCAAGAGAGACTTTGCTGTTGATACTTCTTGTGTAGCATCAATTTCAGTGGGGAGGTGTTATATGGACTGTTAGATATGTAATTCGTCTGACGTTCCGTGTGTCATGTGGTTCGTCTGAGTTCATTGTTTCATTGTTGTTGTCTTGTGTGACTGTCGTAGTAAAATGTCATTGAGATATATATGGCGGACATGACTTTTGTTTATTCATAATGAACATTGGGTGAGTGCGTTCTTTGTATGTAATTGAATAATAAATGTAACAATTAAACTGTACAACTCGTTGTGTTATCTCTACGAGTCTTCCGAGGGAAACACAACAGTTAGGGTTACGGTTAGAGACGGAATTCCCTAACGCAGACCCTAACTCTAAACCCTTCAAAATAAATCGCGCTCTCCGTATGTCTTTCGCTGTTATGACGTCGTTTCCCTGTTTCTCTCCAACACTTTTTACAGAAAAGGCCGATCTTTGGTAAAGATCGCCGGAGACACTTTTTACGGAAAATGCTGACATTTAGGACTCGTACCGAAAGATCGCCAATGTTTTTGCTTTTGTAACTGATAGTGATAAATATGTAAAGGCAATTTACTTAATATTTATTTTTCACTGATGTTATTACTGTTATTTCTTTATTTTCTGCAAACAAAGTGCACAAAAAAGCTACACATTTGCATTATGTTATTTATACAATCATAATAAAGGACGTTACCGTATATATGTTTACAAACCAAAGACGTTATATTGACTGAAGTTAGAGAAGGGGCGCGTATTATACACAAGGTTTAGGTTTTTCAGAGGTACAGCCCCCTAAAATCCCCTGCGTAATATACTCAAGGGCGGACTATACTCGAGGATTTACGGTATATATATATATATATATATATATATATATATATATATATATAGGTAATCTTCAAGTTTAGGGTGGTAAAAAAGTAAATAAAAATATACAAGGGAAATAACGTAACGTCTTACTAGTATTATCCGTACTACTCTGAATTGTGTTTTTTTTTTAGCTGTTTATAAATAAATCACACGTGTTTTTTTTGTTTTAACAAGTCCGCATGGTACTAAACAATCCTCGCAGTTAAACTTATTCCGGATCTTTGTGATTTGACGGGCAACATTTGTTTTCTTAACGAAACACTTTCAAACTTGGGACACTGGTAGAATGTGTCATATAAAACAACTTCTTCTCTTAACCTTCTTAACAAAATTTTGTACATCGCAAGTTATTTCATGTTAAAGTTGTCGTATTTCTGTAATTTCAACCAATCACTGACGTCTATTCAGCTGAATACAGTTACTGCTGTTTTCTAAACAGTAGCTTTTGACCGGTAAGAAAAATGTTATTCCCCTGACATATTTCATCCGGTTTAATCGTAATTTATACGCATATATTGTTTATATAATAAATTACGCTGTGCGTATCTGTGTGTGTATATTTTTCCCATAACCTCACTCATAACCCTAACCCTAACCCCAACCCTAACCCTAACTCTAAAACCCGAACCCTAACCCTAAACTAGAGTTTGATTTGAAGAAGATTTGGCTGCTATTTCTAGGAAATGAAGCACTTGCTGGAAGTGCATTAATAATTCTGGTAGCTCCAATAACAAGTGCAGGCAATATTCAAGTATTTTGATGGCTTTTTCCCCTTTGTTTACGAACAGTCTAGTTAATCGGAAATGTCAGAACTAACGGGGATTAATACCATATACACCGTTACAGCACTTACTGTTTTCAACTGAATAGACCAAAACACTACATAAAAAAATGTTGCCCGTGAAATCACAAAGGTCCCTTATTCCTAATAAGCCGACGGCGCGCACACCATTTCAACATTTTGTGTCTTGAACTGTGTTGCATAATTCACTAATATTCCTTGGTGCCCGTCAATTCAGAAAGATCCTTGGAATATTAGTGAATTATGCAACACAGTTCAAGACACAAAATGTTGAAATGGTGTGCGCGCCGTCGGCTTATTAGGAATAAGGGACCTTTGTGATTTCACGGGCAACATTTTTTTATGTAGTGTTTTGGTACCGAAACACTTTCAAACTTCGTATACTTGTATATTTTGTGGTATAGAACAGATAATAAATTTTGTATTCGAAGTTATTTCACATTAAAAATTGTCTTATTTCGATAATTTCAACTAATCACTGACGTCTATTCAGTTGAAAACAGTAAGTGTTGTAACGGTGTATATGGTATTAATCCCCGTTAGTTCTGACATTTCCGATTAACTAGGGGAAAAAGCCATCAAAATACTTGAATATTGCCTGCACTTGTTATTGGAGCTACCAGAATTATTAATGCACTTCCAGCAAGTGCTTCATTTCCTAGAAATAGCAGCCAAATCTTCTTCAAATCAAACTCTAGTTTAGGGTTAGGGTTGGGGTTAGGGTTAGGGTTATGAGTGAGGTTATGGGAAAAATATACACACACAGATACGCACAGCGTAATTTATTATATAAACAATATATGCGTATAAATTACGATTAAACCGGATGAAATATGTCAGGGGAATAACATACCCCATTATAGTGGGGTATGTACACTTAGGTCTCTTATATATATATTTGTCTACCAAACCCACTCACAAGGCTTTGGTTGGCCCAAGGCTATAGTAGAAGACACTTGCCCAAGGTGCCATGCAATGGGACTGAACCCAAAACCACATGGTTGGGAATCTTATTAAGTTCAATATTTGTTTACTGTATTAACCGAGGTTACTCTCTCCACCCACTTCCTAGTTCAGAAAAATGAGTAAAGAGTAATCTGGAAAGACTTTCCAACTAAAGGTTCTCAAAAGTAAATTTAACTCTATTGAAAAACAAAAACAACTCTATATCATTTTTAGTGGAACCACTTGTTCAATGCAAATCTGTTGCTGGTTCAAATGAGCAAGGATTTTCTAAGAATAGAAATTGCATTGATATGAATCTACTTACTTTTTCTCTCTTGTTTCCTAATTTGTTGTTAGTTTTTGATTTAGAAAATTACTATTTTTAAATTTCACAATGAGAGATATTCAGCAACAGTACTTTGGGGGTAAAGATTGTTTGCCAACATAACATGGCAGTCTTGGTTTAGGACGAATGTTGCTGTAATTTAGCCCCAGGACACATCGTCTTCAGCTGGCTATACGACACAATATTTATATTTTTGAACAAGAGAATCTAATACCCCAACTCAGCTCAAAACAATATCTGTGTATTGCAATTTCTGGGTTATTTCTCTTCATCAGCTGGAGATGATGTCTCCTGTGACTAAATTACAGCAATATTCGTCCTAAACCAGGACTGCCATGTTATGTTGGCAAACAAACTTTACAACAGTTTTTTTTTTAATAATCAGTTGGTTATTTCTACCCTGTATAAGTACTTAACGTGCTCAGGGCAAGTGTAATCTTTGGCCAGAGGTCTCTTGGAATCATTATTACTGACTTGTTGAGAAGGAAAAAGGACAAGGAACTGGGTGGTTCTTCACTTATAGGAAATAATTATTTTGTCTGAAATTTTTTGCCCCAACCCTGTGCTTTTCCAGTCAATTTTCACTCTGTACACCCTTGTGTGCTCTTCGTGATGGAGGGGATGTTGGTAGTAGAGCTAGAGTTTTTCAGTTGTAGACTTGAGTGAAGTAAGAAGAACAAGTTACGAGGGTGGGCTGAAATATGATCAGGCTGACTATGAAGGATTGATGTTAGAGCTGTGAAGTCTGACTTATATTTATTTCAGATCTCCATATTAATAACTGCATCGTTTCTTTCCAGCTAAACTGACATCTCACTGTTCAAAGAAGACTTCAAAAATAACTAGTGTCGATTTGTCTTTAAAATCAACAAAATGTGGCGTTGTAGTGTTACCAAATACCTGCATAAAATATGGTTTAGACCCCTAAGGACATTCAAGCTGACGTGGTTGCTACATTAGGGGATGACCATTTCAGCTTTACCAATAGTGTAAAAGTGAGCAGCTGAATTTAGGAAGGGAAGGGAGAGTCTTGAAGATGACTCAATGTCTGGAGGTCCTGCAACTGTCATGATTGTGTTTACCACGTGGTAATGGATGGCAGATGATTGACTTCAAATCAATTAGTCTATGCTATTAGCATCTCCTGTGAAAGAGTTGAGAATGGCATGATGAAAGTTTCTGCTCAATAGATGCCACATTTTCTGACACCTGGCTGATCACATCATGGGAAAATGTGACATTGTTTCAGGCAGATCCAGCTGGTATCCTTACCCTAGAAGAGTGTTGGATTCATCACTTTGAGCCAGAGACAAAGAGACAATCCATGCAGTGGAAACACCCCTCCTCACCTGCTCCAAAGAAGGCAAAGGTCGTTTCATCTACAGGGAAGTTGATGGTCTCAGTTTTTGGGGATGCAAAAGGCATTACACCCTCAATGGAGAGTACTATGTCAACTTGCTGAGGCAGTTACAAAACCAAACAACCAGATAAACTGGTTTCTGTGTGTGTGACTGGCTCTGAACTGGTTGATCAGCCTCCCCATTGTCCTGATTTAGCCTCATCTGACCATCATTTGTTCCCCCAACAGGACAAAACACTTGACTGGGAACCAGTATTGCAATGATGTCCCATCTGCTGTTGATGACTTTTTTCGACCAACGCAAAGCTTCTTCACCAATAAGATCCAAACACTGCAACACCAATGCAAGAAGTGTGTGGACCACTTGAATCATAAAACCTCATTTGGTCATTTTCTGTGAGCATCTTGGTCAGCTGACCCTCATATTATTAGTTGTTCACATTTACATAATAAAACTCTGGAATTTCTACATGAAAAACCTACTTAAATAACACACCTTGGTCTAAGATTAATATCTGCATTCTCTTCTTATTGATCCTCCCATCCTCTGCTTGAATTATCTGTTATGTAACATACCATGTACTCATTTCTTAATATTTAATCTAATCCCTAATCATTGCACCAACTTTAATTTTGTTTGTCTTCAAATTTACGCAAGTTATGAAAAAAAACACCAAATATGCCCTGCAAAGTGGTTGTCATAGAAAGGGTATCCAACCACAGAAACCATACCAAAAAGGATACTGGAACTTGATGCAGTCGTCTGGCACATTGGATTCTGTCAAACTGACCAACCAAGTTAGCATGAAAGGCAAACATATTGATGAAATACACATTTATTCATACATAATCATACACATACATGCACACACACATGTATACTCATATATATTGTGCGAGAGTAAGTGTGCATATGTGTGTTTATATATATGAGGTGGTATCAAAAAATCCCAGACTAGCCAAGCTATGTACAGTTTTATATTTAAGAGATGAGGAATCATTTACATTATTTACATTTGACAGATATTTGTCCTCATCTTGTTTGTTGTTAACACGTTTCAGTTTATATACCCTCCAGCCTTCATCAGGTGTCTTGAGGAAATTTTGAACCTGGGACCTCATTTCGACGGTATTTTTCGATATTATTATCATAATTCAGGTCACTGCCTGGAATCGGGGTTAGTAGCCTGCGCTCTTAACCACTACGCCATATGCCCATGACCTGAATAATAATAACAATAATAATAATAATGATAATAATAATAACATCAAAAAATACCTTAGGGATGAGAACCCAGGTTCGAAATTTCCCCAAGACACTTGATAACGGCTGGAGGGTATATCAGCCGAAACGTTGTGTTAACAACAAAGATGAGGGCAAATATCCATCAAATGTAAATAATGTTGCTATGTTTAATAAAAAAATAATTTACCTATCTAAGTTTTAACATCATCTCCTTCGAAATAGTCCCCTTGCATAGCAATACATCAGTTCTGGCATTCCTGCCACTTTTGACATCCAGCCTGGAAGTTGTTTTCTGTAAGCGACTCCAAGACCTTTTGCGATTTTCTCTGGATCCCTACAATGGTGTTAAAATGGCAACCTTTGAGCTGCATTTTCATTTTGAGGAAAAGATGAAAGTCTGCAGGAGCTAAATCTAGTGAATAGGACTGGTGCAGAAGTGGTACCATAAGAAACCCAGGAGTGAGGAGAGCTCAGAGATGGTGCATTATCGTGAAGAATCCAATTCTTCATGCTCCACAGATCTGGTCACTTTCACTGAAAATCCTCCTTCAAATGCTTCAAAACATCGCTGTAGAACTCGAGATCAACAATCTGGCCCTGGAGAGGATAAATTCTCAATGCACAATATCGTGGATGTCAAAAAAAAAAAAAAAAAAAAAAAAATTACGAGCATGCCCTTGGTTGAGCTGCGGCTCTGCCGTGCCTTCTTTGGTCATAGCGATGAAGTCCCTCTTCCATTATGATGACTGCTGTTTTGTCTCAGGGTCGTACCCGTAGACCCAACTCTTGTCACTGGTGATGATCCTCGACATGAAGGCCGGGTCATGAACAGAGAGCTTGACAGACTTCAACACAATATTCTTTCTGCTCAGCAGTTGGGGGACAAATTTGGTAGAGACACACCACATGTTTGATTCAGATGCTAGGATTGCCTGCACGAACCCATACATCATTGGTTGTCCTCCAACGCTCCTTATGCACAAGCTGATAAATTTTCTCCACATTTCGGGGGGGGGGGGGGGGCACTCGTGGTAGATCTTCCAGATCGCTCATCCTTTTCCAGGGACATTTTTCCGCTGTTGAAGCGCCCGTGCAACTTGAGACATTGCCTCATCGCAGTAAGCTTGTCTCTGTAGCAGACTTCCCAAGTTCAACACAAAATTTCATGTCAGCTCTTTGTTCCTGCATCCTGCCCAAGACAAAAATCGCAGGCTACAGCATACATGTGAACACAAAAACACAAATTTCACAACTTGCAAAATAAACACAGTGAGATCACTCAGTACACTGCATCAGGAAGGTCACTGCTAGCTCACTGTGCATATGGCCATGTGCTGCCATCTGTTGCTGCACTACAGAAGTTGTCCAGTAACTTTTTGATACTAGATTGGTGTGTGTGTGTGTGTATATATATATACAAACAAACACACACAGTACGTATGCATGTCTGATTCATAGTGAAGCAATAATAAAAATAAAAGACAGTAAACCAAAGAATCAACTCCAGTATATTACTGGTACCGTTTTTATTTACCCAGAAAGAAGGACGAAAGGCCAAATTGACTTCAGCGAGATTAGAACAGCAGCAAGATGCTAAATATCATTAGACACGTAATTTGGTGTTCTACAGTTCCTGTCTGTCCACCATCACACCCTTATAATAATAATAATAATCATGATAATGATGACGGATAAAGAAAATGGGTGTACGTTTCACCATATGAAACCCCATCATTTGCACCTGATGTGGATTAGATTTCAAAATGTGGAAGGGTTGATTGATCTCTGATCGTTAGTTGACTGGTTTAATCAATCAGACTGATTAGGAAATCAACCTATGAAGCAAAACAGAAATGAAGACAAAACATGAAAGCCAAACTATTCATTAATTTTTTTTTTTTTTGTTTTAGTGGTAGCCCTTGTCCGTCTTTTCTGGTCCACTCCCCACCCCCTCAAATAAAAGTCACACTACCCAACATACATTATACAACATTTACCATGGGGATTTGTGTTTTGTATCTGTACAGAGAGAGAGAGACTTCTCAATTCTGTTGATCAACGCAAGAAGGTGACAAAGATGAAAGCATAAAAGATTTTCATTAAAAAATACAGCAAAAACGATTGGACCCAGCATCTGCTTTCAAATGCTTGTAAACTCTACCCCACCATCCACTTCTAAGAAAGTGATCTGAGTTTTTTCTTTCATTAAAATAGGTTCGATTTCAATCTCCCATACACACACACAATGTGCAGCGAGAGGCCAAAACTACAATGCTTCAAACCAAACCAACTTTTATTGCTGTTCTGTTTACATATTTCAGTGTGAGACATTCAAAGCTACCATAATTACTATTATGAACTGCTTTGGTTGCAGTGAGAAACCAAGTACATCACATTCAATACTCTCCTCATTACTGAATACTTTGTGCAAATCATATGCAGTTCAGCGCCTATTAATTTTTGGATACATGCATACGGCCATATATATATCCTCATACACTTTGGTGGTTGTATGTATATGCGTGTATAATTGTTTTCATTATTCGGAGCAATTGTGCTTGTCAAGTCAAAGCACAATCACAATGTGTACACACACACACACACACACACAGGTGACAGCCTGGATTGAAGACATGAACTTCAATTGAAGCTTTGCTGGGGTTTTTTTTCCCCCCCATATTTCTCACATTTATCAATTTGAGAGACTTGTTATGAAGAAACCAATTATAAGACTAATATTTTTTAAAAATTGAAATCCAAGCTTGAATCAAAACTCAGAGATGAAAATAATTTAAAAACTGAAGCTCATTAAAATATTTTTAATTTCCTCCTTTTTATTGAATAATTAGATTCAAGTTGGATCTGTATCATCATGTACTTTTTCTTACCCGACCCCTGGATTTGGGTTTTAAAACAGCCAACCATTACGAAAATATCAAATCAAAAACGGAGTAAATAAAAGAGGAATCAATAAATGGGTTTTAAAGTTTTCTATTTGTAGATATATGGATATATGGTGGTGGTGGAGGGGTTTTAGAAATATTGATATGTATCTTGTTTTTCTACATTTGTTTCCTCTTGGAGACTTTCTTTGTTGCTGTTGTTTTTCTGTATGAAGATGAGAGGGAAGACTGCATATCCATGTGTGTGTGTATATGTATGACGTATATGCACTCACTGTGTGTCAATGTGCACACACACACACACACATTCCCTTGAATACAACCATTCCAAGATTGTTTCCTTTCCTTTTAATTTTAACAATTGATCTGAACACTATAGCTATTATTGTAGTGTTAGGGTTTATGGTATTAGTGTTAACAGAAGTGGTTAAAGTAGGAGATTGTGGTAGTAAATATATGGTATAACAATAATTCCTTTATGGCTGGTGGTGGTAGTAACATCATGTTAGTGAAGCCAGCAAAGGACAGAGAGGGAGGTGGTGGTGGAGGTGGGAGAGAGGGAGGGAAGGAGTCTCAATAGAGTCCACTGTTCCAATCATGTGGCAGACAAACTTCTTCCCTAAAATAAACTTTGCCGAAGAGTTTTAAAAATCTTCACCAACTTTGCACCATCTTAAAATGTCTGCCCAATAAACACACCAAGACAGTCGAGTTTCACCCAACACCATTACATTACATTTTTATATACACCATCATTGTTTAACGTCCATCTTTCATTAAACAATGATGATGATGGTGTACACACACACACATACACTTTACTCTGACGATGGAAGGGGAGAGGAAAACAAGGAGAACAGTGACCCTTAGTTACCTTGGCTACATCAGTGCAACAGGCCTGAAATCAAGTCAAAACTGACTGAATCAGACAACAAACCATTGCAATAAGGGATTTCATTTGTTGTTGTTGCTTTTGAACATTGCCACCAAGTCTACAAATTTCTCAGGGATTGGTACTTGTCTTATTCCTCCCTAAAGTTTACTGACACTACAAAGGGACATAACTGAATACCAAAAATGGATAGAGAATGATATTCTACCCTCTCACCTACCCCACCATCGCTTTTAAGCCTTAAACAATGGAAAACACTTGCATGAATGTTGGATGTCAAATAAACAAAGAAAAAAGTCTTTTTTTTTTATCTGAAGGGTAAACTTTATACTTATTTTCACTTTAGATAAAGGTAAAAATTACCTTCTCAAGTTGTGCCAAACTCCTCCTAAGGGTTGTTTTTCTGGCGTATATATATCCCACTTGAATAGGACACAGGTCCATCGCAGGATAACTCATTTTTGCAAGCTGAGAGGACTGGAGCAACATGAAATGAAGTGTTTTGCTCAAGAACACAACGCGCTGCCCGGTCCAGGAATGGAAACCACAATCCTACGACCATGAGTCCATCATCCCTAACCACTAAGCCACATGCCTCCACTTTAAATAAGGACAAAAACTATAAGTAATATTAGTCTCTCACACAATAAAATTTAGAATCCCATTATGGAAAGAGGCCAATAAATATTCACCTCCCGTTTTATGATAGATGAAGGCCGTATCTGTAAAATTTTTGAGACATTAATTTATGATATCTGCTGTTTAAGGGTTAATATTAAGAAAGAAGCAGTAAAAGGTAGAAATCAACCAAATGCTAAAAAAAAAAAAAAGATGGGTGTGTTAATGGGGGGGTGGGGACAAAACAAATGCAAAGGCCTAAAGTAATTGGTAGCCTTCTAGTAATAAACGAGAAAATGATGTCATTAGGTGGTGGTGTTAGTAGTAGTAGTAATAATAGTATTGTTGAAATTCATTCTGAAAATGACAGTGAATGGTCTGGAATCAGAGCTGATGAAGAAATACATGATTTGCTTTATTGGAACGGAAAGGAATTGGTCAAGTGTCCAAGACTAAAAACTTATACAAGGATTCTAAAATTCCAAGCAGAGCATACATAACCGAGCATATTGCATGCGTGTGTGTGTGCAAATGTGTATATGTGTAAATATATATATATATATACATACATATATACCCCACACATGTATGCATGATCCTATATATATATATATATATACGCATTTGTAAACACATTCATACACTCAGACAAACACACACTCACGCACATTTATGCAAGCACACTAACACATGTTGTAAGTCAATTTTTATTTATACAAAACAAAATGTTGATACATACTTGTAATGTAAGAGTGTAATGCCACACACACACACACACACACACACACCCATGCACAGTGTCTCACCAATTTTACTGTTTATGTTTAAATAACATACCTAGAGGAGAAAAAAATCTTTGTGTGTGTTTGTGTGTGTGTTTGTATGCATATTTATACATACATGAATAATATATATATATATGTATATATACATAGTACTCAGACATATACAGATAAGATAGAGATATACAGTAAATATTGTTGTTAACAGTCAAGAAAGTTTGTGGTTCTAATAGTTACTGTTTATTATACAAGGTTAAGCTAAGATACTAGTCATTAATTTACAGAATTAAGTAGGAGGTGGTGGTGGTGGTAAGGACAGCATATCAAGATTAGACATAAGACAAAATACAGGGGTAGAAGGTGGTTTACTTCTTGGGGTTTTTTTGCATATTTTTTCTTGTGTTTAATTTAAATCAAAATTAATGAAACAAAAATCATTAACAAACAACAACAATAATAATAATAATAATGATGATGATAATTATTATTAATATTATATAGTTGTAATAAACAAAACAGGGAGATTACACAGATTGTTTTTTTTTTTCTGGCCTATGGTGGGATGAGGGGAGGGGACAGTCAGTTGTTCTCTTTTCTCTCCCTTCATTAGTTGAGAAAGTGAGGGGCTTAGTAGCGATTATTGGAACCATACTGCTGTGCTGCACCTCGAGCAGCACCAGCAGCGGCATTAGCAGCAGCAGTCTGGACAGTTTCATTGCGCATGACACCCTGTGCAAATTCTGCTTGGGCCTTCTGGAAGCTAGCTCCAGTACTACGGTAGACTCGGTGTACCTTTCGAAAAGAGAAGACAAAGAGAAAAGAATGAGAAAAGGAAAGGCAATGACTAAAACAATTCTGGCATAAAAAAAACAACAGTTTGGAGTAAAAAGTGTTAAGACAGATTTAACAATTTCATAAATTGATGAATCTTTTAAAGATCAGTAATAAAATTTAAAACCTGTCTAAACACAAATGATCAGACTTCCAATTTACATTAACTCAATTAATTCAATTAAAATTTTTATTAAATGTTGAACTGTAAAAAAAAAAATTATAAAGAACTTTTAAGCTTGGAACCACAGACAACAGGAGGTGAGAGGGTTTGATAATTTATATGATGTCTGTGAAAAACGCATTTAATTCTGACTTCGTTGATCTAATTATTATAAATCAGCAGTGGGAGCATTGTCAAATTTAAAAAAATGTTTTGTAGGGTAGCAATGCTAAATCGGAATCAACCAACTGGAACTAAAGAAAGTTATGAGGAAACACAAATGTATTATTTCAAGGGATCACCTAAAATTCATTCTTCACTCAAAGAACTAAATTCAATGGCATGAAATGGTTAAAAAACAGAAGAACAAGATGTCGTTTAACCCTTTAGCATTCAGATTGTTCCGTCAAATACAATGCACAATTATTCCCATTGTTTTGAATTGATCCTGCATTATCTCATAGCTTTGAGATTTCAATGATGTGATTGTTTAGTTTAGGGTTGGTGTGAGAGGCCAGATCTGGTTGGTTTAAGCATAAAACAAACAGACTATTTAGTCCAGTTTAAATGTTAAAGGGCTAATCAGGAAAAAGAGTTTAAAGACTGCAGTGCTGTCAGTGTCTGCCTTAAGTTTAAAAAGCTGTTGGTAATGGGCTGTATGTATAATCCCCTGGCATTGCACATGTGTCAGACTGGTGCCATGATGTTGCAAAAGAGGAATATAAGTTCTAGCTTGAACAGTGACAATACTTTTAAAATACTCAAAAAACAAGGAGTTACAAAACTCATCATTCCTCACCCTTTTTCCTACAAAGTAGCACAAGTCAAATGCACAGCTGCTGACTTACTGCATACAGCTTCTTTGAAATAAAATCCCTGCTCTGAGATTTGTCTTGGAATGATATTCTCGCAGGTCATTCAAATAGGAACCACAACTGCTATGATATTTTAAAGAACCTGTGTATTTTAGAATTCTTGGTCACTTTGGTAGGAGTGTAATTCTTTTTCTCCATAGAGCACAACTTATTTGCAAAGATCAACAGCAGCATGTGTGGAACATGGCTCAAAATTACAACATGTGTATTATAGCTAGTTACAACTGTGACTACATATATATACACATCTATACATTCAGAGTCCGCCAAGAAAATGTATACACACTTCAGGAAAGGAAAAATCTGTATAAATATTTTTATTCGGTGTTATCACATTGAAAAAACATTGAAGGAGGTACCTATATTCATAGGGTTACTTATACAAGTTAAATATTTATACAGATTTTTCCTTTCCTGAACTGCGTATACATTTTTTTGGTGGACTGTGTGTGTGGGTGTATAATTGCTGAAGATTGTATTATCAAATAGCTGTGTGTGTGTGTATGTATATATATATATATATGTGTGTGTGTGCGTGTGCGTAGTGGATCTTGCATGCATGAAGTGGATTCGATCCACCATAGTCAAATTCAAATTAACACTGCAACAGAACTTTTCCCATGTTGGAACAATGGTTTTTCTCTGACAGCAGTTTTACATTTTCCAGATGCCTTTAGCTAGGCCCGAAATAAAGTCTTCACCACTTGACCCTTTCTAACTTCTACTCCACCAAAAGCTGGAATAGAGATAACAAGACCACCAACTAAATCTATCCTTCTAGATAGTTATAAAAACAAGAAACCCCAAGCAAAATTGAAGTAGTCACTTGGCGACACAGAGCGAGGCAGCTCGTGACAACTCAATTAATTAGGGAACTGACTGCTAGAATCATAAACACAAATGAATACAGCTACTAAGAAATAGTCAGCGAGAGAAATGAGGTTTACTGTCAGCAACTGTGAGACAATGTTCTACACCCTACAATTCACACTAGCTCTAATTCTATTCTCTTACAACACCACTATCTCTCTCTTTGGATTACTACTAAACAATGAAGAGGACACAAACACAAGCTTTACTTCGAATGTTTATGGATCTATTATAACCTGCCCATCGAGGCAAGGTATTGTAACGTAACAGTAAATAAATATTTTCTTAAACTTTATGCATTGTTCATCTTTCGCATCCTGCAACATGTCGTTATAACAACAAATATTTAATTGTTATAATTGGTAACTACACAAATTATTATCGTTACATATATATGTGTATGTGTGTGTGCGTGTGTGTGTGTGTATATATACCGTAAATCTTCGAGTATAATCTGCATTTTTCCCCCAAAATTTAAAGGTCAAAATCCCTAGTGCGTACTATACACGAGGTTAAAAATGAAAAATATTTTCTAAGCAATGTCTGAGTCTCTATTTAATGTCCGGCAATGTTTATTCAGACGTATTTTGTGATGTCGGGTGTGAAAATACCTTAACCTAAGCCTGAAAGCAATGAAGTCATAAAAGAATCATCCATAACTTGCAGTAAGCAACATTTATTAAAATAAAAGTATTCAGAACACAGAAAAACATGTAACAAAAACAATTTGCAAATATATTTACATTCCCATATAACAGTTAAGAACATCACCATTATTGTATTACTAGGTGCTGCTGGCTTAATTACGCATGAATGGTGCTTAATAGTTTAGCGCTAAATAGTTCATCCTGCTGTTTGTATTGGCAATTTGCATCATTACTGTGACAAACAACAGATACTTAATTAAATACCAGTATTAAATATTTGAACTACTGTGGGTCTTTACTAGGGTTTTTTTATAAGTGGGACTTAAACCTGAACATTAATCTCCAATAAAACATTTTATACATTACAGGCCCATAAAATGCCTCGTAGATTTTATTCAGCTATGTTTAAACTTGATGTTATAATATATGCTGAAGAGCATGGTAATAGGGCCGCCGGAAGAAAATTTGATGTTGACGACCTGACTTTGATATGCAAATGGATCGCGTATGCATGGAATGAACTTGACCCCAAGATTATTGTGAAAAGTTTTATCAAATGTTGTATATTGTCTGCACTGGATGGTACTCGGATGATGTTATATAGAAAGATGAAATAAATGAAAGTGAATCTTCTGATGTTCACTATGAATCTGATGATGACGGAGATTTACACTACAATGATGCTGACATGTTTACGGAGGAACAAATGGAACAGTTATTTGATGCTGAAAGTGATGTTGAATTGGAAGGATTTGAATAAATGTTTTGGCGATCTTTCGGTACGAGTCCTAAATATCGGCCTTTTCTGTAAAAAGTGTCTTCAGCGATCTTTACCAAAGATCGGCCTTTTCCGTAACACCCGCATGATCTTCACTACGGTGTTAGGGTTAGGGTTTTAGTGTCAGGGTTAGGGCTAGTGTTACGGTTAGGGACGGCATTCCCTAACGCAAACCCTAACTCTAAACCCTTCAAATTAAATCGTGCTCTCCGTATGTCTTTCGCTGTTATGACATTGTTTCCTTGTTTCTCTCCAACACTTTTTACGGAAAAGGCCGATCTTTGGTAAAGATCGCCGAAGACACTTTTTACGGAAAAGGCTGATATTTAGGACTCGTACCGAAAGATCGCCAATGTTTTTGCTTTTGCAACTGATAGTGATAAATATGTAAAGGCAATTTACTTAATATTTATTTTTCACTGATGTTATTACTGTTATTTCTTTATTTTCTGCAAACAATGTGCACAAAAAAGCTACACGTTTGAATTATGTTATATATACAATAATAATAAAGGACGTTACCGTATATATGTTTACAAACCAAGGACGTTATATAGACCTCCTCGACTGAAGTTAGAGAAGGGGTGCATATTATACACAAGGTTTAGGTTTTTCAGAGGTACAGCCCCCTAAAATCCCCTGCGTAATATACTCAAGGGCGGACTATACTCGAGGATTTACGGTATATACATACATATATATATATATATATATATATATATATATATATAGAGAGAGAGAGAGAGAGAGAGAGAGAGAGAGTGGGGAATTAATTTGCATGTTATTTTATACAGGACTAAAAGAACTATTCCCACAAAGTAAAATCAACTGAAATCTAAAACACATGACAACAGTGTCCTCATATACAAACTCTCCACACACACCTATAAAGTACAAACAGTTCAACAAGAAAAAAAAATCTAATCTAATGTGTTTACAGAAATATAAATTGTCAAATGAAGTGGGATGGGGCTATCTGACTTCCTTTCAATTACCATATTCGCTATTTTATTAAAAATCGATATTTTTATCCACTCAGTTGTTCCTGTTTCATTGTAGCAATATCTCACCATAGATTTTATTACATCAATGTCTCACCATAGGTGCAGGAGTGGCTGTGTGGTAAGTAGCTTGCTTACCAACCACATGGTTCTGGGTTCAGTCCCACTGCGTGGCAACTTGGGCAAGTGTCTTTTACTATAGCCTCGGGCCGACCAAAGCCTTGTGAGTGGATTTGGTAGACGGAAACTGAAAGAAACCCGTCGTATATATATATATGTATATATATGTGTGTGTGTGTGTGTGTGTGTGTGTGTGTTTGTGTGTCATCGCTTGATAACCAATGCGGGTGTGTTTATGTCCCCGTCACTTAGCGGTTCGGCAAAAGAGACCGATAGAATAAGTCCTAGGGTTGATTTGCCCGACTAAAGGCGGTGCTCCAGCAAGGCTGCAGTCAAATTATTGAAACAAGTAAAAGAGAAAAGAGAAAGAGAAATACATTTATCGCTTGGACATTACACCTGTCATAGATAAGTGTCGACGGATATGGATTCATTTAACAAATGTAAAAACACAAATTAGTGAACATTTTGCATATACACACAGTGAAAAACAACAGTGTGCATATATTTTATGAGAAATAGAGATCAAAATTTTAGAAACTGCAGCTTCTAATATATAGAGGGTGTCCCCCACCAAAACGTATACATACACTAACAGCTAATATTTCAACTTCCAGTTCGTTCTAGATTTAACCCATTAGAAATAATGACAAGAGCCAGAATAAGCCTTGAACAAAGGAAATGTATCCTAAAGGGTTACTGGAAGTTTGAAAATGCAGTCAAAGTGTGAAGACAATTTGGGAAGGGGTTTCAAAGAGATCCATTCACATGATTTACCATAAATCGTATTAGAGTTGAAACTGTTCAGAATGTCCACAAGAAATGTTCTGCAACACAGTGGACATCAATGAGCCCCACAAAAGCAAGAAAGGGTACTAGAAACATATTGGCAGAGTTCAAAAAAATCTTGTGTGGCAAGCAAGTTGTGAGATAGGAATTTCAAAATCAAGTATCCATTTGCATTTTGAAGCAGCCATTGGAAAAGTCACATTCTATGTTCTCAATGAAGAAGATCCAGATAGAAGTGTGGGGTTTTGTGAGTGGTACTTGGCAAGATGTGTTTAAGAAGCACACTTTCCAACAAACATGGTTTGGAATGATGAAGCTACATCAAAATTAAATGACACAATTAACTACCACAACTGGATCTACTGGGGGTCTTGGGAGTATGCATTTTATGGAATTTTTCTGTGCTACTCAGGTGAAACAGGGATAAGAGATGAAATGCTTGTAACTTTGACGGTACTGAAGGGTTCCCAACAATATGAAGACCTCACTCACTATCAGAAGAGTTTGCAAAACCGTTAAGTATGTCCTGCAGTTTCTGCTTTAGGCGAAGCATCTGAATAAACAATTATGTGAGGAGAGGTAACTCGGTCAAACAGAAACAGTAAGGTATTTCTCATTGTAGCAATAAGTTGTAACATTACACCGGGTAGGCCCATACATTATAATGATGGTGTTGAGGTACCCCATCTTCAGGGAAATAAAATTCCACATCTCCAAAGTCCTCTTGAATGATTGGCATGACAGATTGTTACAGCAAGTTCAAATAAATGGGGTCAGTCACAACGAATGGTCCAATTAACCCTTTTGATGATAAGCTGTACCATACTGTAACTCCTCACAAATTTATGTAGTGTTAATAATATGCAGGTTCTCATGTCCCTGGTAGATCCAATTGCAGTGCTTAATTGAGCCATTTAATTTAGCCTCATCATTCCAAACCATGTTTGCAGGAAAAGGTGCATCTTATACACATTTTACCAAGTACCATTCACAACCCCCCCCCCCCCCCCCCCACTTATCTGGATCTCCTTCCCTGGGAACATGGACTGTTCTTGAAATGTGACTTTTCCAATGACAGACCTTCAAAATGTGATGAATGCTTCATTTTGAAATTGATATCTCACAACTTTCTTAAGAGAAAGATTTTCTTGAATTATGGTAATATGTTTCTTGTACCCTTTCTTGCTATTGTGGGTCTTATCAACGTTGGCAGTCTTCCGAATGTTTCTTGTAGACATTCTGAACAGTTCCATCTTTAATATGATTTATGATAAACCACTTCAGTGGATTTGTTTAAAACTCCCTCCTAAACTGTCTTTTACAGTTGAACTGCATTTTCAAACTTCCAATAATAGTTTTGATTAAATTTCCTTTATTCAAGGCTTACTTTGGTACTGTTCATTATTTCTAATGCATGAATTCTAAAAAGAAATGAAAATTGAATTATCAGCTATTTAAAGTATACATTCATTTTCTTTTTCTATTTTGTGTTTTTTGGCATACTTCATATAAAGATAGTGTTTTTACGCTATTTCTGTCTCACCAAATTTCACCCACAGGGTATTTGTAAAGTGAAGATGATGACAGAAGACACTTGCCCAAAGTGCTGTGCAGGGGAATGGAACTCTGAACGACAGCCCTAATTGCATCCCTTAAATTATACAGCCATGCCACACACATGAATGTATGTCACATTTTAAAACAGAACATATAATGCTTACATGTATTTCTATAACAGAACTTTGTATAAATATGTTTTTGCTATTTTTAAAGATGTAAATGTGTATTTAATCCTAACTTTAACCAAGAACAAATGGAATTTCATACATACATAAGCATCTATTTTGAAAAGTAAACAAAAATTGCAATATTCATATATTTACAAAATATAAGAGAAGAAAGTAAAACAATACAAAGTCCAGAGTGACAAAGTACAGGCCATGCTATCAAGAAAATACAAACAGATAATTAAACAAGAGCTGTTAACCCTTTAATGACATTAACTCACACACTCTGACAGGAGTTCACGCTTGCTGGCGTTAGTTTAGTCTTTGATTTATTAATTTAGGAATGAGAACTGTAAATGGGAAAAAGAAAAATTCTACATACCCACTCTGAATACACAGTGGCTGTTACTACGGAAACTGTGATCACTATATGATACAAAGTACCCCTAAATCTTCATTAATGCTTAAAATAATGTTTAACACACACACATATACAGACATCTTAAAACACCAATGTTTTTGTAAGATTTA
Source organism: Octopus bimaculoides (assembly GCF_046866305.1). NCBI lineage: Eukaryota > Metazoa > Mollusca > Cephalopoda > Octopoda > Octopodidae > Octopus > Octopus bimaculoides. The sequence continues at coordinate 15,379,010 of NC_142949.1, read as the reverse complement.
TTTCTAGAAACAAAATAATGTCATTTAATGTATTTAAATATTTAATCTAATATTTAGTAGACATAATGCTTTGTGCAGTTTTTAATTATTTAACTCTTTTGGGCATCGTACTAATGAGTGGTGGCCACACAAATTAAACAGTATGATGAGGTGGGGGGGGGTCTATTTACTTATAAGATGCCTGTGTACATACACACAACACAGTTCTCTCTCTCCACCTATTTTCAGCTTCCTCAATACAAATTATCACAGTATAGTGATTATCATGTCATCCATCTGGTTTCAGCAATAACAATTTCAAAGTTCTCTCCCTTGTATTTTTTGACAAGAATTACTATTAACCCATTAGCATCTAAACCAGCCATATCCAGCCCAAATATTGCTTTATGTTCAAACCAGCCAGATCAGGCCTCTTTCACCTACCTTACAATGTCATTCTAAAAATAAACAATCACATCATTGAATTCCAAAAGCTACAAGATAATGGAGGATTAATTCAAAACACTGTGAATAAATAAGCATTTCCTTTGAGAAAGAAATCTGAATACAAAATGGTTAAAGCTAATAATGTTTGATTCTCATTACTGGTGTCATTTCAAATGATTAAACATTCTTCTAGGTTCACCACATGAAATATTAATCTGTACTTGGCTAGAGCACACACTGTTTTCCTATTGCAGCTCTGAATAACCAATTTCTTTTAACAATCGACAAAAAAATTAAATAAATAAATAAAAAAATAAAGGTGAGTTTCAAGTGGCCCATACATATAACTGGTATGTTTGGTTTTCATTTATCTTCGATGAACAAAATCAAAAGGCCAATTCAATCACAAGGGATTGGAACTAATACTGTTAGAACTAAATACTACAAGAATTTGGTATGTCTTTCTATTGTTTCTGCAAATTGTCTGTGGACAGCAGCAGTAAATCATTTACTTTTTCCACACAGGCAGAAAACCAAGAGTTTCAAGCAGTAATAATAAGTAAACTGAAACAAATCCACAACCAAGTAAGTTCAGAAAAGTGAACACTGAAGTCAACATTGGTTAAGTCTGAAATTGCAACTCTCTGGGTACAACTGCAAACTATTTATACTTCATTGATCTGCTGGTTCTGTAACCTCATTGCTTTTGTCCAGCAAGGTAACGTGTGTGTGTGTGTGTGCACGCGCTTAAGTTTGCAGTGATGCCAAGATAATTTAATCTCATCACTGTTGCATTCAACAGTTAGTGGACAGTTGTTCAAAAGATTAAGGCCTTTTTTAAAGTACTTCATCAATCATTTCAGCCATTTTAAAATTTAATCTTTTGACATTCAGCTTATCTTGTTAAACGTAATGCTTATTTATTCATCTTGCAGCTTTGAGATTTCAATGATGTGACTGTATATTTTTATAATGACATTGTAGAGTAAGTATGAGAAGCCAGATCAGGCCAGTTTGAACATAAAACAGCTTAAGACAGATATGTGTATCACAATAATTGGAGCAAACATTTATATTATTGGAGGGACACATATTTCAAAAGTGAAACTGCAAGAACTTATGTTTAATTTCTGGATTCCAAGGAAAAGAACAAAAGAAAGACCATAACACAATGAGCAGCCAAACACTTTTGAAATCAGTGCCAACATCATATTGTCATGTGTACACCTGCAGAATATTAGCAGAAAACCAGAACCAGTTAACCTCTGGATAAAATGTGTATTGAAAGTGTGCATGTGCACATGCATACACACACGACCAGCTTCTTTCAGTTTCTGCCCATCATACTCACTTGGAAGGTTTTGGCTGGATTGGGGCTACAATAGAAGGTGCTTTACCAAAGTGCCATGCAGTAGGGCTGAACTCAAAACCACGTGGCTGGGAATCAATCTTAACCAAACACCTATTCATAGATATCCATCATATTCGCTTCATACTGCAATATACTTCAAATAGCTTATTTTTGCACAATAGGTAGTTTTTTGTCATTTGCAGTACATAAAGACCCCCTTCTGTTGTGAATGACCATGGGGTTGAACCTAGAAAGTTTCCCTCCTAGGCACAAGGTAGTTTGTGGAAGACTCCCCTCTCCCTGCACCAATGTTATCCAAGGGAGAGGCAAAGGCAGATACAGCTTGGCACCAGTACATCGCAACTCTGTGCAAAAATGATTTATTTACAATATATTACAGTTTACTTTAAATGTTCATCATGATACACACGTCGTGCTTATTTCACACTGTCTCACTACATAGACTGCAATATTACTAAATAAGCAACATTTACATATCCTTATAAAATGTTGATTCATTGTCAGAATTACATTTTTTTCATTCCCACACCACTAGGTCATTGATTCTATCTAAATCTTTTGATTCCACATTTTCTGTGTTTAATGAAAATGGATCATTAATTTTATGATCATTCCATCCAAACTTTGTTTAATAATTCTCATCCACTTCCACACACACGATAGCTGCAGTAACCTTCCTTTGCAAATAAGAGCTGGAAAGTTAAAGCAGTGATAGTCCGCTCACTCCCCAATTACCAAACCTTACATCTGAAGAAGGAATCAGCAACATATTCATCATTCTGGTCCATTTGTGTGACTTAACCATATAGCTGTGTGTGTGTGTCATTCAAACATAACACCCTGTGGAAGCACTCTTAGTTTTCTGAATTTTAAATGGCCAAGCCATTTTCTTCTGATCAACAAATCCCAGAACTAATTACATAGAAGGTGAGCCAAAAGTTACTTACCTAAAATATTGTTTTGTTAATAAATTGTTAAAATAGTACCAAGTGTGTGTTTCTGAGTGTACACACACACATATATATATATGTATATATGTGTACATAAACTCACATACAATGAAGTTTGACACACATTACTCAAATTAAACTGAAACCCCGTATTTAAATCCCAAAGTGAACCATCAAGCCAGTGGTGATGAGTAAGGTATGAAAGGGTTAACTCAAACAACACAAGTAGCATGCAGTTGCAGGAGAACAATGAGAGTAGTGGTGGGAGATGGGTTCTCAAGAAAGCCAAGGTGGAATGGGAGGAGGAGCAGGGGTCAGGGAGGTGATTAGTACCTTGTTAGATTACATTATGGTTTAGTAAGGGTAGAAGTAGCAAGCAGCAGCTGCAGTAGTAGCAACAATAGTAATAAGAAGAAGACCAGAAAGTAAAGGTGGAAAGGAAAGTTGAGGAGAATAAATAAACAAATAAAATAAACAAATCAGAATTTTCTTCCTTTTAAACTAAAAGAAATTATGAAAATTTAAATATATTAATAAAATATATAAAACAATAAAAAAAATCAACTATAAAGATCAAGCAATCAATTTTTTGTAGAAGCAGTCATTAGCATCATTATCAACATGGCTGAATGGTTTTGATGTCCAGTAGATTATGGAAAGAAACCCAAGGAAAATATCTAAATTTTGATGTCTTAAATGATGAAAATCCATCAGAAATAAAAGTCTGTAGAGAGACATAAACAACCAAAGATAATAGAAATGATAACAGAAACAACAGGAACCCTCTAGATTGCTATCCTAATGATTTTGATTTCAAACCCTGCTTTGACCAATGTTGCTTTTTGATACTTCAGTGGTATTAAATTAAATTCTTTCTCATTATTAAGGATTAGTTTAAGTAGCTATAACCAGTTTCACTTACACTTAATACTGGCAGAATCATCAGAATACTGGGCCAAATGCTAAGAGTTCAAATTAAATTAAATAAGTGCCTGTTGAGCACTGGGGTCATTGCAATCAATTGGTCCGCTACCCGCAAAACGTCAGGCTTTGTACCTATAGTAGAAAGGATTATTATTATTATTAAAGAGAGTAACGAAGTGACACATAGTGGACAACATGCCTAGTACTCTTTACTTTATCTTCTCTGGACTCTTGAGTTCATATCTTACAATAGCTGGTTTTGCCTGATTTCTCAGAACAAGAACCAGGTATGCACTGAAGCTGAATAAATGTATTATGCCTCTCACCAACAAATCCTTAACCATATGCCAATGTGAGAAATTATCATTGAGGCAGCAGGCTGGCAGAGTCATTAGCATGCTAGACGAAATGCTTAGCGGTATTTTGCCAGTCATTACATTCTGAGTTCAAATTTCGCCAAGGTCAACTTTGCCTTTCATCCTTTCAAGGCCAATAAAATAAGTACCAGTGAAAGACTGGGGTCGATGTAATCGACTAGACACCTCTCTCTCCAAATCTCAGGCCTTCAGTAGAAAGGATTATTACTGTTAGCAACATTTCATGATTTTTACGTTCTGAGTTCAAATTCTGCCGAGGTCAGCTTTGCCTTTCATCCTTTCTGGGTTGATAAATTAAGTACCAGGTAAACACTGGGGTCAATATAATCGACTTATCTCCTCCCACAAAATTGATGCCCTTGTGACAAAATTTGAAACCATTATTATTATTCCATTTATGCACAACAGATTAGACTGTTGGAAAAAATTGCAAACAAGTAACCTTAGATGCCAAGAACTTTCCCAAGTATCCTAGATGTCCCTAATAACAGTTTTATGGAGCTGCACTAAACTAGGTCTTATGCCTATTTCTTCTTATCCATCAATTCAAATCTTTAGGAATAGTTCTTAATGCACCTACCTACAGGAATACATTTTACCCACAGTTTCTCTTAGTAAGCACTTCCCTTTACTGGTTGTCCTTAATGACAATATCTGGTCACTTAGCCTTCATCACCTGTCTGTATGTATTGCCATGTATGTTACATAGTATAACCATTTACTCTTTTCCTCAGATCATTTCCAGTGTATATTTATGGCATCTCTTTTTCTGGTAGTATTTTATTATTCTAACACAATCTTCAGTCTCAGTCTGATGCATCTATAATATTCCTTCTAAATCTTCTTGTTCATCTATTTGTGTGTTGCAAACTGTTTAGTTGATTTTTAAATATTTGTATGTCTGTCTGTAGTCTAATTCTCTTATCTCATTTCTTTATCTAATATGATATTAATTTTCTTTCCTTTTTGTCTATTCGGCCTTGACACATTTTTTTCTTATCTAAATCTCAAATCAGTTTCTTTAACAAATCCATGTACTATCCACAGTAGCAGTTCTATTTGTTTAAAACCTGAGGTGGATTATCTTTTCATGGCATTACATCCAACTCCAGTTCTAGAAGTTAAAGGCGTCACTGCCAGGCAGAAAAGGAAGACTCTTCTTTTGGAAATTCCATTCTGAATAGAAATGGGTTTCATTTGGATAACCGCTTTTGTATCTGCAAAATTGATTGCTATTTACTCCTGACATGTTTTATCTATTTTCTTATCATTCAATACTACCTGACTAAAAGACATTTTTTTCAGGATCCATGGATGGAGAACATTAAAAACCTTCTGGTATTCAATCAATGTCCTGCTACATAGACCCAACTCTCTCTCTGTGCAATCTTCACATATAGCTAGTTTAATCAATAATTGATCTTTACAACAGCCATATCAGCCTCTGAAGCATCCTTTCTACTCTTCTGGAAACAGTTTACCCCATATTTTTTTTTTACTGTATGTGGGCTATTTCTGTTCCTGTTATGGCTAGCCACAATTTTTCATATACTGTGTTCATTGTTTTGACCAATTGGTCATTATTGTTATTATTATTATTATTACTACTATTACAGACTTTATGGCAGTGTTTCACTTGACTAATATCTTTGGGAAAGGCATGAATGTGGCATTATCTCACATTTCTCCACAATATGATTTATATCATATTCAATTCATAATACCCATGTATGTGTTTAAAATCTCAAAAGACCAGGATCAATGCCTCAACATCACAGTCCCACCCTCCTACACACACACACACACACACACCCAGTGCAATTCCATATGTTTCTAGTAGATCTAGAATTAACAACTTAGTATTACTTCAAGTTGATAAAATTAAATAGAGAAAGACAAGATGTCAAATTGAAGTTTTAGTTATAAATCCTGATGTTCAGAGTTCAAATTCTGCTGCAGACAACTGCATTTTTCTGGGCCTGATAAAGTAACACACACACAATCTATCTGAAATAAATTTGTAAATTGTGCCAACAACCCTGTGTCTAGCCTTGTTGTGTAATCAGAGCTTGTGCTTCAGCAACAGGACCACCAACAACCAGATTGGACGATCAGATTAACGACCCTCAACTTTCATTAAAGCCTTCTAACTACTCGCAAAATCCAGTTGCTTGTATACAACACACACACACACAGAATTAAAAACAGCATTATTATTGTTGTAATAAATAGATGGCATGGTTGGATGGTAATGACAAGATCTGATGAGTCAGACAACCACATTGTGCTCCAATATCTCAGTTTCAATATAGTTTTTATGGCTGGATGCTCCTTGTGATGGTTCAAGTACAGGGGTTGTTTTAATACAGGTGTTGTGAGAGACATTCTTAGAGTTAAAAACAAACAAACTCTAGAAAGTTATTTAACAAAGCCTACAACAAAACAAAAAATATATATAAATTTTGCTGTTTTTTTTTTTTTTTAATCAATCATAAACATTCATCGTGTATTGCAATTATCTTTGCCTGTGTTTCGCTGATTTAATGTGTTTTTAAAACTGTAATAAATCTAATGATTAGCAATGAAGATGTTTAGTTGATTGAAGAAATCTGTAATTTAGGCCATCACAGAATGGCAGAGGAGAGGGGAAAGAAATAGAAAAAGAAAAAGAAAAAGAACCTCATTGAAGATTTAACTGTTGAAAATAGAGATTGATTCCAATATGGACAGAGCCACGAAGGAGACGACAAACAAATGCTTGCCTTCAGCAGCAACAGTGTTTCACACAAAATCTAAATCAAAATCTACAAGAAGTCTTCACTAATAATTGTTGTCATTCAGAGTTACTACAGCTTAGTGAATAAAGATGCTAAATGCTGTGGATCATCAATCAAGTTTGCAAGTTCAATCCATCATAATGGTACTAAAGTGGCAGGTGTGTGAAGAAATTTCTTTAACCAATTGAATTATTACAGGTGTAAAAATTAATATAATATACACTTTAATGGTCTTCATCACATCAAAATCTCTTTTTCATTTTTGAAATCCTTGTTATTATTATTATTATTATTACTATTATTATTATTATTATAAACATTTATTGTTATAAAAGTAATTATTATTACGGTGGAATGGCACAATCATCACAACTATCTTACAGTATCAATTCCAGCTCTTTACATTCAGAGTTCAAATTCCACAGGGTTCATCTTTAGATTTCATCCTCTCAAGGTTAATAAAACAAAGTACATTCTGCTTAGATTAGAAATTACCATTAATCTTTGACAAGCTGACAGAACTGTTAAATGTTTTCCGGCATTTCTTCTGAGTTCAACTTCTGTCAAGGTTGACTTTACCTTTCATCCTTTCGGGGTCGATAAAATAAGTACCAGTGAAACACTGGGATCAATGTAATCCCTTACCCCCTCCCCCATGCCAAAACTTGAAACAGTTATTATTACTATTATTATTATTAGTAGTAGCATTTTTATCATTATATCTTCATATTCAAACCTTACACTGGATTAAATGATACAATGTTTACTTTCATTTATAGCAATTCCCACTCTTAATTTTAGCAGGTCAACATCAACATATAAAATGCTAGTCTCTATTATTAGAAAACATATTCCTTGTCAATACAAGAAACTGTTTTCTCAGTCTTTTCAAATTTGGAGCTTGTTCTAAGTTGAGATGATGCTAGGCAGCTGAAGGAGCTTTACCCAAAGAATACAGTACTAAGCTGTTACAGCTGCAATTCCTCCAGAAATTACAAGGGCAACATTTGAACTCAAAAGCTACTACCTACTGAACTGCTGTAGCAAACTTACAGTAATTTCAACACTTCACACTCATGTTTCCATCCTCTCATCAATAAATTTCATTACTTGATTGCATCAGTGCTAAGGAGACAAGAAGACAAAACCTGGTCTTTGAACAACGGAATTATACTCTGCAGACATTTTACTGTTAGGTTTCAATTCCAACACTTTGCTTCTAACATGGAAAATAATTATTATCTTGTCACCCACAATCACTCCATTTTCTTTATCTGTAATTGCCCTTTCTTCAAAGCATTGTGTTGGTAACATTGCTCTGAATGAAGTAAGGAGTGGTGATGCGTATTTTGTCTTGTGGCTTACAAAACAACTTCACCAGAGTCAGTGGCACTGATGGTTATGATAAAGGTTCCAGATGATCTGATCAATAGAACAGCCTGCAAGTGGCTGAGTACTCCACGGACGTGCATATCCTTAATGTAATCAAGGAGATTCGGGATAATATAGAATGTGACAAGGGTGGGTCTTTGAATCATAGGTACGATTCAATTTTGCCAGCTGATTGGACTAGGGCAACATGAAATAAAGTGTCTTACTCAAGAACGCAATACACTGCCAGGTCTTGAACTCGTGACCTTATGATCATGAGCTGAATGCCCTAACCACTGAGTCATGCACCCTCATGAAGTGGTCAGTAAATGCACTAAGACAAAAGAGAAAGGATTGTGAAAAATCTTTAGTCTTGACCTGTTGAAAAGAGGATAACCTCTGCAGAGCTTGTACAATGGACACCCAGCAGACTGCATGAAGTGGTCAGTGACTGGAAGGGCATCGATCTGTATAATTCATGCCAAAAACTAGAACAAATAAGAGTCCGACATGGTTCAGAATAAGAACTTACACCATAATGACCTGTCCAACTCATGCCAGCAGGGAAAACAAACATATGAAATAATGATGTCAGTTTCCAGATGAAAGCAGAGAGGGTTATAAAGGGTGGATCGATGTTTAGGGCAAAGGATAACATCAATGAAGATCTTGTCAAGGACTGAAAATAGAAACATGCCAAGCCCACAACATCATGGTTGCACATGGCTGAGGAGGATTGCAGGGTAGCAAAGCTTCAGTCAAGAGTGACAGCTAGAATTGGCAGTCAGACTTGTTAACCTGTGTCAGATTGTATTGGCACCAAGCCATTAATTACTGATTTCTTCCAACTGCATTCAAGGTCAGTCAAAGATATCAAAACTCCAGTTTATCAATGGGATTTAGCTATTCAACCCTGAATGGGGGACCTGCAGTGTAAGTAAGATTTGATTAGATTCAAAGAGGGCAATAATTATTTTAAGGCTTTTATCCAACACTCTGCTGTTGCTATCTGCAATCTCAAACTACTGTAGTAGTAGTAGTAGTAGTAGTAGTAGTAGTAGTAGTAGTAGTAGTAGTAGTAGTAGTAGTAGTGGTGGTGGTGGTAGTAGTAGTAATTCTTTCTAGTTATTGGCATAAGGCCAGCAATTTTGAGGAGAGGGAGCAAGTCAACAACTCCACCACGCACACTGCCCACTGTTCAACTGATACTCATTTCATCAACCACAAAAAAAAAAAAAAAACGAAAGGCTAAGTTGATGTTGATAGAATTTGAACTCAGGACATAAAAAGTCAGAAGAAATGCTGCTAAGCGTTTTGTCCAATGTGCAAACGATTCTGCCAGCTCACCATTTTCATAATAATATAACCCTTTTTACTATAGGAAGAAGGCCTGAAACTATTAAGGGGGTAGTTGATTACATTAACCCAGTGGCAGAATTTGAACTCAGAATGTAATGGGTGAAATACCACTAAGCATTTTGTCCAAAGTGCTAACTATTCTGCCAGCTAATAATAATAATAATAATAATACTTTTTATTATAGGCACAAAGCCTGAAATTTTGTGGGGAGGAGGATAGTTGATTACATCAACTCCAAAAGGACAAAAGGCAGGGTTGACCCCAGTAGGATTTGAACTCAGAACATAAAGAGCCAGAAGGAATGCTACTGAATATTTCGCCCAATGTGCTAACGATCCTGCCAGCTCACCACCACAACAACAATAATAATAATAATAATAATAATAATAATAACAACAACAACAACAACAAGGGTGTTAAGCATTAACAACGAAACCATCTTTTGCATGTGTGTGTGTGTGTGTGTGTGTGTGTGTGCATGTGTGTGTGCGTGCATGCGTGTGAAGTGGCACCTGATGTTTTGACTTTGCAGAGAGCTGGAGTGAGTTGGAGGAGTTAAGACAAGAGAACTCATTAGAAACTACTTCATACCTTAATAAGCATTAAGATGTTTGCTGCTGTGTAAACAGTGAGACATAAGGAGACAAGGGTTAGAAACACCCCCAAGCCAGGATGACTACCAAAAACCGACAGGGAAATGAACCAGCCGCTAGAAAAAGAAATCCACAAATGTAGCAGTTTTGTTTATTTGTTATTTTTTCTTTTTAAAAAAATTTACTAAAATAAATAATAATAATAATAATAATAGGAGACAACGAAGATTCAAATATTTCATTCCTTTGTTGCTGAGACATAAAAATAAAAGAAAAATAATTTATTAGAAGAGAGAGAAATAAAGAAAGAAAAATAAAGGTAAAAATAAAAATGAAAATTTCAAAAGTGTTTATGACAAATGTGAAAAAGTTACTAACAAGGGAGAGAAAAATATATAATTAGTAAAATAATAAAGAAAAATCGATTAAGTAGAGGTGAATGAGAAGTGTTTCTTTTTAATAAAAAAAAAAGCACATAAACAAAAGCATGCCACAAACAGGACTCCAAATAGTAATAGTAGTTAATGTTTTGCGTTCCATCTTCAGCTACTTTTGTATTGCAGTCCATAACCCCATAAACACAACTTGCTCTGCACTATCGACCCCTTTGCCACTAAGAAAAACACCCCACCACCATCACAGGTATTTCTTAGCAGAGAAGATTGATCGATTGGTTCTTAAACAAGGTAAGTAAAATAAGGTGAGAGGATTTGAATTTTAAAAAAGAAAAAAATTTTTTTTGTTTCTTTCAATTTATCAATATTTTGAAACGGGATCATGGAAAGAGGGTGGAGAGGAGGGGAGGTCAGTTCCAACATTTGTTTTGCTCACCAGAAACAAAGAATTTGTAGTAAACGTAGAACTCGAACTTTTCCATTTGATTGCACAACTGGAAAGCGAAAGACGAAGGATGACAGCAGTTTTACTGCTTTAAAGACACAGTGGCATTATTTTTATTGCTTCTGTAATTCACTGTGACAATTTTAGAAATATTTCATCTAGAGCAAGTTGTACATGAAGGACCAAATAATAAAACAAACCCGCACAGAGTTAAGAAATATTTACAGCCCCTGTTCAGCAAAGCAGGAAAAAAAAAAATGGATTATTATTATTATTTTTATTACTAAACAATAATAAAAAACCAAAGAAGAAACAATGCATAAGACTGCAAGACATACAGTAGATAATAATTTTGAGGATGGAAGGGGGGCGGTCACGTGGACAGTCACGAGGGATGACGGTTCATGGGAGTGTAAATATGGTTATGGTAGCAGGAAGCGGTTATTACAAGGTTATTCATAAACTATATTAATGTTAAAGAACGACAAACAAAATAAATCAGAAGCAATGAACAAGGGGAGAGAACCCTGCAGGGAACGGGTATAGGTGCAACACACAAAAAGAAACAAACTGTACCTTGACAAGTAGTACAAATGTAAATACAGAAATGAAAATAAAAAATATTCCAATAAATATCATGATGAGTCCGACGGCTATTTGTGAATTGACTGCTGTTATACCACTCAACAAACCACTGCAAGTATAAGCAAACAGTGAAACAAACAATGCTTTCTCATTTTTTGGTGTTGTATATGCTAAAATGAAGAGGATGATGAAGACGATGGTGATGGTGGTAGACAATTGTTTCCCCTCAAAACAGTAATTTTTTTTTTAAAGGGCACATTGAAAAATGTAGTCTTAGATATACTATCTCACTAAAGTCAGAATGTGACAAACTAATGACATTAATAATAATAATGGTAATAATAATAATAAGTTAATGCATGTGCATATCTGGATGCATCACATAAATATGTGCTTCGTCCAACCCATGCTAGCATGGAAAGTGGACGTTAAACGATGATGATGATGATGATGATATATGTATATTTATATAAGGGCATTACTATAGAAGAATGCCTCATGCTAAACTACCATAATAAACACATTTTCACTGAACTCGAGGAAATGCAACTCTTGAGGCCAATTTTTGAGAGTTGCATTTCCTCGAGTTTAGTAAAAAAAATGTGTTTATTATGGTAGTTTAGCATGAGGCATTCTTCTATAGTAATGCCCTTAAATAAATATAAATAAATATATTCTAGGAAGGGCATCCAGCTGTAGAAACTCTGCCAAATCAGACTGGAGCCTGGTGTTGCCATCCGGTTTCACCAGTCCTCAGTCAAATCGTCCAACCCATGCTAGCATGGAAAGCGGACGTTAAACGATGATGATGATGATGATGATGAATAATGATGGATTTTTCCCATATGAGTTTTTTCACGCTAGCTACTTGATAAAATTCTTGTAAAAGATTTTATCTTATTATTGAATTATATATATATATATATATATATATATATATATATATATATATATATATAATGAAGATTTCACTGTAATTGTTAGTTTCAATATCATGGGAGCCAAAGTAGAGATTCTCCTACTGATATCATTTCTTTCTCTCTCTCTCTCTCTTATAAATAGATAGATAGATAGGTAGGTAGGTAGACAGATAGGTAGATAGATATCACCAGGATAATATATCCCTTTAAACTCATTTTTGTGATATATATACATCATCATCATTGTTTATATATGTATGTACATACCTATGTATGCATGTGTGTGTGTGTGTATGTGTGTGGAATAAATAACATGCATACACACAGAGTGAGCAAGTGAGGTAAGAGAACCTCTACTTTGGCCCATGTCCTACTGAAAGCACAAACGAGATAGTTTAATTGTTCACAAACAGATTCTTTCTTGCTCATAATTCTTGACTCGTAAAGAGTTCAAAATGCACACACACACACACACACAAAAAAAAACTTTATGAAACAAAAATAACAGTTCAGTAAAAAGAAAAACATTTTACAGGGGTAAGTAATTAACAATTCTTTGAAGATGTTTCTCTTTGCATATGCTTCAAAGAGCAGCTATTTCCTAAGTAATGTGTGCGTATATACACACAAGCTAATCTGAATTTGTATGAAATAAGTAGATAGAACTCAATACAATTTAGAGTTATATTATTATTAGATACTGCTAACAGGAGAAATGTATTTGCTACTTAAAGTTCCACCAGTTGAAGAGCATAATAATGTTGTGGATTATCATACATAAAAAGGAAAAATCATTCAGACAAATAATACATTCACTCTACATCTCAATCTTACAAGACTGCCATTATAGTAGATAAAAAGGGAAATAACTTATGGCTGATTTGTTGGGATTCTTTCCCTTGGACCAGTGGTAAGTGATATTTTTTTGGAAGCCATTTATTTTTAGTGTTGATTAAAATATGAACTAGAAGTTAAAAAGGTGCTGGGGTGGATGGTGATGTAGAGTGTATAAAATGTGAAGATAAAATGTTCTATTTTAATCCTGTAGGATTTTACTCGGCTTTCATTCATTCGATTTACTAGTTTATGGGTTATGTTTAAATCGAAATAACTAATTTTGAAATTGGTGCAATGAAACAATATGCATAAACCAATAAAACTTCATCATCATCATCATCGTCGTTTAACGTCCGCTTTCCATGACTGAGGACTGGTGAAACCAGATGGCTACACCAGGCTCCAATCTGATTTAGCAGAGTTTCTACAGCTGGATGCCCTTCCTAATGCCAACCATTCTGAGAGTGTAGTAGGTGCTTTTACGTGCCACCGGCACGAAGGCCAGTCAGGCGACACTGGCAACGACCACGCTCAAAATGGTGTATTTTACGTGCCACCTGCACAGGAGCCAGTTCGGCGGCACTGGCAACGATCTCGCTCGAATGTCTTTACACGTGTCATCTGGCACAAGTGCCAGGAAGGCGATGCTGGGTACAGGGGCCATTGACGGTTTTGCTTTCGCTTGTCCCAATAGGTCTTCGCAAGCCGAGTTTCGTTTCCAATGAAGGAGACGACCTTGGCATGGGTGCCAGTTGTCGAATTTAATTCGATTTCTATTTCACTTGCCTCAACAGGTCTTCGCAAGCGGAGTTTAGTGTCCAATGAAGGAAGGTACGCATAAGTGGACTGGCTGAGGCCTTAGATTTAGGTCTCACTTGGCTTGCCGGGTTTTCTCACGCACAGCATATTTCCAAAGGTTTCGGTCAGAAGTCATCGCCTCGGTGAGGCCCAATGTTCAAAGGTCATGCTTCACCACATCATCCCAGGTCTTCCAAGGCCTGCCTCTTCCATGGGTTCCCTCAACCGCTAGGGTGTGGCACTTTTTCACGCAGCTATCCTCATCCATTCTGACCACGTGTCCATACCAGCGCAATCGTCTCTCTTGCACACCACAGCTGATGCTTCATAAGTTCAACTTTTCTCTCAAGGTATTAACACTCTGTCTAGTATGCACACTGTCATTACACATCCAGCGGAGCATACTGGCTTCATTCCTTCCGAACCTACGCATGTCCTCAGCAGTCACGGCCCATGTTTCACTGCCATGAAGCATGGCTGTTCGTACACATGCGTCATACAATCTGCCTTTTACTCAGAGAGAGAGACACTTTGTCGCCAGCAGAGGTAAGAGCTCTCTGAACTTTGCCCAGGCTATTCTTATTCTAGCAGCTACGCTTTCAGCGCACCCACCCCCACTACTAATTTGGTCACCAAGATAGCAGAAGCTATCAACCACTTCTAGTTTTTCTCCAAAGACCATGTAGATAATAAAGAGGTATCCCCATTTAATCAGTGAGGTAACACTGATGCAGTGATATGTGAGACCAAAGTTAACTCCATCAATGTAAATATAACAGGCAAAATGAGAAGCAAAGATGCATCAATGACGATGCGTCTTTCAGAAACAAAGACAGGAGTACAACTTTATTTAGTAGCTGAAGGAGAATAACATTGAAAATAACATCAAATTATTTTACTATTAAGCAATTCATTAGCAGAGTTATGAGATCAGCAGAGAGAATGCTTTGCAATATCTGCTCTGGATTCTGTGCTAAGTTCAAATTCACTGAGGGCAAACTTTATATGAGCACAATGCTGGTGCAACCCTCCCTCCCACTGATCATGTCCTGAATGTTCCACTGGGTCCAGGACAGAAGGGCCAAGAGGACTCCCCATCTGTGCACAACTACATGAGCACCTAAAATAATTAACAAAAGCACAGTACATGCAATCAAGTTGTGTTCAACTATAAGTGACAGATATAGTTTTATTATGCTATTCAAGTGGTGAAACTTTAAGTAACACATATATCCAAATAATAGCAACAAATATATATTAATTCTGGTTATAAACACTGAGTTAAAGTGTGATAGTTCACTTTCTTAGACAACAGTAGAATGATCTATCTGCTGAGGAAGAAATAAAGTCTAAAATAACTGAAATAGCTGGGGCATTTATCAAGACAGAAATGTTACTACATAAACGTACATACACACACACATATGCACACGCATGTGCATGTGTGCGCACATAGATATATATTTCATTTGTTTCATTTCTCTATGCAAGCATGGGTTAAATGACTAATGTTATTGAGGCATTGTCTCTTAACGCAAGTAAGCCCATATGTTTTTTCAAGTAAGGAATTTCTTATTCCACACAGCAATTAACTAAGAGGAGAAATGCCAACAGAACACTACTCTAACAGTGGGACTTTCAAAAGAGCATGTGGAAGATACACACACACACACAACAAGCTTCTCTTTTTTTAAGTCTATCTACTAAGTCCATTCCCAAAGCTTTGGACAGTTCAGAGCTATAGTAGAAGACATTTGCTCAAGATGCTATGCAGTGGGACTGAACCTGAATCCACATGGTTAGCAAGTGAGCTTCTTACAACCATGTCTGTGCTTGTATAGATATTTCATGATAAGCTAAGAAGCAGTGATTTTCAACTAGTGTCAATCATAAGTTACACCATAAGTGGCGTCAAGACCAGCTGGTTTGTACTGGCATCAATTCATATTAGTCGTAATAATGAAGTCAAACCAAAGAGTAATATTTTGAAATCATTTAATTTGTACATTTCAGGTCTGCATAATATAGAATAGGAACAGGCATCCACAACATAAAACCTCCTAAATGAAAGCATTTAAAAAATATTTTTGAAATGCTTTAACTTAAGAAGGTTTACATAATGGATGCATTTTCTATTATATATTACTCAGACCCAAAATGTGCCAAATAGACTATATATATATCTTTTATTTTGGTTGAGTCAGTCTCTTTCTAATCTGTGTGCCTGCAGGTGAAATTCAGAGCAGCAAGAGACTCACTTGACCAAATAAAGTATCTTTAATCTCTATCCAGTTATTGAGTGCTTTTTTTTCCAATAGTTAATACTTAATGTATATATATATATATATATATATATATATATATATATATATATATATATATATATATACATATATACATATATATATATATATATATATACATATATACATATATATATATATACATATTATATATATATATATATATATATATATACACATATTATATATATATATATATATATATATATATATATATACATACACATATTATATATATATATATATATATATATATATACATATTATATATATATATATATATATATATATATATATACATATTATATATATATATATATATATATATATATACATATTATATATATATATATATATATACATATTATATATATATATATATATATACATATTATATATATATATATATATATACATATTATATATATATATATATATATATACATATTATATATATATATATATATATATATACACATATTATATATATATATATATATATACATATTATATATATATATATATATATACATATTATATATATATATATATATATACATATTATATATATATATATATATATATATATATACATATATATATATATATATACATATATATATATATACATATATATATATATACATATATATATATATACATATATATATATATACATATATATATATATATACATATATATATTATATATATATATAAAATTAGAAGACAGAAAAAGGAAAGTAATGAGAAGGCCAAAGTGGAATCAAATGCAAAATTCTTTGAGACAGTGTACGTCCAAATTTTACAAGGCCACTCATTTTCATTCTTACTTAAAGTTCAAATTAATCTATGAATCAAGTTGTGAGGTGACCCTACCCAATTGCAAAACAAGACACACTGTAAAAAATAAGTGAACATAACAAACACTGCATCAACACAAACAGAAGCAACAACAAAAGCGAAAAACAACAACAAAACTGCATGCTGAAAACAGTTTAGTCGTTATACACTGTGTGTGTGTGTGTGTGTGTGTGTGTGTGTGTGTGTGTGTGTGTGTGTACTAGGTATATATGTACCCATCTAGAGTATGTGTCAATATATATAAGGTGGTATCAGAAAGTTCCCAGACCAAATCTGAAAAAAAAAAAAAGCTGTGCTTTAGTAAATAATGTATTTCTAATCTAATTTCTGCTTGGTATCCATCCTCTTTGAAATAGACCCTCTGGGGACATAAACAGTAATCTCAACAAGTCTTCCATACCTCAAAAACACTGCAGAAACCCATTTCCTGAAGGCCACACTGAAGGCCCAGCAATTTTCTTTCAATGTCATCCACCATGTTGAAACAATACCCCTTCACCTTCAGTTTTGTTTTTGGAAACCTAGTGAAGTCACTGAGAGATAGGGTAAGAGAATATGGAGTGTGTGGCAAAACCATTTTGTTTTCAGACAAAAACTACATCTAGATAAAGGTGAGAGCAAGTGGTTTTCATGCTGCAACAACCAACTGTAATTGCACCATAGATTTGGGCATTTTTTATAGTGAATCTTCTGCTAAATACCTCAGTTAATCACACTACAGTTGGGAGAAACAAATTATTGGTGAAAGATACCTTTGACATTAAAAACACGATGAGCCTGGTTTTCATTGCATTGTGGATCTGTTTTGCTTTATTTGTTTTTACTCACTGCAAGTTCTTTATTGCTGTTTTGTCTTCAGATTTAACTATAAACCCAAATGTCATCATCTGTGATAATTCTAAAGATTAGGTATCACTATTAATATTTCCGTGAATCTTAAAGTACATGTGAAAACACAGCTACTTTTGAAGACTGTCTCATTTGTCAAACAGAGACCAAATTCAAACCAATGCAATACATGTTCAGATATTCTATATGATTCTCCAGACAGAATCGTAACAGATTCCAACCATTTGAGAGAACTGATGGATTGTTCTGCAAGGGAGAAGTTTACAATTCCTCCAATATTTCTGGTATTTTACTACAGATTTCTTGCCTTGAAAGCTCATCATCTTAAAGTGATACTCAACCAATCTATAACACTCAAAGAACACATGTCACAAATCTTACAAAATACTTCAAGGGTTTCAATAGCAGACTCACAGTGCTTCATTCAAAATCTGATGCAGGAAACCTGCTTGAATTTGTCATCATTGTAAAAATCACAGAATTGTTGTAACACAACATTACAAAACTATAAATAATAGTTGGACACAAGTAGATATGACAAAGCCTACTTTGAGATTGAACTCAGTAAGGTTGGCCACCAATAACTACCAATCACATTTATGTACAGGGAAGTAACTTTCTGATAACACCTTATATATATATATATGTAAAACAATGTGTACATATACATTTGTAGCCCTCTTTCTCTCTCTCTGAAATAAAATTCATATTTATTAGTTTTAGCATTTAAACCAGCCTATTTCATTGGTTCCTCAGTGCATGTTTAATGAAGATTTACATCAAAGTCCATCCGTCATACACTGAACATACTTTATCTAAAGCTTCTGTCTTAATGCTAGACTACACACCACCACCATGTCCACCCTGCTCAATCTTATACTTCTGGAACTTTATACAATGAGCCCTTTCTTCCCACTACAACAATGCACCACCCAGCACTCGGTGATAAAATCTCTGTATCAATAGTCTTAGACAAATAAAGCCTGGGCAGCTCTTCAACTGGGCAGCTCCTGTCCAACTGTCCAACCCATGCCAGCATGGAAAACAGAAGCTAGACGACGATGATGACATAAGATCCAAATGTCTGGAACTTACATCCAATGTTGGTTTCTATAGCACCAAGCTGATGAATGACAAATCTGCCCCAGAATCATAGATGCTTTCCTTATACACAGAATTTAAACTCAACACAGCCAGCTAATGAACTGTGCTGCAGTCAGTTAAATTACATTACGGCAAAATAGACTTCAATACATGCAATGTTGGTAATAATCTATAAATCATTACCCTGTCAGTCATCTCAACATACACATGTAAAGACCTAAAAAAGTCACCAGTATTTGATTTTCTCTTGAAGCTAATAGTTACCTTTTCCATCACTTCCCATGATGCATCTATTTGACCAGACAAGTGTAGTTGAGATGAGTTTTGAAAACTTTCCCGTTTCTATCTTTAAACCTAGATTCACTTCCCTGCCCATCAGTCTAAGTTAAGCTGTTATCACAATATTGCTGGAGCAATAATGATTTTACACAAAATGAAGCAAATATTTTTCACATACAGCAACGAGAGCAAGTCAAGAGACTTTCACATTTCATTATTTTATAACTTTCAATCTTTGTTAGAAGTGTTTAAAAACCATTTAATTTTTTTTTTATTTAAAAAAAAATTTTTTGTATCTCTCTTACATGTTTCTAATATTTCATCATTTTTGCTCTTTCTTATATTTCTTTAATGCTTGTAACTCAAGAATTAGTAGCCGAATTTTCCTCAAATCACAACCTATCATTTTAAATCAAAAAATCATACATACTAGTTGAAAGTCCAGATGAATCATAATATTTGCTGACTAAATATGTTAAAACAAAGACAGGAAAATTTAGTACATTTTTAATTCATGTTACATACGTTTCATTATAGTATAGGAAATACATTATGAATATTATTATTATCAATAATAATAATAATCCATTCATCTGGAAGCACAAAGCCTTAAATTTTGGGGGAAAGGACTAGTCAATTACATTGACCTGAGTGCTTGACAAGTACTTATTTTATCGACCCTAAAAGGATGAAAGGCAAAGTCAACCATAACAGAATTTGAACTCAGAACATTAAAACAAACAAAATGCCGCTAAGCATTTTGTCCTGCATGCTAACAACTCTGCCAGCTCATTTTACTATTATTATCAATAGTAATAATAGTCCTTTCTACTATAGGCACAAGGCCTGAAATTTTGAGGGAGGGGGGGATAGTTGATTGCAATGACCCCAGTAATTAACTGGTACTTAATTAAGTGACTCCAAAAGGAAAACAAAAAGCGGAGGTAATAATATTTTGCAATCATTGTCTGAGGAGTTACAGTTAAGAGATCCTCTACATGTTCTCTACATCTATATTATTAATATATTTACATTCACAATATATTTCTTATGCTTTAATGAAATATATGTAAAATGAAATTAAAAATGTACCAAATTTTCCATTCTTTGTTTTTACAACATAAAAGAAAAAAAAAAAACTAGACAAAACTACCCAAAGGGAATGTTTCTACCAGTATATATATTAACTGTTGTTTTATAGATTTTTGTTGATTTTTGAAATAAATTCTAAAATCCAAGAAGAGAGGGAAAGAGAGAGAGCAAGAATGCGTGTGTGTGTAATTAAGCCAAATTCAATTTGGGGAATAAATTTGGCAGGGTGTGTGTGTTTCTGTATTGTTGGGTAGCAGAAGATAGGTAGCTTTTGAGCTCAAACAATCAAAACACAAATATACAACAACTGATACAAAATATAAGGTTAATAGGGCCTATCGTTAAGTCTAGGAAGAACAAAAACATTGATGGTGATAATATTGAAAATAATGAAAATGAAATAATGATTTCTTTATAACAATAAATAAATAAGAGTAATGTTAATAAATAATAATAATGACGATAATAATAACAACAGTTCATCACTGAATGAGCGAGGAAATAAATGAAAGTTCGAGATTACAAGATGGAGAAAGACAGAAAAGAAGGAAAATGTGAAAGGTAAGAAGTGATGATGGAAAGAAAAGTAAGAGAGAATGAGTTAGAAGGAAGAAAGACAAAGGAATTGGAAGGAAAAAAAGGTGAAGGAATTGGAGGGTTAAGGAGTTGGCAGGAAGAAAGGGGAAAAGAAACGAAGGGGGAAGCAGCTGAGAAGAAAGTGAAGGAATTGAAAGGTTGAAGGGCGAAAGAAATGGAAGGAAGAAGGGCAAAAGAATTGACAGGTGAAGGAATTGAAAGGTTAAGGAGCTGGAAAGAAAAAAGGGGTGAAGGAATTGGAAGGGGAAAAGGGTGAAGGAATTAAAGGGTTAAGGAGTTGGCAGGAAGAAAGGGGAAAAGAAACGAAGGGGGGAAGCAGCTGAGAGGATAAAAGGTGAAAGAACTGAAAGGAAGGAAGACAAAAGAATTAGGAGAGGGAAGGAATTGGAAGGGAGAAGAGTGAAGGAACTGAAAGGTGAAGGAATTGGATGGAAGAAGACGAGTGATGGAATCGGAAGGAAGAAGGGTGAAAAATGAATGAAATGAGAAAGGAAGAAGACTGATTAATATTTGGTAGAAGAATTAAAAAAGTAGAACAGAAGCATACTCACACTGTGAAACCTGGAATTCCCAAAGACATGATGACACATGTGCAAAATTGAAAGAAGAATACAAAGAAAAATATGAAGAAATTGAATGAGCTGTCACTCCTGAAAAAGAAAAGAAGAAAAACTTTAATATAAGGAAAAGACTAGAGTTTGGAATATAGGCAGAAGGTTGTAAATTTTAGAGGGCATGGGTTTGTTGGTTACATCAATCCCACAATACTTAGAGAGATCAACTTTTGAAGGATGAAGAACCACAACAGGGACTTGATCTTAGGTCAGCAGAAATATCGTAACGCATTAATTTCCAATGTTCTTATAACCGTTTAGATACAAGGCCAGCAAGTTTGAGGGGAGGGGTTAGTCGATATCAACAACCCCAGTATTTGACTGGTATTTTATTCTATCAACACTGGAGGGATAAAAGAAAGTTGACCTCAACAGGATTTGAACTGAAAATGTAAAGAGCCAAAACAAATGCCACAAGGCATTTTGTCCAACATTCTAATAATTCTACCAATCCAACTTTGAAGGATGTAATAGAGTCCCAACAGCTAATAACTGACCTGGGTAGGTTATTTCATGCTTCCCCAATTCTGGGCATGAAAAAACATTGCCAAAATTCATGGATGCTGTGTTGTTTCTTGATTTTGTGAGAATGTCTACATGTGTCAGACATATGGAATTCAAAAAGGTGCCAAAGGTTGTTGCTGGAAAGATGGTGGATAATTTTGTGGGTGTCTACGAAGTCAGTTGCTAGATGTCGGAGCTTTAATGTGTCCATGCCCAGGGAAGCAAGGCACTTTATCTTTCTAAAAGATAGAAAGCAAGCTTGATAAGACCTACAGAGATGAAGAACCGACACACACACAAACAACACAGTTATAAATGTTAAAAGCATTAGTTCCTTGGTTTTTCTAACCATTTCATTGAATCTATTTTCATCTTCTAAAGGATGGCTTTAGAATATTTCAATACTGCTGCAGGTTATGTGAGTGGTCCTTAAACATATTTTCCTGTTCTTGCATCCTTCTCTAACTTTGCTTTACATTTCCTTGTTTTACCTCAACATTGTGCACCCCACCCAATTGTGTGTGTGTGTGTGTGTGTGTGTGTGTGTGTGTGTGTGTGTGTGTGTGTGTGTATATGTCCCTCCTCTATTAGTGATCATGTCTAGAAAGCAAAAATGTCCTAAAACTTTTAGTACTCATTTTCTCTCTTTATAATAAATGTGGCACCTTGCACAGCACAGTACCAAACTGTATTCCAATATCCCTACTGGAAAGTCTAAGTGTATCAAAGAGACTAGTTACTTTTTATATTTGGAGTAAATATCTAAGAACATTATCTGGTTGTGTATTCCTTATTACATTTGGCTCCATGTTAGTTTTGGTTTGACTAAATGGTATTTTCATCTCATGAAAATACCATTTAGTCAAAACAGAAAGTGATGGCATCGAATGTCTTTAGAAAATCCTGCTGGCCCCTGATTCCATTATACAAAACTAGCCACTGAAAAGTATTTGTAGTTCAAGTGAACCATCTTAATTTCTAAGAAGAGCCTTTTGTACAACTGTGTTCCCAAACACCTCATAAATACTACAGCATTTAAACCAACCATCATCATCATCATCATCATCATCGTTTAACGTCCGCTTTCCATGCTAGCATGGGTTGGATGATTTGACTGAGGACTGGTGCAACCGGATGGCTACACCAGGCTCCAATCTAATTTGGCAGAGTTTCTACAGCTGGATGCCCTTCCTAACGCCAACCACTCAGAGAGTGTAGTGGGTGCTTTTACGTGTCACCAGCACGAAAACGGCCACGCTCGAAATGGTGTCTTTTATGTGCCACCCGCACAAGAGCCAGTCCAGGCGCACTGGCAACGATCTCGCTCGAAAACCCTACAAGGCCAGTCAGGCGGTACTGGCAACGGTCACGCTCAGGATGGTACATCTTATGTGCCACCCGCAGAAGAGCCAGTCCAGGGGCCCTGGCAACGATCTCACTTGGCTTGCCGGGTCTTCTCACGCACAGCACATTTCCAAAGGTCTCGGTCAGTAGTCATCACCTCGGTGAGGCCCAATGTTCAAAGGTCTTGCCTCACCACCTCAGCCCAGGTCTTCCTGGGCCTACCTCTTCCACGGGTTCCCTCAACTGTTAGGGAGTGGCACTTTTTCACGCAACTATCCTCATTCATTCTCACCACATGTCCAAACCAGCGCAATCGTCTCTCTTGCACACCACTACTGATGCTTCTTATGTTCAGCTTTTCTCTCAAGATACTTACACTCTGACGGGTATGCACATTTACATTACACATCCAGCGGAGCATACTGGCTTCATTCCTTGCGAGCTTACGCATGTCCTCAGCAGTCACAGCCCATGTTTCACTGCCATGTAGCATGGCTGTTCGTACACATGCGTCATACAGTCTGCCTTTTACTCTGAGTGAGAGTCCCTTTGTCGCCAGCAGAGGTAAGAGCTCTCTAAACTTGGCCCAGGCTATTCTTATTCTAGCAGTTACACTTTCAGCGCACCCACCCCCACTACTAACTTGGTCACCCAGATAGCGGAAGCTATCGACTACCTCTAGTTTTTCTCCCTGGAATGAGATAGAAGTTGTTTCCTGTTTGTTTACAGTGTTTATTGCACCTGAACATCTGCCACATACAAAAACTAACTTTGTAGTTAATCTGCCTTTGATATTGCTGCACCTCTTGTGTGTCCATAGCTTGCACCGGGTACATCTTATAGAGTTACTACCTACTCCTTTACTGCATACTGAGCAAGTCCATCTACCTGAAGGGGTTTATGTTTTATCTACCTTCCTACTTATGAGGATTTTGGTTTTTGCTAGGTTGACTCTAAGGCCCTTCGATTCTAGTCCTTGCTTCCACACCTTAAACTTCTCTAGTTCTGATAGTGACTGCGCAATTAGTGCAAGGTCATCAGCATAGAGGAGCTCCCAGGGGCAACCTGTCTTGAATTCCTCTGTGATCGCCTGGAGGACTATGATAAATAGGAGGGGGCTGAGGACGGAACCTTGGTGGACCCCTACCTCTACCCGGAATTCATAACTGTACTCATTTCCAACCTTCACCTTACTGACAGCATCTCTGTACATGGCTCGCACAGCTCTCACTAACCATTCTTCTATCCCAAGTTTCCTCATTGACCACCAGATAAGGGATCAGGGGACCCTAACACAAATAGTCTACCTCTTTAATTTTCAAACCAGCCATAGCAGGCCTCTTACACCTATCCCATAATGTCATTCTAAAAATAAACAATCACAGCATCAAAATGTCAAAGCAACAAGATAATACATAATTAACTCAAAACACTGAATAAATAAGCATTATGTTTGATAATCCAAATGCTATTGGAATAACAAAAATGTCAAAGTCAGTGATTCTAATTAAATCCATTCAAATTCTTGCTTATTCTCAAAATTATCTGAAACATACGCAGTGGGGGTGGAAACAAAATAAAAAATTGTGGAAACTGAAAATGCCTGAGAGCTAAAATGTTGCTATATTTGATTACTAGAAAAATGCAAAATTTTTGCTGAGATCAATCAAGGGCATTTACTCCCTCAAGCCCCCTAAACTCCGAAAATGAGGGATTTTTGTAAATTTTTTACAATAGTGGAGTTTGTTGGGTTTGAGGGAGTAAATGCCCTTGACTGATCTAAGCGAAAATTTCAGGATTTTTCTAGTAATCAAATATTGCAACATTTTAGGCTTCAGGGATTTTCAATTTCCACAATTTTTTATTTTCATTCCACCCTAATTCAATAGAAATACAATGCCTCCCAACCAGACACCTCCCAAAAATCATCCCAAATGGTTTGCCATTTCTGTAGTCTGCTCCCTCTCTGTCATGACAAATAACAAGAGATAAGCAACATTATATTTTTATTTCCCTTTAATCATAATTAAAATGTATTTGAACTGGCAGAAAGATGAATTTGAGTATGCACACATACACACAGACAAATATAGGCAGGTACATATTTACTCACCTGAAAGCTTTATAGAGGGGTCGGTACCAACAAACAAATGAACATGGAGTGAATAATAAGAACCAGAGTATAGAAAATCCGAATGTATTGGCTCCATCACTTCTGGCAACCAGATTAGCAAGACTTCCAAGGAAATTTAAGAATAATACAAAAACATACACTGCAAAAAAAAAATAATAATAATTATAAGATTAATAAAAAATTAAAATTTTTCCTTTTTCAAAAAAAATTTATCTAAATTTTGTTTTTGTTTTTAATAGTAATGAAATTTGTGTAGAGGGGGTAAGTTGATCACATTGACCCCAGTACTTGACTGGTACTTATTTCATCAACCCTGAAAGGTTGAAAGGCAAAGTTGACTATAGCAGAATGTGAACTCAGAATGTTGAGACGGACGAAATGCCACTAAGCCTTTTGCCTGGAGTGCTAACAATTTTGCCAGCTCACTGACTTAATAACAACAAAAAAAAACATCAAGAGAGATAAAACCGGAAACCAGAATGGAAAAGGCAGTTTGATTATATGAAGCCAATCCATTAATATTTGAACAGTATTTATTTAGTAGTGGCAACATGTGGTGTGTGGTCAGTACAAACCAACCCACAACCCCACCCCACTCAACATTCTGACCTTGCACCTATGTCATAAATCAACACAGACAACTACAATTTAAATAATTAATTTAATATTTGTTATCTTTCATAATATTTCTAAATTTTGGTAAAATATTAAAAAAAAAATTCTTTTATTGCATTTTGATTTACAATGAAAATAACATGTGCTGCTGGTTGGGTTATTTACCAAAAAGTAAGGATCAGAAGTCCAGGAATTTAACTATTTAGCTCCAGACTGACCTTCACGCTCCTGGCAGCATCATTATGGAATCTAACTGCACTATTTAGCAAAAGTTTGCCCTCTTTCTCACTCATAGTAAATTCATAATTGGACACCTGCTCTATATCAATATCACATGATCAACCAAACTACATCACTGGTCACAATGCACTTAGCATCCTTTTAGCTTTTGAATGATGCCACCTTGCTGGCTAGGCGAACAGGCCAACATTCCCTCTGATCAGATGGCTATTCCATTGCAGGGTTACCCATTTACAGCTAAGTGAACTGCAGCAATGGGAAGTGAAGTCTTTTGCTCAAGGGCGCACTGCACCAGCCAGTCAAGGAATCAAACCCATGGTTTATCAACTATGAGTGCAACACCCTAACCACTAGGCCGTAACCTATATCAATATACAGCTCCCATATATTACAAATTGATAAAAACTGTATCACTATAGCCAGATGGAGGACACATTTGCAAAACATTATATGATAAACACATTATTTTCAATAGACCGATCAATATAACTCAATTAACAAATCTATAATTGCATTTATGACGCTGTGGATGTATGTCAACTGTATTCATCAAAATACTTGACACTATGTCTGATGGTAAGACTAATAAATTAGTAAATGAATTCAATGACAGCTAGCACTTGGTTTCTGACAGTTCTGCCCCAAATCTTTAGAACAGGAATGGTGATAATTGCATAACTCAAAACTTCAAGATAAAATCATTAGCATTGCTGGTACAATATAATATTTCTAAATTTTCTTTAGTGAAAGACTAACAATAACAACAGTAATATAACAACAATAACAACAACAATAATAATAACAACAGTTTCAAAATGTAACACAAGGTCAGCAAGTTTGGGTGGTTCCCTTGTGTACATACATGCAAACATCAAAATGAAACATGAGAAACAGAAAAAAAATGGAAACTCACACATCCATAGGTAGTAAGCAAATTTTACAGTTTTCTGAAATTCAAGAGGAATATCAACGCTGAAATCTTGGTAGAAGCAAGGTCCAATAGGGAACCATTTAGGCAGTGGTGGCCAGTTGTTCTGTTTGCCTGTAAATAGTAAACAAGAAAACATCAATAGATTCTATGATGAAAATAGATATTACAAAGTTGCTAAACGTAACATATTTGTCACATGTTAAGGACGAATGAAGGTCGGTCATTCTCATTTTAACTCTTTCGTTACTGTATTTATTTTGAGATGTGCTGTTTTTCTCTCAATTATTTTAAATATAACAAAGAATTTAGTAAAATAACTTAGTTATCGTTAAGCTAGTGTTAGGAACATAAATAAATTGTCACTAAAATTTGGTGGAAGATTTTAATTCAAAACTTATGAAAACAAGACATTTGTACTACAGAGCCGGTTTCAGCCGGGTTGGTAACGGAAGGGTTAATGACAACAACCAGAAATAGCAGATGACCACCATTGTCTTTATTTGCTATTTGCTTTCCAGTCTGGCATGGGTTAGATACAATGAATATGAAATACTTTGAAATGCATAACAAATCCTAACCATCTTTTGTTTTAATGTTTGCCTCAAACAAAGTGTGGACAAATTGTAGCATTGGAAATGGCTGGGAAAAGAATTAAGGGCTATGGTGAAAGCAAACAGCAGCCATTTTGAATAGTAAATATGTGTAAAATACCATCATCATCATCATCGTTTAAAGTCCACTTTCCATGCTGGCACGGGTTGGATGGTTATACTGAGGACTGGCAAGCCAGAAGGTTGTACCAGGCTCCAGTCTGATCTGGCAAGGTTTCTACAGCTGGATGCCCTTCCTAATGCCAACCACTCTGAGAGTATAGTGGGTGCTTTTTATGTGCCACTGGCATGGGAGCCATTCAGGCGGCACTGGCAACGACCATGCTCAAGTGATGCTTTTTTTACATGGTACGGGCACGTAAAAAGCCCATAAATATAAAAAAAGAACCCGTAAACTTTCATTAGCCAAAGCCTAAAACATTTTATTTTATGATAAAATGAATAATGGATATGGCATACCCAGAAGATTAACTAAAAGAGCAATCTTTAATCGTTAATATAAAAAACATTTTAGAAATGTAGAGGTTAAGTGGCTTAAATGCTCTAATGGAGACAGCAGAACAAGTTTTATCTCTCAGTTGACTGCATGTGGTGTAAGGAGCTGAACTTAGTACAGTGAGATAACAAAACAATCACTGAGTATAGAACAACAGACTTGTTTACAAAGAGATGTACCTATACAGGGTCACAGACAGTATAGCACATGGTAAGAAGAATATGTCATTGCTCGTCTTCTTAACCATCAGAAACGGTTACAGTAATGTGAGGAATGTAGAACTAAAACAAAACAAAAAACATTATAAACAAATTCTACCTTGGAGCTGCATGTTGCGCATCTCTTGCTCTTTCCGTTGCAATTCTGCTGCTTTTCTTTCCAGCTCCTGTTAAAAAAAAAGAGAGAACTGTGAATGTCTGAAAAAGAAGACATCCTGACAGTAATGACATTAGAAGTGAGAAGATTAGAAAACAGGAATCTGAGAGACAAAGACAAATCTAATTTATGGTGGTGAAGGGGTTTATCCAGCTTGCCTTTATTACAGATGGTAACGAGCTGCATTATTTACTGCTATTCCCTTGTTTCTTAATCAGGTTACACCTAATTTTCCCACGTAATCATCACTAAACCACAATATACTTGTCTGAAGGAAATTCAAATAACAATGAATAAAAGACACAAGCAGACTGTTGCAGTAAGCAGTGTCAAGAATGGTGAGGTTACTATGTCTCATCTCAACTTGGTATTCTGGGAGGTGGGGGAGGGGTTAACACTAATGAATCATCATCATCATCATTTAATGTCCATTTTTGCATAGGTCAGATGGGATCTGTAGAAATGGATTTTCTAAGGCTGGATGCCTTTCCTTGTTACCAACCCTCACCTGTTTCCAGGTAAGGTAATATTTCCCAACGGCCAGGCATGAATGCAGAGAATAAACAGATTGAGATTGTATGAAGAAGAGGAGAAATAGGATTAGAGAGGGAAAGTTATCATCATCATCATCATCAGTGTTTCAGGCCTGTAAAGGTGTTGTTGTTAGGAAGGGTATCCAGTTGTAGAAACTATGCCAAAACTGACAAATAGATCCTGGTGCAGTCTTCTGGCTTGCTAGCTCCTGTCAAACCGTCCAACTCATGCCAGCATGGAAAATGGGCATTAAATGATGATGAAGATATCATATATATTTATTAATATGTAGCAAAAGCAACAGAGTGACTCAAGGGCCAAGATTTTCATACACTGGCACTTATCAAACTAGTTACAGATGAAAAAGCCATGGATTTATATAGCTGGTGAAAAATTATATTGGTCTAGAAAAAGCTATAACAATTACAATGCCACATGGATAATTCATATTTTTCAAATAGTTTGCCCATCAAGGAGAATCTCTGCACACATTCACACACACATTTTATATATATATATATATATATATATATATATATATAACAGCTATTGAAATCCATCTTATATGGTGCTATAAGCCTCCTCTATAAACATTTCTTTAGAACTCTTGAAACAAGTTTTCCTTATTATTTCTCTGACTTTTAAATCCATCATTAAGATCTCTCACTGCCATCGATGTATCTTATAACTTTTAATTCTTTATTCAACATTTTTAATCTTAAATTTAATATGATTTTTAATCAATGTATCACTCTTTTAACCATTTCAGGTATATTTTTACCTCATGTATTTCTATGAACTTAGCTGTTCTTTCTAGCGTGAGGGAATCCTATGATGGATACCTCTTATGTGCTTAAATGTACACTGTATTTATATTCTAAATAATATATAGCTATGTTTCTTTCTTGGTGATTTATTGTGTTTTATGTATTATGTTGGGGTAAATCATAACTATAGGTTGATTATCTAAATTTTGTCTCTTCTTAAACCAAGTTATACAATATATATATATATATATATATATATATATATATAAATAATAATAAAGGAGTTACGACGCAAAAACGTATAAATTCAAAAGAACATATTTATCTTCTTCAATATATATTTCAGTATAAAGAATTCATTAAGATGCTTAAATCAAAATTTCTTTACACATCATTCAGGAATAAATATAACATCAGAAAAAATACACTCCGTTTAAAAACACAAACCGTTCATGGCGAAAAAATTTCACAATATATATATATATATATATATATATATATATATATATATATATAGCAGAAGTAACAGTGACTCAAGGTCCAAAAGTTTCATGTGTTGGCACTTATCAAATTAGTTTGATAAATGCCAACACACAAAACTCTCAGACTTTGAGTCACTCTGTTGCTTCTGCTAAATATTAACAAAAATATACATATACTCACATTGCGAGTTATTTTTCCTGCTTGCACCAACGTACCTATATATATATATATATATATATATATATATATATATATATATATAGTGAAGTATATTGCCACTTAAATGTGGCTGACCCCTAGGGGTGGATGTTACTGTTGCTTTTAGCCCCAGGAGGACATCTCCTCCAGCTGGCTTATCGACACACTTCTGTGTCCTGTTTGTTTTGCCAAGGGAAGTTATCCCTCTCATCGTGATCTGTAGCACGGAAGGACCTGAGTTTCAGGGTTATTTCCCTTCGTCAGCGTCCGAGAGCGACCGATCTGCGATGAGAGAGATAAATTCTTGGCAACCTTATGTATCTTTTTCCAGTGAAATTATTCACTGATATCGAAAAAGTGAAAACAAGCAATGTTAATTCTCTAAATTAGGTATTAACAGTAACTGCACGATAAAGTGTAGTATATTGCCACTTAAATGTGGCTGACCCACTTCACTTTATCGTGCAGTTACTGTTAATACCTGGGGTTACATATATATATATATATACTTTTAATTTTTTGTTTCAGTCATTTGATTGCGGCCATGCTGAAGCACCAACTTTTGTCGAGCAAATCAACCCCAGGATTTATTTATTGTAAACCTAGTACTTATTCTATCAGTCTCTTTTGCCAACCCGCTAAGTTACAGTGATGCAAAGGCACCAGCATTGGCTGTCAAGTGATGTTGCTGAGGGGCAAACGCAGACACACATACACACACACATATATATATATTATATATACACTTACACTCTTTTATTCTTTTACTTGTTTCAGTCATTTGACTGTGGCCATGCTGGAGCACCGCCTTTAGTCGAACAAATCGACTCCAGGACTTATTCTTTGTAAGCCTAGTACTTATTCTATTGGTCTTTTGCCAGACTGCTAAGTTATGGGATGTAAATATACTAATGAAGCAGTTGTTTTACAGCTGGTTTACTGTCCCTTCTATGTATCATTACCAAGTGACAGTAGCATTTTTTTTTCTTCTTTGCTTTTTTTTTTTTTTTTTTTTTTTTTTTTTTTTTTTTTTTGCAATAAGCCAGACAAGTGTAACAGCAATGTAGATGATTTAATACTGATCATGCAGGAGGTCACTTCCCAGATAGCTGGGCTGCTGGAACAATTCCCAGTAAGGAAGACAGAAAGGTAAACAATGCAAAAAATAAAATAAAAAATAAAAGAGAGAGTAGGGAGTAAAAACAAGAGTGCCCTGATCACAGAACAGAGACTATGAGGCTATGAAATTGAGTGGCCACTCATGAAGCCATTGTCCTGAGTATGAGCAGCAAGAGGTGACAGTCATATTTTAATGAGCACATGCAAAAGGTGAATACACTGTTGTACCTGATACAGTGAACAGGTGAGATTGGAGGGTGGTGGGGGTGGAGATAACAACATCAGCAGCATTAGTAGTAGTAGTAGTAATGGTAGTAATGGTATTAACTATAATTCCATCAAATAATGCTAAATCAATAAATAAATAAATAAAAAAGGGAAGAATCCATCTGGAAGGAGGCAGAACTATTGATCTTCCATGCAATGATACAGCAACATTGTTGACCGACATTTACAAATGGACAAGAGGTAAGTAGGTTGGTCAGATAGCCCAGTCTAGTTTGTTGAAAGAGAGAGAGACTGTAACTAGTATTGACTGCTGGCTAATGAAGTACTATCAGTAGAGTGTGGTAGTGGGGGGAGGTAATTAGAGATTAGAGGAACAGATGACAAGAGAAAACAGTAGCAGATTAAAAACTAAAGCTAAAACAGCAACTATTTTTGTTTGTGTATAAGGTTACACCACAGTGGCACTGGCCAGGCTAGATAGTCCCTTTTGTGTGTGTGTGTGTGTGTGGGGGGGGAGATACACTTTATGCATTAGTTCAAATAAATTATTGTTATTATTATCAGCTTCTGGTCAGCTCTGACACAGCAGACCTGTAATCAAAGGGGTTACAGCCTTCACCATCCAGCTCCCCCAACACACTGCAGGCAAAGTCTATCTTAGACAATGTTATCTAATTCTATTTTGCTTTAGGGAGATTTAGCTGCTATTTCTATGAGGCTGAGCAACTATATAGATCAACCATGAACCAACTATGGCCTATGAGAACTTTTTGA
This sequence comes from Octopus bimaculoides, assembly GCF_046866305.1. Classification (NCBI taxonomy): domain Eukaryota; kingdom Metazoa; phylum Mollusca; class Cephalopoda; order Octopoda; family Octopodidae; genus Octopus; species Octopus bimaculoides. Next base: position 15,345,826 of record NC_142949.1, on the reverse strand, counting down.
ATAACACACCTCATGAAAAATTACCTTCTATCTTTCCTAGCGGTGCAGCCCACTTCATGATGAGCCATGTCTCATTTGGCCCATTTCTCATGAAAGGTTGTGCATGCCTGACATAGAGACTTCTTCACTAACCAAACTAAATATAAGTAACAAGTAGAAGTGGTTTAATTAAATGGTGCCATCACATGTTTAATCGATTTCATCTCAGCTGTCTTTCAAAGAAGAAGCCCTTAACTCTTTAGCATTTAAACTGGCCATCTCCAGTCCAAACATTTTATCTGTTTTATGTTCAAACAAGCCACATCTGATTTCTCATACCTACCCTACAATGTCATTCTAAAAATGCAACAATCACATTGATTACTGAACTCACAAAGCTGTGAGATAAAGCATGATTGATTCAAAACAATGTGAATAAAGAAGCATTACATTTGACAGAGTAATCTGAATGCTGAAGGGTTAAATTAGAAACATGATTGCTCTGTCAGGAACTAGTTACAAGAATCAGATTTGTAATAAGTTTAAGATGTTAATATCATTGTATCTCTTTGTTTCTTTGGGAATACACACCACACAAAGCAGGGCCAATCCCTCAGGTCTGATCTGAATGTACTTTTATTGAAAGCAGGTCTCTCAACTGATTCATTAAAATCCAGATAACATCAGTGATGGTTTATTTCCCATAGAAATTATCATTATGTAGCCAGTAGTTGTGACACTAGACTAAAGAAGCATGGTTTACAGGTTCAAAATCATATAATTTTTGATATATATATCCCTGTACATGACACATAACTGTTTACCTACAGACAATATTTAGTCTATTTGGATGTACTCATCTAAACTCTGAGTTCAAATCCTATCAGAGCCAATTTCACCATTTGTTTCTTGGGGACTGATAAACTAATAAGCACAAACTGGACTGGACTGTATTGACTCTACTACTACAAATATGTTCTTTTCTACTCTAGGCACAAGGTCTGAAATTTTGGGGGAGGGGGCCAATCAATTAGATCGACACAGTATGCAACTGGTACTTAATTTATCAACCCTGAAAGGATGAAAGGCAAAGTCAACCTCGGTGGAATTTGAACTCAGAACGTAAAGACAGATGAAATACCGCAAAGCATTTTGCTCGGCGTGCTAGCGTTGCTTCCAGTTCACTGCCTACAAATATGTTGCTCTGTGACAATGTATTATTTTTATTATTATCATCATCACCATCATCATCATCAAGTGAATAGTCAGATGGCAGAATCATTAGATCACTAGACAAAACGCTTAGCAGCATTTCTTGTAGCTTTATGCTCTGAGTTCAAATTCTGCCAGGGTTAGCTTTAGCCATCATCCTTTCGGGGTTGATAAAATAAGTAGCAGTTGTAGGGCAGGATCTATGATAGACGAACTGTAGACAGGAACATTGCTGCAGGCTAGCTAGGGAGCTGGTCTGCAGCAAAGTAGATTTCCAGTCAAGCGGGCTTCGAAGAGACAGAAGTAACTGGTGGCTGCTGCCCTAATGTGCTTAAAGGAATAAATCTTTCACTAACACATTCTCGTCTCCATCAGTTTATCTGTGAATAGCTCGACAAAGCTATACAGTCAAACACAGGAATCAATGTAATTGACTAACCCCTAACCCACTCCCCCAAAATTTCGACCATTGTGCTTACAGCAGAAAGGACTTTTATTATTATTTCTATTATTATCAAGAAGACAGTGAGCTGGCAGATACCTTAGCACACTGGGCGAAATGCTTAGCAGTATTTCATTTGTCTTCAAGTTCTGAGTTCAAATTTCACTGAGGTCGACTTTGCTTTTCATCCTTTCAGGGTTGATAAAATTAGTACCAGTTACGCACTGGGGTCAATGTAATCAACTTAATCCCTTCCCCCAAATTTGAGGCCTTGTGTTTCCAGTAGTAAGGATTATTATTATTATTATTATTAAGTCAGTGAATGGCAAGGTAGCAAAATTATTAGTACAGTTGAGAAAATGTATTTCTTGCAATTCATTACATTCTGAGTTCAAATCCCACTGGGGTTGAATTTGCCTTTCATCCTTTCAGGGACAATAAATTAAGTACCAGTTGAGCATTGAGGTCAATGTAATCCACTAATCCCTTCCCTTCAAAAATGCCCACTTATCTACATAATAGTGGCTTTGTTTTCTATGAACTGTTCCACGTCTCACCCAGAGGCCTCAAGTAACAGCAAGTTGGATGTTTTACTATGGGTGTTACTCATGGTTAGCAACAATATGTCATGTGGAAAGAACACTAGAATCTGACAAGATTCTGTTAAATTTGTGAATTTTTCAGTTTTGATAGAGCTTTATGAGAATCAGGTGTTTTCAAGTTGACAATGCTTTTTAAGGATGTAGGCAACATCCATGAGAAAAATTTCTTTGTTTAGTTCTGATGCCTTGTAATTTCTTGGTATCTGACCATAGTGTTTAAGAGTGCCTTTTGGTATTGTCCCCAAAGCTCTGATGATTACAGGTAGAGTTGTTCTTACATACCACATTTTTTAGACTTCTATTTCAAGGTCTTTATATTTAATTTTTCAAATACTTTTACAGAAGTGCTGCACTCTACAGGGACTGATACATCTATCAGCAGACATGCTTTTGTCAACGTGAGTTTTTACCACAATATCTGGTCAATTGGCTTGTGTAGTGTGACCAGCTGTGGTTGTTAATAATAACAATAATAGTAATCCTTTCTATTATAGGTACAACGCCTGAAGTTTTGAGGGAAGGGGTTAGCCAATTACATTGACACTGAAAGGATGAAAGCCAAACCTCAGCGGAATTTGAACTCAGAACATGAAGATGGACAAAATGCCCCTAAGCACTTTGCCGAGTGTGATAATGATGCTGCCAGCTCGCCACCTTAATAATAATAATGATGTTGTGAGACTTTAATATTCAGACTGACACAGTAATAGAAGCTAGAAGGCCTGATTTAGTAGAAGTAGACAAAGAGAACAGAAAGTGCTAGGTAATTGATTTTATAGTCCCAAACAATGAGAGAATCAATATGAGACGTATAGATAAAAAAGGAAAGTGCCAGGAGCTAGCTATTGAATAACTGAGACTATGAAAAGTGCAGGTAAAATGTATCCCAGTAGTTATAGGTACATTGGGAACTATCCCTAAAGATCTGAACATGTGGATAGAGGAAATAGACATAAAGCCTAGTTTAGTACAGCTCCAGATAACAGTGTTATTAGGGACAGCAAGGATACTTAGGAGGGTTCTTGGCATCTAAGGTAACTTGCTGTAGCCCGATGTTAGGATTTTTTCTTTTCCAACAGTCTTATCTGTTGTGCGTATATGATTAATAATAATAATAATAATAATAATAATAACAACCAAGGCACACATAGCTGCTCTTGGTAGTGCAGTGAAAGCACATGATAAAAATAAGACCACTGAATAATAATAATAAAGTGAACTGGCTGAAAATGTTTTATGTGACAGTCATTTTTTATTTTTACATTTCCAGTTTCAAATTCCATCAAGGCCAGCTTTAGTTTCTCCCCACCTTTCTGGAGCCATTAAATAAATACTGGAGTTGCTTCAATGGCTTGCACATACTTCTAAATAAATTGTGTGTAACTGTAGGCTTTTGGAAATGAACTATAAACAAAATTGTGACATATTTCAAGTCAAGAGCCAGGCTGTGTGTATATGTGCATGAGAGAGAGAGAGAGAGAGAGAGAGAGAGAGAGAGAGAGAGAGAGAGAGAGAGAGAGAGAGAGAGAGAGAAAGAGTGTATGAACTTGGTGACAGCTGACTGATGATATTCAGAAACATTTAGGCCAAAGATACTAAACAATTTGCGTTAAATTATACTAATTAGTTTAATGAGTTAATGAACTGAAAGATACAAAAGAAAATTTGCACAAGAACAAGCTTTTTGCTGACATGACAGCAAGGGTTTTTCTCAAATTTATACAGTTTCCAGGCAGTTGCATTTAAACTAGCCATATCCAGCTCGAATATTCCACCGGTTTTATGTTCAAACCAGCCAGATCTGGCCTCTCTCATCTACCCTACAATGTTATTCTAAAAAAATAAACAATCACATCACTGAAATCTCAAAGCTACAAGATAATGCAGGATTAAATTCAAAACAATGTGAATATAGAGGCATTTCATTTGACAGAGTAATCAAAATGCTAAAAGGTTGAAGGATAATTTATTGAGAGATCTAAGGGTTAAAACAAAATGACTTCAACACAACACTATCCCTTCAAATATACTCCCACACTTACAACTTTCATCCTCAGCAGTTGTAATTGTTACTCCTGGCTACCCTACCCTCATAGCGTTCAGGTTCTTTACGTGAATATACAGCAAACAGACCTGAACATAATCTCTAGATATTTTTAATCTTGGCAGATGCTCCAAATGAAGAAATCTCAGGATCTATAATCTACTCTGGTTATAATTCTTTTATGATTATATAGACCAGTTTAATACTATTAGACTTTCAAAATACTAGCTATAACTAACAACCATGTTTTTTTTTTTAAAAAAAAAGGACATTAAGTCATATTTCTAAAACTGAAATTATGTATGTTATTGCACCATGTTCTTCATTGCACACTAAAATTTTATTGATAACCTTGCTAAACAGAAAAGCTGAGTTAAAACCATAACACTTGCAGCACCAAAGCTGATGTAGGAAGTTAAATTATTTCTATGCTAAATTTTGAGTTTTAAAACAAAATCTTTGTATATTTAAAAGCAAACAATTACCTCCTTCCCTCCCACCCAGCAAACTTCTTACCACACAGCCATAGTTTTTTTTATGTTATATAATCATAAATTACAATGAAGCTAATAATGATGTCGAATACTGGCACAAGACAGTGGCAGGAACTGGTGATTACATTGATCTCGGTTCATATGTATATGGGTAATTCATTTTGTTGACTCTCAAAGGATGGAAAGTAAAGTTGGCTCTAGCAGAATTTGATTTCAGAACATAAAAAAGCCATCTAAATACTACAAGTAATCCAGTCCCACACCACCACAACAATAATACCTGGCTTTTCACCAGGTATTTTAGATAATCTTTCCTAATTTACAATGAGCAATTGACTGACTCTAATCTAATCGTTTAATTATTTTCTTAGTGTTTCTCTATATTGCTAATGGAAAGAAAAAAAAAAAAAACAATTATAATTGGTATACGAGAGCTAATGTTACATTGAATTGCCATCACAGTTGTTAGCTTGGCACTAAGTTTATTGGCTTGACAAGTCATAGCCTGGACTACAGATACCCCAAATCTGTTGCTGTTCAAACTTTGAATACAAGAATATGTATTCAAATAGCAAACAATTACAACAATTATATTGAGACAACACAGGAAACTATATTTTTGAAAATTAGAAATATAACAAAACAGTGAATCTATTGATGCTAAATAGACCGATAACACTCTCCCACCCCATACACACACACACTGGAATAACAAAGGATATGTAGTGTTTATCAAGCAACAGGGTAATCATTAAAGTTTCTACTTCCTTCAGTGTCATAAAAGACCAGGTGAGTCTGTTGCATTTCTTTCTTCAGGCAATTGACACCTGGCTAAATGTACAGGTAACTCTTTTGGTATCAACCCATCTGAAACCACACCTGGTTTTATGATAGAAACTTCTTTCTTTGAAGTGGCTTAAATTAAAACCTTCCATCAAAATCTCGTGTCAATTTAGGTTTCAAACACCTGTTTAATCATGGCAGTTATTTTATTTCCATTCTTCATCATTTCCTAAATTAAGTGAAACTAAGGCAGTGTATTTCAACAGAAATACTGTCATGAACACAGGCTCAACTTACTCGGAGGCTCAACTCAGTGACAGCTTACCACCATTCCATAGCGGTCACTCCCATATATTTTATTAATTTTCTAATTATTTAGTCCGAGGTTCAGCTTGGTGCCATTGTGAAGAATGTACCTAGACTGCTGCAGTCCTGGGTACAAAGAATAGAGCAAACAAATGCGATTAAGGCCCAGCAGCAGGAAAAGCAAGGAAGTGAATCAAGTTTTCTTTGGTGAAGGTGATACAGAGATCACAGAAACTGTTGTAGTAGTATTAGACAAGAAAGAAGGAGTGTACATTATGTTGGTGAACAAGTGGCTGTACATAAATGGCTCTGGTGTCAGGCTTAACGATGAGCATTCCAGTGTCCAGTCAACAAAATAATTTGCCATTTCAAAAACAATGTAATTCTCACACAGAATCAGCATTCATCAAGGTTTATAACAAAGATGGCCATTAAAATTACAATTACACTCCATTCAACAGATTTCCACACAATTTCTGTTCAATTTTGGGTCAACCCAACAAAATCATGAGACAACTGACCATGGTGCCATAAAGCGGGATTGAACCTGGCACTTCATGATTACAAAGTGAGTTTCTTAACCATTTAACCAAGCCTGCACCTACTGGGCATACTATATCTTAGAACAGGGGTCCTCAGCCACTGAATTGTACATGATTTGATACCAAACCACATGGAAACAAGAGATTTTAAAAATTTCATTTCTATTCTACTGACTATATCAGTCTGCTGGGTGTTTTTGTATTATATATGAATTATATATATATAATTATCACCATCACTTAGTGTTCATTTTCCATGCAGGCATGGGTTACACAGTTTGACTGGAACTGATAAGCCAGAGAGTTGTACCAGGCTCCAGTCTGATTTTTGCTTGGTTTCTACAGCTGGATGCCTTTCCTAACACCAACTACTCCAAGAGTGTGGTGGGTGCCTTTTACGTGTCACCGACACAGGTGCTTTTGTGTGTCACCAGCATGGGTCTCATTTACTGTCACCAGCATAGGTACCATTCAGGTGTCACTGTCACAGGAGCCATTTACTGTCACTAGTACAGGTGCCTTCTATGTGCCATGCATTTTATTGTGTTTTGTTACGTGCATGATCTCTCTGCCTGTGGAGAAACTGTCTTGCATGAAGCTGCTCAGTGGTACAAAAACGTTGAGAACTGCTGGGTAAGTAAAACCAATATCAATTCTTATTTTGAAAAAAACAAAACAAAAAAACATCAAGATTCTTGTTAGAGTATCATATATAAAGATTTGAATTAATGATCCTAATCAATTAAGTGTAAAGACACAAATCATTAATCTATCACTCACCTCTTGTCTGCGCTGCAGGTCACTAGTATCTATTTTCTGTGCCCCAACAGCTGAGTATGGTGGGGCCTCCTCAGATGGGGTCATAATGGCTGGCTGTGATGCTGGTGGCTGTGAGGGTTGAGGAGCAGGAATGGTTGGCCGGGAAGCTGGAACCTGAAAGGAATTTTAGAAGAGAAACAAAATCTTAAGACATTCCTAAGATACACATGTGGGGAGCAGAACATAATATTAATTGATAAAAACATCTACTGTAGTTATATCCTTTCTACTGTGGAAATCAGATATAGCCACTCAAAATGTCATTAGCCTCAACTGCAGAAAGCAGTTTTAAATACCAATCTATCTTTTTATGAGGATTGCCATGTTGGAAGTAATTTTTTGTTGTCAAGTTTGAGGCAAGATGACTTGCAGAAAATACCAATTCTATTTTTTGGTAGATATTTAACATTATTACTGGAATAACCATGGAATTTAATTTTGCAGTTAAAGGAATGTACAATGAAAAGAATAAAATTCTCTTCTACAAAGAAAAAGAAAACAATGTTACACAAGGTAACATCAATTTGTTTCTGAATTCATACCACCATATTGGAATTTCCAAACACAATTGGTTAGAAAATATTACTGGAACATTATTACTACATAAACTTTGTTTTCAAGAAGAAATAACTGATGGCTGATTCATAACAAAATAATCTGTTCCTATATACAATGTCATATGATATTTTCTTTCATCCTTTCAGGGGCAATAAAATTAAGTACCAGTTGAATACTGGGGTGAATGTAACTTGACTTACACTCCTCACTGAAATTGCTGGCCTTGTGCCAGCAATTTGAAACCAATATTTCCTGCAAGGTTTCTTGGCTATTTGTTTCCGTTGTATCTTATATTCCTCCATTAATCATTGCTAAATGGAAAAGAGTGATTCTGATGGCCAGAGTCATGCTCTAATGTCAAATGGGCCATGAAGTGAGAGGGGGAGCCTCAGACAACTGCACAATAACCATGAATGCATGAAATGGTAGCATAATCAATCCACCAACAGGTACCATACAAGCAAATGACTTACTAGTTTAAACTAAGGCAACACTAAAATTAGCTGGCAACATTAGATTGGAACACGATACATTATCATAATTTAACATCCGTTGACCTTGGATAAAACTGATTTTATTAATAAAATCATTTCAGATCAAAAACAATACAGCGTCAACAAGGGAGGTTCCATGCAGCTGCATAATCTGCTAGAAATAACAGCCAAATCACATCCTTCTGTCTTAAGAGAAGAGTAAACCGAATGTTATTCTAGAGGAACAGTGATTAGGGGCAGATTGGAACCAAAGGAAGAGAGTAGATTAGAACCAAGAATCTCACATTCTAACCATTCCTGTCACTCTCCCATCTTCAAACAAATAATGAATTTCTTTGAGTTCACTCAAACTGTTAGAAATTGCAACCAAATTCAAACTAAAAATACATGGTACTGTTTTAAGAAAGACATATTGGCTAATGTAGTCCTAGGTACATTATATCAGAGCATAAGATGAAGTTGTCACTCCTAGAATAGCTTGGATCACATGTCTCCTGAACCAGGCTTCACTTAAGAGAAGGAAACAAGAGACATACACATAAAGCTTGACCTTGTGCTAAGCAACAACTTATGTCTCCTGAATCAAGCCTGACCTGAGGATAAACAACAAATAAATATTAATGAAGTTGAATAATTGTTGTTGAAAATGTACATTAAGAAAGAAATATTGAGAGTTCAAATCCAGATAAAGGTTACACATGATTGTACATGACGGCAGAGGATTACCAGAAAATAGTGACCAAAATGCAGTGTTGTATAAATAGATGAATAAAAAAAAAATATCAAAAAATCATATCTTTACAGTTAAGACAAGACAATCTCATGTGTCTTAATGTTATTGTACAGTAAATCATGAAAGAACAATATCCTTTATTTGTAACTAAACAACAGAGAAATTTATTGAAAGCATAATTGGTCCAAGCAGGAAATGAAGGTGCATCGGCTAAGCAAGGAAAACTTTTAGATTCACAGACAGGCTTATTCACCATGACAACTAATTATATGATATCACCAATGATATCATACTAGAAGTGTCACATGATGTTGGAGGTTGACCTAGATTTTATTAAATTAGAATATAGAAACTACACTTCAGTCTCTCAAGTATTTGTCCAACTAAGAACTAATTAAAATTAATATCACTTTAAGACACTTTCTTAATAATATTATTAAATTAAATAAGTCTTTAGCATCAGGAAGAACAAACCAATATCAGAATACCGTTGTTCTTTGAAGAAGGACAATTCTAGCAAGGAACACACACACACACACACAAGATGCAATTCACTTCATTAATTAATTGATCAATTTAATTAAAGTATCAAAGACTTTCATCACATGATTTTCATTTTTCCAATGGTCCCCCTGCAACTGTTTTTTCAACCTTATAATGTCTAGCATTTATACATATTTAGGTTGTACCTCTGTGTATATGTCTATATGCACACACACACACACATGTACATATGGATACACAAACACACATATATACAATAACTGACAAAAAAACAACTCAAGCCTTGTTACCAACTGAGTTGACAAAGCAATATACAATAACAAAGCTGTGTGTGTGTGTGTGTTTGTGTGTGTGTGTGAGTAAAGTGAATGCAAACAAAAGCAAGAAAACACACAAACATACATATAGATGCTCTGTAATACATGGCCGTGGAGGCGCAATGGCCCAGTGGTTAGGGCAGCGGACTCGCAGTCATAGGATCGCGGTTTCGATTCCCAGACCGGGCGTTGTGAGTGTTTATTGAGCGAAAACACCTAACAGCTCCACGAGGCTCCGGCAGGGGATGGTGGCGAACCCTGCTGTACTCTTTCACCACAACTTTCTCTCACTGTTTCTTTCTGTTTTTGTTGTGCCTGTAATTCAAAGGGTCAGCCTTGTCACACTGTGTCACGCTGAATATCCCTGAGAACTATGTTAAGGGTACACGTGTCTGTGGAGTGCTCAGCCACTTGCACGTTAATTTCACGAGCAGGCTGTTCCGTTGATCGGATCAACTGGAACCCTCGACGTCGTAAGCGACGGAGTGCCAACAACAATACATGGCCAACATTATAAACACAGCAGCAGCAACACCCTAATTACAATTATATACTTACATGCATTTATATTTATACAAAGAAGCTTGAATAATTATAATTAATAGACAGCAAGGATTATCAGAAAGGCTCTAAGTACTTGAAGCACTGCTGAAAACTTATGGGTACCTAAGGTTACAGGTAGTAACCTGCTACTCACATAAATCCTACCAGGAATAAGACCGAACCGGGGTCAAACCAAATAATAATAAAAAGAACACTCAGAGAGCACAAACCTCCACCAAAGCAACACCAACGTCCTCTCAACAATTAACCGGAGATGATTTTTAAAATGATAATATCTGAGATCAACTCAACTATTCTCACAAACAAGAATACTAAAAATGAATCCGACCGCTCTCAAAAATTAAGTAAAAAACAGGAAAAATAATCCAGAATTCTTGTCCAATACCAGGTCGATCCCAAAATCTAATCAGTTTATGTCTGTCATGAGGCCAAACATCCCTGAAAGTTTCATCCGAATCCATCCAGCAGTGTTTGAGGCATCTTGTCCATGGACAAACAAGCAAACAAACACATCTGAAAACAATACCCCCGTTTTCGCTAAGGCGGAGGTAGTAATCCTTTCTACTAAAGGCACAAGGTCTGAAATTTCAGTGGAAGAGGCAAACTGATAACATCAACCCAGTGGTCAACTGTTACTTATTTCATCAACCCTGAAAGGATGAAAAGCAAAGGTCACCTCAGCAGTGTTTGAAGCTTAGCACTAAACACTTTGTCCAATATGCTAATGATTTTGCCAGCCCACTGCACTGAATCCAGCTCATTGCTTTAATAATAATAATAATAATCCTTTCTACTAAAGGCACAAGGCCTGAAAATTTGAGGGAGGGGACTGGTCAATGATACTCAGTTTATCAACCCTGAAAGGATGAAAGGCAAAGTTGACTGTGGCGGAAGAACAGCAGGGAAGAATTAGATTTGGAAAGAATAGCATGGCACCATAGGCTGCTGTTAACAAGCTTACTGTGCATGCAAAACACCAGGAGTTCCAACAAAACCTGAGTTAAAAGAATAATAATAACAATAGTTTCTAATATAGGTGCTTGGCCCCAAACTTAATGAGTCTGTAGCCAATTCAATCAACTCCAGTTTGAAGGAAAGTGGGGCAATAATGGGGTAGCGGTTAAAAAATTGGGGTGATAATGGGGTGGTGATTCATGTAAAAACAACAAAATAATGGGTTCATTAGGTTAAGTTTTATTTGTGAAATACAGTTGCTTTGAATTTGCTTCAGAAAGAGGTGGTGGCACTAGGAATGTGGCCTGGGTGTCAAGGGAATGTCAGCCCGAAAAAGTTTGAGAACCACTGGTTTACTGTATTGCAGAACTCCTCCAGCCCTTGCCAGACAGGAAATAAAGAAACTGCGATGGCAATACACTAAAGATTAAGACAATGAATCAAGTAAATATATTGATCTCTTTAATCAATATCATCATCATCACCATGATAAAGTTTATTTAAAACAATGATGATAATATCAAGACTATTGATTAGAGAAAATTGCCTGATTCATTGTCATCCCCAAGTAAAAGAAATTCAAAAAATATTTAGAAATATTGAAATTATAAATTTCCACCAACCCAATATCCTACCACACAACTTTTAAACTTTTAATGATTTTATTTAACCTTTAGCTGCTGGCTAAGTAACATTATATAATGATCCGAATAAGATCTGATACAAAGAAGAATGGACAGTTTAGTTTGACTGCAGACAACCTATCTGGAGTCAGTGGCAAGATAAAATATACCCAGTCAATAACAAAAGAAACAATAACAAAATTGGCTGGGTTTCTGTAGCTGTGTGTTTGTGTGTGTGTGTGTGTGCCAGATCAAATGGACCATAACGAGACACTATGAAACTCACCCAAGCCATCTCAAATTGGAAAAACCAGACATAAGATGATGATGAAGAGATAATCTTGTGTGCCAAAAATACCATTTTTAAAATCTATTCTTGTAGTTTTAATTAGTGACTAGTTGAATTTACTGGCTCATGAAAATTGATATCACATAAAGTCAACAATCAAGGTGAATGACAGTGGTATATCTAAACTTGTGTTAGTGGACCACACTATTAACATATTTGTAATGAGATGAATAAATATAAAGTGGCTATTGGTAAGTAATACACGTCAATAGTGTTTGGCAAGGACAAAGAGCATAGAAGCAACCTATTTGCTCAGGAGTGAGTGAGTGAGTGAGTGAGTGAGTGAGTGAGTGAGTGAGTGTGAGTGTGAGTGTGAGTGTGTGTGTCCAAAGATATACATTACTATTATTATTAAGGTGGCAAGCTGGCAGAATCATTTGCACGGCAAGCAGAATGCTTGACAGTCGACTTTGCCTTTCATCCTTTCGGGGTCGATAAATTAAGTACCAGTTACGCACTGGGGTCGAGGTAATCAACTTAATCCCTTTGTCCTTGTTTGTCCCTTCTATGTTTAGCCCCTTGTGGGCAATAAAGAAATATGTATTTTGTCCACCTTTACATTCTGAGTACAAATTCCACTGAGGTCGACTTTGCCTTCCATCCTTTCAGGGTCGATAAGTGAAGTACCAGTCAAATACAGGGGGCAATGTAATCGACTAGTCCCCTCCCCACAAATTTCAGGCCTTATATCTTTAGTAGAAAGGATTATTAGTCTTATTATTGAAGTAATAAAGAATAAATAAATTAGTAATAAAGAATAAATACATAAATAAATAAGGCGTAGGAGTGGCTGTGTGGTAAGTAGCTTGCTTACCAACCACATGGTTCCGGGTTCAGTCCCACTGCGTGGCATCTTGGGCAAGTGTCTTCTACTATAGCCTCGGGCCGATCAAAGCCTTGTGAGTGGATTTGGTAGACGGAAACTGAAAGAAGCCCGTCATATATATGTATATATGTGTGTGTGTGTGTGTGTGTGTGTCTGTGTTTGTCCCCCTAGCATTGCTTGACGACCGATGCTGGTGTGTTTATGTCCCCGTCACTTAGTGGTTCGGCAAAAGAGACCGATAGAATAAGTACTAGGCTTACAAAGAATAAGTCCTGGGGTCGATTTGCTCGACTAAAGGCGGTGCTCCAGCATGGCCGCAGTCAAATGACTGAAACAAGTAAAAGAGTAAAAGAGTGTAATAAAATCAACAAAACAAAAATTAAAAGTGTGTGTGTGTGCATGCGTGTGTGTGTGTGTGTGCATGCGTGTGTGTGTGTGTGTGCATGCGTGTGTGCGTGTGTGTAAATTAGTTTCAGTAAAGCTTAAGGCTTTATTTAAAAATGCTTAAGAATTTTACTAGGGGGTGGGGGTCTGATAAAGACTCAGTTGTGGGGAACCATTGTAATGAGTCTCACATCTGATGATAACAAGAATTAAGCACTGAATATTGGTAATTTACAAAAGTTGCAAAAAAGCAAGTGTAATTAGTCATCTAACAGAATAGGGCAGGGCACAAACAGAAAAGGAACTAAATGTTTTGTTTTAGGATTCTGAGAATGAAAACTCATCTCTTTCGATAGCTTTAAATACTTTAAATATATTCAACGGAACAGATGCACATCATCGTCATCATCAAACATCCATTTTCCATGCTGGCATGAGTTGAACGGTTTCCTGAAAACTTGTAAGCCAAGTGCCACACATATTTCTTTAAAACCCATTTGGTACCAACTCTGGTTCTATGACACAAACTTCCTGTTTTAAAGAAATCTAAATTAAAACCTTCCATCAAAAGTTCATGTTAATTGATGTTCCAAACCTCGGTTACTAACGACAAGGTTATTCTACTAATTTCTTCATTATTTTTAAAATGAACTCAAAGTGCTCAACTGCAAAGATCTGCAACTGTCACTGAATCAGGAACTGCATGGAATCAATTCAAATAATGTAATTGCTTGGGGTTGTAAACTGGAAGTAAATATTCTTTTGTGCAAGAAACAAAGATTAGCTTAATTTTAAGAAGGACTTCTTGTTGAAAGACTTCTCATTTGCACCATTTGTGTTTGTTACTTTCAAATTTATCAAGAGAATTTCTTAGCAATTATTCTTCCTTCAATATTCAAGCAAAATGGCAACACCTGAAGCAGTAAGTTAGAATTCAGGGATATTATTTATCAATTATTTATTTATTCATCATCGTCATTTAATGTCCATTTTCCATGCTGGCATAGACTGAAAGGTTGGACAGGGTCCAACAGATCAGAGAATTGTGCCAAGCTCTAATATCCACTATGGCATGGTTTCTATGACTGAATGCCTCTGCTAATGTCAATCACTTTACAGCGGGCACTGGATACTTTTTGCATCACTGGCACTAGTGAGGTTGCCAAGTAACTCACAAAACAAGACCCCCTTGACCGAGTGGGGGTCAGTGTAGTACAGTGGAAGGTGGCTTTATGCTAGATGTTGAGAGAGGCAAGAGTATGATAGAGAAACAGGAACAGGTGCCTTGCTGTAGAGGAGATACCAACAGAAGAGAGCAAAGACGATGGTGATGATGTTGTCAGGACATACCCTCACGGTGCAATAGGGTGAATATGAGGGGGGAGGACAGGGACAGAGGAACAAAAATGTTGGGTGGGTGAATTTTTGAGAGAGGAAGGGTTAGCTGAAGGAAATAGGAGGTAAGTGGCAGTACAAAAGGAGAAAACTATAGGTGAGAAATAGGGAGATGATGTAAGGGGAGAGGTGCATTGTGACAGGGATGGAGATCAGAGGTAGGGGTAATTATGGTGAAGAGTGATGAATTTGGGGGTGTGCATAGATGACCAATAGGAGGGAGAGAGTTCAATGGAAAATACAGTAGTAGTAAGAGATGATAATGAGAATGTGGAGTGAGTGACATGGGGAGGTGGCTCCAAGGAGAGGGAAAATTGGTAGCAAAAGAGTGGGGAATGAAATATGTGTGCATCTCATATAAGTACAAGAGCTGAGTAAAGAGTACTGTAATTAGAAGCATGCTGGTGGGATGGATTTTAGCAAGATGAATTGTGGGGATGGCTTCACAGGGATAGATTGAGTGCAGAGGTACAGACAAACTAATAGGTTGTTAGGATCTCATTTTTGGTGAGATAGATGGGTCTTCTTAGGCACAGCAAATCACCAGTCATCTAGTCCTGTCATCTCTTCTATGAGGCTCAACATCCCGAGATCAGTCTTCACTACTTTGTCCAAAGTCTTTCTGAGTCTTCTCCTTCCACAGGTCCCATCCATATTTAACAATTGCAGCTGTCCTTGTCCATACATATCACATGACCATACCAATGTAGTCTTCTCTCTTGCACATTACATCTGAGGACTCTTATGCCCAACTTTTCTCTCAATACATTTGCACTTTGTTGTATTTGTGACATTGCATTTCCAACAGAGAATGCTAGCTTCATTCTCTTCTTGCCTTTCATTCCAAGAGAGAAAGTGACCTTTTGTTACTAGCAGAGGTAATAGTTCTCTGAACTTTCTACAATTAGTTCTTATTCTAGCAACTACACTTCCCACTCACTGCTAATTAGGTCACCTAGGTACCTCTAAAGATCTTCTTAGGCATTCAAAAAAAATCTATTTCCTGTGTGCTCTTACTGCATATTGTTCCTGCACATCTGTCACATGCAAAGCCTACATTCCCTCGTTAATCTTCCTGAGATTCTACTACACCTCTTGTGTCCACAGTTTGCACTGGATACACAATATGGACAGTTTACCAACACCTTTTCTACATATAGAATAAGGCCATCTACCTACCGGGATTACTGTCCTGTCTGTTTTCCTGCTAACAAGAACTTTGGTCGTCAGCACAGAGGAATTCCCACTGACACCCAGTTTTGAAATCCTCTATTGGAGGACTGTAATAAATAAAGAGGGGACTGAGAACAGACCCCCAGCAAACTCCTATTTCCACACTGAATTCATTACTATACTCATTACTAACTCTCACCTTACTGACAGCACCCCTCTACACAACTTGAACAGTTCTCAACCCCTAACTTCCACAGTGACCACCAAATCAGACAGCAAGGAACTCTGTCAAAAATTTCCTCCGGGCTGACAAATGCCAAGAACAGTTCACTTTTGGCTAAATGCTTCTCCTGCAGTTGTCTTCCTAGAAAGAGGCCATTATCAATGCGTCTTCCTGGCACAGAACTAAACTGCATCCCATCGAGGCTCACATTTTTATCCTAATTAACTGAGCTGTAACTCTTTCTGTAACTTTCAAGAACTAGTCCAGCAACTTGATCTCTGAAATTACTTCTAAGACATCTTTTTTACCCCTGTAACAGCTGACTAGAATGTTGCTCCACCGGTTGTTGGGTATCACACCTTCCTGTATGACCTGACTGACCATGAAGGTGTTTATTAATGATGACCTGATTACAGCAGAAAGCTTGAACATGGATAAAATGATTAAAGTGACATTTCAATGTCATCTACAAACACCAGCTAAATTGTATCAGGATTAATTGATAGGGAGCAAGAGTGGAGTCATCATGTAATTGGTATTGCATTAATGCTTTCGTTAGAGAATGGTAAGAATTAAGAAAAAAATACATAACTTATAAATATATTTTAAATATGGGGTCTTAGTATACTGGTGGTTTTATGAGGAGAATGTAATTACTGTAATAAAAGTTAATAACATTAACTTGTTGGGCCTTTCAAAAATCTTTGAATGAAAGAGATGAACGCATATCTTGTAATTCTTTGTCTAATGGGAGTTGTGCGACTTCCAAGTTAGAGATTAACTGGAGCACAAAATTAACTCTAAGACAGGAAATTAATGCCCAGGAATTCATCATCATCATCATCATCATCGTTTAACGTCCGCTTTCCATGCTAGCATGGGTTGGACTATTTGACTGAGGACTGGTGCAACCGGATGGCTACACCAGGCTCCAATCTAATTTGGCAGAGTTTCTACAGCTGGATGCCCTTCCTAACGCCAACCACTCAGAGAGTGTAGTGGGTGCTTTTACGTGTCACCCGCACGATAACGGCCACGCTCGAAATGGTGTCTTTTATGTGCCACCCGCACAAGAACCAGTCCAGGGGCACTGGCAATCATCTCTCTTGCACACTACTACTGACGCTTCTTATGTTCAGCTTTTCTCTCAAGATACTTACACTCTGTTGGGTATGCACATTGACATTGCACATCCAGCGGAGCATACTGGCTTCATTCCTTGCGAGCTTACGCATGTCCTCAGCAGTCACAGCCCATGTTTCACTGCCATGTAGCATGGCTGTTCGTACACATGCGTCATACAGTCTGCCTTGACGCATGTGTACGAACAGCCATGCTACATGGCAGTGAAACATGGGCTGTGACTGCTGAGGACATGCGTAAGCTCGCAAGGAATGAAGCCAGTATGCTCCGCTGGATGTGTAATGTAAATGTGCATACCCGTCAGAGTGTAAGTATCTTGAGAGAAAAGCTTGAGAGAATTGATATCTTTAAATGTTTACATGTAATTAACTTAACTGTATTCAATTTACCTTGGCATGTGAAAGTGACAGGACAACAGGTAATAAGCATGTTCACAGTGGACACCAATAAGCATTATATTCTATCAGCAAATTCCATCCAAATTCATACAATAATTATATTTTTATGGTTTTTATATGAGACTAACTACATTTCAGTTAGTTTCTAATAAGAGTAGGAAAATTAAAAATAGAAAAAGCTATAAGACTAAGAATTAAATTAAACAAAGTCAGTGTATTTCAGACAATGGGTTAAATTCTATTTTGCAGTTATTTACAACCAAAGACATTCACAGATTGTTCAGAATACTTTTGCTATTTAATATATATTCTACTTCACTAAATATTAATACTACATATGTATATTAAGGACAATGAAAATGTTTGGAGATTGACCAAATTTAGTTCCAGTTTCAGTGAAGAAGGACAATTCTGTAAGAACATCAATATGTCACAACAGAATTAGCCTCAGCCATCCCCAATTCTCTCTCTCTCAAAATAAACACTTTGCTTCCAATATTCAATTTTGATAGGTGGATGCTTCCTAACTTTGACCTGGAAATAAGAATGAAATGGTGGGTTTTCTGGTATAAAGGGTGGGTAGTTAAATAAAGCTGTTTCTCAATTGAGGGCACAACAAAGTAGCACTTAGACTACTTTTCAACTAAAATGGTCAACATTTTCAACCTTTCTCCATAACTATGGTAACCACTATCTGCATTGATGGGAAGCTGAGATGTATTCTGTGTCATTTAATAATGAAGGAGAGTTTTTTTTTTTTTTTTTTTTTGTGTGTGTCTTGAGGATAGTTATATCACTCAAATTAAATTAATTCCTCACAGAGGCTAATAACAAGATTCAGAAACAACAGAATAATTATCTTCCATTAATTTCCGAGAGTTGAATAGTTTTAAGAAGAAACTGAACATTACAACATCTCAGTCTTTCCTAAAAGGAAACCACTTTTAAAGAGTGGTAAGGAGAGATAACTCTGGTGATCTCAATTTCATGACTAGATTCAATCCCCATTTCAGAATGAGATATCATTTTACACCAGTCTCCTCTTTACCCTTAATACCAGAGGTAAACTGAGACTAAGACAATGTAGCTTGTTCTATGTTCTCTGATCTCAACAAGTTTAGATGAAGCTAAAAATCAAGTGAGGGGGTGGTGTCCAAACACAGCTCTACAAAGCACAAGTTTCGAGAAAAATACAAAAAAAAAAATTTTTTAAGATTAAGAATGGCAGTGTCCTGACTCAGTGCAAAATAGGGAAGAGCAAAAGTCAGATGACCCTGCCGTGTTATATATATATATATATATATATATATATATATATATATATAGGATAACCAAACATTCCTCAACAGATCCCTAGTATGTCAATGGCCCATCTCATAGACAAAATGAAACAAAATGTTGAAAGTCAGATTGTAGGATTCCACCATATATTAAACAGAACGTTCTAGAAACACATTATTCAAGAGTTTTACTGCACGAAGGTTAGAATGGCTGAAAGAAGAACAATAGCTGTGGGCAGGATATCTTGTATCTATGACTTTTTTTTTTATGTGGATTCATTGCTATTCTCAAAATGCCCATCACCATGGCCACTCATAGCCAAGAAGAGCAGTAGCATAGATGCCATGCCAACTATTCTAATGAAATAATCAAAATAATGCAAAAAAAATAAAAGTGTATACACATAAAGAAGGCATCCAGCTATGTGTGTGCGCGTGCGTATGTGTGCAGGAAAGAGAGAGAGAGACCCATTTCTTTATACTGTTATCAGTCATCTAGTTAACCAATCAATTGTTTGATGAATCAATCTGAGTTGTTTTGTGACAGCTTCTGAGCTTATCTCATGATGTGACCTCATTTTTTCTGTCCTGTGCTAATGTTCATGTTAGTTTCACAAACTGATTAATCTGTCTTTGCTTCACTATTTATAGTTTATAGTGATTGGGGAGAGAGAGTGAGAGTGAGAGAGAGAGTGGTGTGTGTGTGTGTGTGTGTGTGTGTGTGCCTGCGCATGCATTAGTTTGTTTGTTGTTATATTTTGTGGCTAGCATTGATGTGCATAGTTTGTGCATTTGTGTGTATGTGTGTGTGTTGTTCATATGATAGCTTGTTGTTTATTCCTGTATATCACTGGAAGTTGGACATTTCAACTGTTTAGCTTAACTTTCAACACAAATATTTATCTTACCAAAGTATACAAATTCATCCACACACTGATGAAAGAGGAGTCATTACTTTGTCCACACTTTCTGCTGAGGTCATTCTAAATCTCTAATCAATGTACATCTTGTTTTTACTTGTCTTAATGTTGAGTTATGCCGGTACATCAATAAGATTTTTACATCAAGGTTGTTTATCGAGCTGTCACGTTTCTCTTTGTATGTTGATACAGTACTGATGTTGATTTTTATTTTTGCACTCATACCAGTGTACCTCTATTCTTGCTACTATGTTGTGGGCCATTTCTCCATTGCAAGTTGTGGTTTCATCTTCCATGTCTCATACAGTACTGCACATTTCTAGTTTTAAAATGTATTTTTGGATTCAGTTTACATTTTAATGCAATTGTTATAGGCCATTGGTAATTTTTTTCTAAACAGGTGTCCTATCTGTCAATGATCAGTAGATCTGTCTGCTTCTCCAAATAAATAAATTTTCACCTCCTTTAAAACTTTCTCAAACGTACCTGGTCTTTGAGGGTAGCATCATAAAGACTACACCTAAGAATTAATTTTTATACCATGAGCCTGTCTTGCCTACTTTCTTATTTTACTTGGTTTATTCCGTATCTTGTTCTGATACAGATGGCAGGTTCAATTAAGGACTGTATTATCAAAGAAAGAAAGTATGTTAATTGTTGGAAATGCTGGCTCAGTAAAGTGGCCAAGTTTGTGAAACTAACAAAAATTGCACATTAGCATGGTGAAGAGCAGATGTGGGCACATCATAACACCACAGGGTGTAATGAAAAAAATTTCACAAACCAATTAAATGATTAATCAAATAATTGCTAAGTTAATTAGTTAACTGATTACAATAAAATATACATGCATTTCTATTGGCAAAATAACTCCTCAAAGAACATATATACATATGCAAGAAAGTATCCATCTCAACAGCATGTCATCATCATCATTTTACAAAATGCATGAATCTTGAGATTATCTCCCCTTGTAAAGTGGAGTTAGTTTCAGCTGACATTTGATATTTATGACATGTTCTAAAGGCAGAGAGTTTTAATAAAACAAGAATTTGTTGTATGGTACCTGATACAACTGTATCCATTTCAGTTGTTCAAATACATGCCACTGGCCACTGAGTTATTTTTCATCATTCATTCTTGTTTAAATATATAAATCAATGAGACTTGTTGGGTAAGGCCAAAACAATGCAAGATGAGACATAAAGTAAACTACAAAAGGAAAACAAAACAGTTGGATTTTACCTTATATTTCTATATTTCAGGGTTGTGACCCCTTCTCCAGGACATGTAGATAGGCAAAGGATCAAAAAAGGGTCATTGCTCTAATGTGTGGAGGAAGGAAGGTGACATGCACAGACTGGTATTGCCCTTGAGCTCATTCTGAACTCTTTGATGGGGCAATTAAATAGTATGCATTCCACAATGTTATCTGTGGTATTATTTCTAGACAGAGATTTCCTCAGGGATAGACTGGTTAAGTCCCTTCTTGCTAACTGCATGTTTATACAATAGCAGTGGTTCTGTCATCAAAATAGGAGAGTTTAAATTTGGGTAAGGCATTGTTCTGCCCTTATCCAATAAGTCTCTGTAATGTAATATCACTCAATGCTCCAGCCTAACAACTCAATTTTAATATAAAGGAAGCAAGCTGGAAGAATCGCACGTCAGGCAAAATGCTTGCTGGCATTTCGTCTGTCTTAACATTCTTAGTTCAAATTCTGGTATGGTCGACTTTGCCTCTCGTCCTTTCGTGGTTGACAAAACAAGTACCTGTTGAGCACTAGGGTTGATGTAATTGACTTTCCCCCTCCCTAACAATTACAGGCCTCATGACAAAATTTGAAATTTATATATATATTGCTAGATACCTCCTTGTGTAAATTTGTAGATGAGAAAATAATTTGTAGATAAGAAAAAATTTGCAGACAAGAAAAAATTTGCAGATAAGAAAAAATTTGTAGATAATAAAAAATTTGCCAATGTTCTGCGCCGTGAGGACCAAAGACTTGAAGTATTTCGTGTTGCAAGACAGTGTGTGAGAGAGAATTGTGATGTCGTCGGAGAAAAATGTGTTCGCATGGATGATGGTACGCTTGCACTAAATGAGGCTGCAAAGAAAGAGGTTTGGAGATGCCACTACGAAAGATTGCGCAATAAAGAGAATGAATGGGAGAGAGAGAGCCTGCCGAATGTCGACCCAACAGAGGGACCATCTATCCAAGTTGACAGTACCATGGTGACAAAGCAATTAAGAGTATGAAGACAGGGAAAGCCCCTGGCCCATCAGGAATCACTGCAGAGATGCTCAAAATATCTGGCAGTGTCGGCTATAGCCTAGTCACCTGTATTGCTAACCAAGTGATACAAGAAGGAGTCATACCCAATGACTGGTGTAGCAGCACCATAGTCAACTGCTACAAAGGTAAAGGCGACGCTTTAGATAAAAATAATTACAGAGGTATCAAGCTGTTAGATCAGGTAATGAAAGTCCCGGAGAGGGTTATAGCCCAACTAATCAGGGAGCGAGTCAGTTTAGATGAGATGCAGTTTGGGTTTGTGCCAGGGAAAAGCACCACTGATGCTATATTTCTGGTAAGACAGCTGCAGGAGAAATACCTAGCCTTGACATGGAGAAAGCCTTTGACAGGGTCCCCCGAACCCTTATCTGGTGGTCAATGAGGAAACTAGGGATAGAAGAATGGTTAGTGAGAGCTGCGAGCCATGTACAGAAACACTGTCAGTAAGGTGAGGGTTGGCAACAAGTACAGTGATGAATTCCGGGTAGAGGTAGGGGTCCACCAAGGCTCTGTCCTCAGACCCCTCCTATTTATCATAGTCCTCCAGGCAATAACAGAGGAATTCAAGATAGGATGCCCCTGGCAGCTCCTCTATTCTGATGACCTTGCACTAATTGCTGAGTCACTATCAGAACTAGAGGAGAAGTTTAAGGTGTGGAAGCAGGGTCTAGAATCGAAGGGCCTTAGAGTAAACCTAGCTAAAACCAAAGTCCTAATAAGTAGGAAGGTAGATAAAACACAAACCCCTTCAGGTAGATGGCCCTGTTCAATATGTAGAAAAGGTGTAGGTAGAAACTCTATAAGATGTACCCAGTGCAAGCTATGGACACATAAGAGGTGCAGCAATATCAAAGGAAGGTTAACTAGGAAGTTAGTGTTTGTATGTGGCAGATGTTCAGGTGCAATAAACACTGTAGATATGCAGAAAACAACTTCTGTCTCATTCCAGGGAGAAAAACTAGATGTAGCTGATAGCTTCCGCTATCTGGGTGACCAAGTTAGTAGTGGGGGTGGGTGCGCTGAAAGTGTAGCTGCTAGAATAAGCATAGCCTGGGCAAAGTTCAGAGAGCTCTTACCTCTGCTGGCAACAAAGGGCCTCTCACTCAAAGTAAAAGGCAGACTGTATGACGCATGTGTACGAACAGCCATGCTACATGGCAGTGAAACATGGGCCGTGACTGCTGAGGACATGCGTAAGCTTGCAAGGAATGAAGCCAGTATTCTCCGATGGATGAGTAATGTCAGTGTGCATACCCGACAGTGTAAGTATCTTGAGAGAAAAGTTGAACATAAGAAGCATCAGTTGTGGTGTGCAAGAGAGACAATTGCGCTGGTATGGACACTTGGCGAGAATGGATGAGGATAGCTGCGTGAAAAAGTGCCACACCCTAGCGGTTGAGGGAACCCATGGCCTTGGAAGACCTGGGATGAGGTGGTGAAGCACGACCTCTGAACATTAAGCCTCACCGAGACAATGACTTCTGACCGTGACCTTTGGAAATATGCTGTGCATGAGAGGACCCATCAAGCCAAGTGAGACCGAAATCCAAGGCCTATGCTAGGGATGTAGCCAGCCCACTTACGCGTAACATTCCTTCATTGGACACTAAACTCCGCTTGCGAAGACATGGTGAGGCAAGTGAAATCGAAATCAAACTAAATTTGTAGGAACACTAAACTCCGCTTGCGAAGACCTGTTGTGGCAAGCGAAAGCGAAATCGTGATGGCACCTGTACCAGTGGAGCACTAAGAGCACCGTCCGAGCGCGATCGTTGCCAGAGCAGCTGTCTGGCTTCCGTGCCGGTGGCACGTAAATAGCACCATTTGAGCGTAATCATTGCCAGTGCCGATGGACTGGCCCCTATGCAGGTGACACATAAAATACACCATTTTGAACGTGGCCGTTGATCGTTACAAACGTCGCCTCCCTGGCACTTGTGCCAGTGGCACGTGAAAAGACATTCGAGCGAGATCGTTGCCAGTGCCAATGGACTGGCTCCTGTACAGGTGGCACGTAAAATACACCATTTCAAGCGTGGCCGTCGCCAGTACCGCCTGACTGGCCCTCGTGCCGGTGGCACATGAAAGCACCCACTACACTCTCGGAGTGGTTGGCATTAGGAAGGGCATCCAGCTGTAGAAACTCTGCCAAATCAGATTGGAGCCTGGTGTCGCCTCCTGGTCCACCAGTCCTCAGTCAAATCGTCCAACCCATGCTAGCATGGAAAGCGGACGATAAACGACGATGATGTATATGAAACCCTATTTGCTGACAATAACTCATTGAGTACTGAATTCATATTGAATATTTAGAATGAAAACCATCATTTATCAATCTCAGGAAGTAAACAACAGTAATCCACTCAAATTCTCCCCAACAAACCTGAGTCAATTATCCTCTCTCTCGACATATGCATGGGGTTGAGGAGAGATCAATCACTTCAAATTAACACCCATTACACCCATTAACACTTTCCCTGTCCAAAGTATTTCCATAAGTTTTTCATTAAGCATCCATGCTTGCTTTCAGATATTTAGTCAGCCCGTGTTTCATATCTTCTGAGTGATATAAAGCTTTCCTTTCATAAATCACAAGTTACTCTGGTAGTTGAAAACAAATTGGGCATATGTATCAGATATGATGCATAGAAGCCAGAGAAATATGATTTGTATATCACATGTGATATGCAGGACAGGCAAAAGTTTTGAGTATGAAACACATTTCTGTAAGGCCTAAACCACAAGATGAATTTACTCTAATGACATCATTGTTAAAATAATTGAGCCAGAGAATAACTAAAATCAAATAACTTAATTAAAAGCAGCAGTAATTTCTCTCATGAAATGGCAAAAAAAAAAAAATAGAGAAAGAAAGAAAGAATGGCATTCTTTAAAAAGATGAACAAATGTCAACTTGATAAACAATTATTATAATAAATAATAGAGTAATTTCTGGGGCAAACACACATGCAGGAGAACATTATAATTCAACACTGAACATAGACAGAAAAATAAAAGAAAGCGAACATACAAACAAAAGTAGGCATTCTCAACAAATAACTTGAAACATTATTTGTATAATTATTATCAAATTACATAAAAATACAGAACAATGTGAATATACTCAAAACAGTGCAAAAACAAAGGTAAAAAAATGAAATAAAAATTATTGTAAATTAAAATAAAAATATTTCAAATCAAAATGAAATTCCCCATTGAAAGATTTTAATGTTTTTTTCCCTTCTGTTTTAAATAATTTAAAAAAAAAAAAAATTAAAAAAAACTCCAGATAAAAGAGTTATTCAGTGATCTCTTTAAGCTAGATAGTTAGGCAATAGTGGTAATAATAATAATTAACTGGTGCATCAACTAAGAGCCAGTGATATTAGTTTTTAGTAGGTTGTTGTTAGAAGAGTAAAGTGAGCAACTGAATGACCAGCCAAACCAATGCTATTAACGTGTGTGCGTGTGTGTAGGAGTTTTAACGAGGAGCAAGTTTACCGGCTGGGTGTTGTTCTTATCAGCGAAAGGGTTGAAATCATCCAAAGTGCCTTGGGTGCCACTGGTTGCCTGTCTGACGGAGGGATCCTGGAAACAGATAAACAGTCGCGTCAAGTAATGGAATCACCATGCATCCTTGCATCAGTGGAGGGCAGATATTAGCTGAAGATGGTGGAATAGAGAGATACAGACATGTGCATGGAAGAAAAGGAGAGAGAGGAACAAGTAAAGGGCAGAGTAAAAGAGAGACTGGATCTGGGAGCGGGTGAATGAGAGAGAGAGATCAGTTGAATCAAATGTTATTGTAGAAATGAAATGTGGCTTTCGAAAACAGAAGTAAATATAACCTAAAGTAAACTCTGTGAAGAGAGTGTGTATATATACATTTAAAATCTAAGATAGGGAAAGAGAGAGAGAGAGAGAGAGAGATGAAGTGAACCTAACTGAAATGGTTCTTTCCAACCTCAGTAACAAAAGTTTCCATTCCAACTTCCTATTCTAAGTGCAGTGACCCTAACCCTAACCCTAACCCTAACCCTAACCCTAACCCTAACCCCAAAAAAAACTATCCATTTATGTTAACATGGAAAAAAGATGTAAACAACGTGTGTGTGGGGGGGGGTATAAGAAAGAGAAAGAGATTGTGGAGTGTTGATCACAATGCATGTGTGTCGCAATTGTTCCATCAACGGCACAAATTCATTGATAATGGAAAACGGTGGAGTATTCCACAGACACAAAGCCATAACCAAATCTTGAGGCAGGCTCAGCATGATTTGGTGTGATATGGCTGAACCATACTAATCCTTTTACAAATATACTTTCATACCCGAGGTCAACTCAAAACCATAGGAGAAGATACTTCTCCATTATGCACTTTTGCATACTGGAAGAGAAACAAGCACTGAAAGGCAAACTTATTAACCAGCTGCATGCCTCCACCCCTCTCTCACTCTCTCTCTCTCTCTCTCTCTCTCTCTCTCTATATATATATATATATATATATATATATATATATATATATATATATATATATAATGTATGTATATATATATATATATATATATATATATATATATATATATCATACACACACGTGTGTGAGAGAGAGAGAGAGAGAGAGAGAGAGAGAGAAAGAGAGAGAGAGATTTACACAAACGAGTCCCATTGTCAGCACATAAATTTATTATATGAAATTAATTCTTAATTTCTGAAAATTATTGCCCCTTTTTCTTTAACAGTCAATAACAATTCCCACTAGGTTTTTGTTTACTTTCTCCAGCAAAAAGGGGAAATTACAGTTAATAGAGAATTATTTGAATACATCATTCAATACATAACTCCTTCCCTTCTTTAAGTTCTTGTCCTCTACTTCAATTCTACAGATTTAACTCACCTTCTAAGTGTTTATGTGTGTGACTCTGCAGTAACTGGGTGTGTGTTGTGTATAGCCTTAGTGTTTCAAGCTAGGCACAGGGAAAACCTCAAGCCAGCTAAAATTAATATTTGTTATACTAAACGACCAAACACGCTAATCTACTGTTTCATTATAATTTAAGAAATAACAGAAATTAAATTAACTAATGTTATTTGTAGAGAGCTATAGATATTTTAATGAGGGATTGGAGACAATGCAGCTAGGAAATTTTAAAAAACCCCAAAACAATGCAATTTTAGTCCAGATGTTATCAAAGCCTATGATTTCCTGGAAATGGAGTATAACATTTGTAGAAAGTTCTTGGGTACTGCAGGGGTTATAGTGTCTGGTATTTAGCTAAGAGTTTGAGGAAATTAAAGAAACAGGCAATGAAGAATAAAGAGTCTGGCCCAAAACATAACAAAATACCATGAATTTGAACTCCTGATTAAAGGCATGGTAGACCAGTGAATAAAGATATTATTGTGGAACTGTTCACTGGATCTGGATGATACTGCCAGAATTAACAAATTAACTAATGGTAATGCTTATAGAATGTAAAGTCAGGCATCAAGTCAAAATCAAACACATTAAAATGTCTACTGAAGTTGACGATACTTCAATGGTTCCTCATTAACCATTCTCATTCATTTAAAATGTTCTGAACTTATTAACAACTTGATGAACTCATCTGACCAGGTGCACTGTGCAGTGTTGAGGGTAAGTGCAACTCATGTACACTGCACCTAATTGAAGTCACAGGGTGAAGAAATAAGGAATTATGGCCATATTTTTATCAACTGATTAGATTAAATTGTGGTCATCAAGTGTATGAAGCAGAGGAGTACATCAATCTACCAAAACTTTGTCCAATGAGTGACATTTTGCAAATATCACTGGTTTTCAACGAGGTGTCTACATAAGATTTTTTTTGAGTTACAATAAAATGGAGATCCTTGATAGTATTTTAGTGGCCTATGACAAATATTGGCTTGCAAAAAAAAAAAAAAAAATCCCCAGCTAAGTTTCTTTCTCTAACATTTTACATAGTTCATGTTCCCAGCCACTGAAACATGTTCTCAAAGACAGGGGAAAATGGTTGAGAACCAATGTTCTAAATGGGTATATTTTTGGTAAAGCTTCAATACCTACTGCAGCTCTCTATAGAGAAGGACCTTAAAATGTTGGCTAAATCAGTCATCTACACAAAAATGAATATGTAATGGAGGGGGGGGATTAATAGACTATTTTGTGATAATCCAAGCAGAATCAACAACTGCACAAAAGACTGTACAGCATAGTCTGAGAAGGACAGATTTGGGATACAAAAATGACCATCTCTTCCTCAACAAAATACTAACTAGATGAAACAACAATTAAACAATTATAAAATCATAACTAAATCCAAATTAAAGTTTTTACCAACATTTCCTTCAGTGGACTGGAACAATTTTCTTGGACAAATATTTCCTGTTTCACACATACACACACATAAACTAAGCTACAACAGATTTTAAAACCTAAATATCATCATCATCATCGTTTAACGTCCGCTTTCCATGCTAGCATGGGTTGGACGATTTGACTGCGGACTGGTGAAACCGGATGGCAACACCAGCCTCCAATCTGATTTGGCAGAGTTTCTACAGCTGGATGCCCTTCCTAACGCCAACCACTCAGAGAGTGTAGTGGGTGCTTTTACGTGTCACCCGCACGAAAGCCAGTCAGGCGGTACTGGCAACAGCCACGCTCAAAATGGTGTATTTTATGTGCCACCCACACAGGAGCCAGTCCAGAGGCACTGGCAAAGATCTCGCTTGAAAATCCTACGAAGGCCAGTCAGACGGTACTGGCAACGGCCACGCTCAAAATGGTGTATTTTATGTGCCACCCGCACAAGAGCCAGTCCAGGGGCATTGGCAACGATCTCGCTCGAAAATCCTTACACATGTCACGGGCACAAGTGCCAGAAAGGCGACGCTGGGCACAGGTGCTATCCCGATTTTGCTATTCGCTTGCCCCAATAAGTCTTCACAAGCTGAGTTTCATGTCCAATGAAGGAGACGATGTTGGCACGGGTGCCAGTCGTCGAATTTAGTTCGATTTCACTTGCCTCAACAAGTCTTCACAAGCGGAGTTTAGTGTTCAATGTAGGAAAGGTATGCATGAGTGGGCTGGCTACACCCCTGGCAGAGGCCTTAGATTTAGGTCTCACTTGGCTTGCCGGGTCTTCTCACGAAAAAAAAGTAACTTGTCCTAAGAAATGAAAATTGATGAGGTTTTAGTTCTGTTGACAGTTCTCGTAGAATTCACTGTTCAAGGAACATCACTTGTTTTGTTCCATGTCTTCCTTGTCGTGAGTAATTTTGCTTTCTTGGCCCTCTTGGATGGAGGTGATTTACAAAACCCTTATAATACACAGAAATAATGTAAATCCACTCCCAGAAATTCTGAAGAAATTTAAAGAGTCAGTCCTTGACCATGTTAATACAGTATCTACAGCATAATGAATTAAACCATTTTCCAGTTAAATGTCAAAGCAAGAAAATGTCAGTGATAGGACTGGAACTGGTCAATAGCACAAGATGAAACAACTGAACACACTCTACAAAGTAGAAGCTCTAAATCACTGATCACCTTTTTATGGTAAACATGTAGCTTCCAAGATAACCAAAAGCTCGGGGGTTTTTTTTCTCTTTAATGACAGGAAACATCAGTTGTGAACAGCTGATGACCTGCAACTGAAATAACAAATGTTTGTTGTGATGTAGTGACCGGCCACAGAAACAATACCCAAAAACTAACCAACCAAAATATTTAGACAAGTCTTCATTTACCAAAAGACTTCAATGATGAATCCATGAAAAAACTGTCCTTCTTTCATCTCTTCTACCACAACTGTAATGATCTTTGTTCCTCTTAACCATTTAACACTTAAATTGGCCATATCCAGCCCAAATATTCTACCTGCTTTATGTTCAAACCAGCCAGATCTGGTTTCTCACACCAATTATATCAAAATCTCAAAGCTACAAGGTATTGCATGACTGATTCAAAACAATGTGAATAAATAAGCATTACATCCTAACAGACAAACCAGAATACTTAAGGAATAAATTGGACAACCCCCACCACCACCCTGTTCTCTCCTGTCTGATGC